>NW_026125791.1:485000-1085000 GCF_943737965.1 Phodopus roborovskii | reverse complement strand
GAAGGCATTGTTAGATTTTTTTTTAAATATTCCTTCCTTCAATTCCACACAAGTGCTGAATACTGTTGGCTCATATTTTCAGTTCAGATGATTTTAAAATGTATTTTTTTTACCTTATGTTTTCCCTCTATGAATTTCACAATGCTTTCTGAGATAATTAGAACCCACTACAGTGGGACAAAATCAGGCGCCATGCTAATTAAAATGTTAATATTTCTAGCTTCTTAGTGTCCATCACCTGTAAACTGAACTCTAGCACATGTAAGAACTATAAAAAGTTTAGCATCAAGAAAGAGGAAAGTAAGATGTATTATAAAAGTGTAGATTCACAGGCTCACCTCCTCATCTTGTAATAAATAAAACCAAAGTCAGAAAAGGGTCTTTGACTGGTGACTTTACTGCTGGATTCTATTTTTCCAATATAGCCTACTTGGTAAATCTCATTTATTTATAACATTTTTCCACAGTTCTGTTCCACTCTTACTGGGAGTGACAATATGCAATGTGACAGTTCCCTCAGCAAACAGCATGGAACTTAGCCAAGGAGTGTCTTTCATGATGAATGAGGTCCTGGGTTTTACTAGAAACATTATCACGTAATATATCAGTTTTATGTCAAATGTTCTGAAACTTTTTTTATAGTCTTTTCATTCAGTGTGCTGGGGCCTCTTGTCTTAGACCTTTTAAAAATATGACCAAAAGGCATTTAAAGAGAGTGACATGATGACTTACAAAACTTCTTTCATGGATCATGCATGAAAATTGAAATATGTAAACCAAATTGTTTATTCATGTGTAAATTGCTGTTGCAAATCAATCTGTAGACACAGAGACAATGAGTGAACATACAAAGAACAACTGTGAGTTAATATCCTTAACTTATGTGCTCAATTAGTGTCACATATTAATAAAGCTTAGCAACATGCCCTCTGGGCCAAGGTGGACATGTCCCAAGCTGCTTTCTCACGGTTACCATACTGTCAGCATGTTCTAACCTAGACAGAAAGACAGCAGGTTCTGTGAGCATGGAGGGCGAGTAAAGGGCATTCAGAGGGAGGAAGGAATGGGAAAAGCCCAGATTGTTTGTTAGTGATAGCTGTAGACAGGATAAATATTAGGTGGCTGCTCCATAATGATGGCTCTGTGCTTACTGTGGCCCAGGGCAAATTATCCTACTGTGACATTGGATCAGCCTGAAGGCCAGGCTACAGATTCCAAAGCCTGTCCCAAGCACCTGTTCATTTTCTGTGTCCAGCTAGCCTCTCAGAGACTTTTTATTTAATTTATTCAATTATTTTTAAATTTCAGTATTTGTACATTTATGGATATCATTCATGTGGAACCCAATGCAATTAAATAAAATCCCTTTAGTACAGACTAGAGTCCACTCTTCTTGATCTTTGAGGGAATAAACAAGATTTTAAAAATCAACACTTTTCAGCACTAAAAATGTGGTTATAAAAAAAAAATTACAAAGCAGTGACAATCATTTTCCTTGGATTATCTGTGAAAGCCTTTGTGAAGGAAGACTCTAAGTTTAACTATCTATAACAGCTGAAGCAGGGACAGATGCTCAGATGGTTAACCAAAGAATGCCCGGGCACAAGCAAAAGAGCCTTGAGTGGAAGCTGAGCAAAGAAGGGTTTCCAGGATCTTTCACTTTCTTACTGATTGGGAAGCTTAGGCAAGATATCCCTTTCCTTAACAGCCAGAAGGGGACTGAGCCAACCTTCAAGGTCCCTGCCAGCTCTGTGATTTTGATCCCACGAGGTTCCATTCTTTTTATGTTTGTTTTCAAAAGAGAAAATCATTCAAACATAGCTATTTTAGTAGTGCTTTTCCTGAGAAGGCACAAGTACATTAATAATAATAATCTTGTCTTTGTATGGTTACAGGAATTTCATTTTGGACATCAGGAACCAAGAAACTTAACGATTTAGATTTTTTTTTTTAACTGAAAGCTCTTCCACTCAATTTCCAAATTATACACTCATTTGAAGAAAAGGGAAGACAGCAGAGATAAAGGAACATTGTCAGATTTTCTTTGTTTGCTTTTTTGCTATATGCTGGAGATTGGACTTTGTTAACATGAGGCAGGTGCTCCACCACTTATCTGTACACTGAATCCATCGTATTTTCTAATCGAAAATACACACCAGAGAGTGAACATTTCTTACTGCTAAGCAAGCATCATTTTACATGTGAGAAGGCCATTTAGTTTTGATTGGGCTTATCTCTGTTACCATAATAGAAAGGATAGCATATAAACAATTGCGCGGGCCAGGGGTGGCAGTTGACAACCTCCGCTTTCAGAATCTTGTTTATTTGCCTCCAAACATATCACACAATGGGCAGGGAGGAGATAGAGGGAGCTACAGTTCTGATGGAATTCTGTTCAGTATAACTTCCAAAACTACAAAATGCAAATATGCCACAAGTGGTAAGACCTGAAGTTGTATTTGGGCTCTCTGTAATTTTAACGAGGATTATCTACTCAAGAAAGTATTCTATTTAATCACTAGGCAGGTTAAGTATGGCAGGGGAAAATAGGAGGGTATGTGATGATTTTTTTTCCCTAGGTTTTGTTTAAAAAGCAAAAGAGGAAAGGAGGGTGAAATTTCATTATGCCTTGAAGGCAACTGTTTCCTCCACCTCCAAACCGCAAAGAAACACTTCTCATTTTGTAATGAGTTTCAACAAATAATCAGAATTTACTAGGTTGCATTGTATGGCGCTCTATTGGTAAACATATAATATTTCTGAGAAAATAGTGTTTATCCTAAGTAAGACACAAAGCAAAGGAGTTCGTTTTATTTTTATAATGGCTTCAAGGTCAAAAGGAAAACAATAGCATTATGGTTCAATGGACTACTTCAGAATGCACAGTTCTGACATAGCAAATTTGTTCAGTAAAGGGAAAATGATGAAAATATTACAAGATACCTCATCTTTCTATTTTTCCCATTTTTTTTTTTTGAGAAAAGATCTCATGTAGTTCAGGCTGGCCCCCAACTTAATATGTAGCTGAGGATGACTTGGATCTTTTGATTTTCTTGCTTTCACTTCCCAAGCCCTAGGAGTACATGCATGTGCTACCATGTTCAATTTCATGTAATACAGAGAATCAAACCCAGAGCTTCATGCATATGTTCCAACTGTAGCATATCCTCAGACTGAAGATACAATTCCCTTGAATAAGAAATAGTGTATGAAAATTGCAGTCGATCACTATTTCCACACTAGCCCATACTCTTGTCAGTTGAATACTTGCTTTCATGTATGCATAACCAATGTATAAGGCAATGGAACTCATACTAAAAGGTCAGTATTTGATTACAGATAAAACCTCTGAAATCCAGGTTTTTAGCTGTTTTAGCTATAGAGAGCAGAACTTGAACTCCTCCCCCTTGCTTTTTTTTTTTAATTATCAACTTGAAAAAATAATTTTTTAATATTCACATAGTTACATCTCTGGGAAAAAGAGATTTTTTTAGCTTTGACACCACCCACTTGGACTGGGAATACTTTTGTGCTAGGTTCCTGGATGATCTCCATCTTAAAGAAATTGTTTGGAGTCCTTAGGGTTTTTGGTCACCACCCTATTCCTTGCTACTCAGCTTCTTTCCCCTCTTTATTTTTCTTAGGAATCGAAGAGACTCTACGGTAACCAAATTCATGTGAGTGACTAGAAAGTGCAAACATATCTTTCTTGAGTTATAATACAGGACACAAATAGCAATTGTGATCAATGTTATAGGTTGAAAGTTTGCCACTTTCAGCAGCCATTTCAATAACTTCTAAATTTAAAATTCAAATGAGCTCTCACAGTTTGTACTCTGGTTGTGATTAGTAAAGTGTAAGATTTTCTCTACTGTCTAGGGAAAAATACCCACAATAAAGCAGTCATGATTTCATATTACTAAGGCCTGTTATAAAACAATGTATGAAAAGCAGCATTTAAGAAAGATAATGCTATAAAATAAAATGCACAGATTGATTATAACTATACTGCTGAGAACTGAGAGGGGGATACTTGTAGCCTGCCACTTGTTAGCTCTAAATTTGAAAGCTTGTCTGGACATTTTTTTCTCAGGCCAAATCCAACTGCATTTCCTCATTCTTTCCTGTGAACCACATTTATAGAAGTCCTTGTAAGCAAAGAAGTGCTAAAGGCCTATAAACTGAAGAGCCAAAGCTAGTTTATCTCAATTAAGGGAATCACTGTCACTACAGTGAGAGTGTTTGTATACAAACTGTGGAGTTTAAAACAGAACAGTATGAGGAGGATTGGTGCCTTAAATGTCCCAAAGCTGTAGAGATTTTCTGATAACCAGAAGGCTCCATGGGATTTCATTAGGGATACTGTTTACACAAATGTTCCACTCCCTTTTTCCTTCTTTATTTCTCCACACCCTCTCTCCCTCTTTCTCTCCTCTCTTTTTTCTCCCTTCAGAGTCTTCTTTTTGGGTGTAAGTACTTTAAGCTAGCTCCTTTTTCTTTATATAACAAGAAGCCATTTTTCTAATCTCACAAAATATGCTTTTTCCTTAGACTCAAAAGTAGTTTAATAAGCCTTCTTAATACTGGTAATTCTATTCCCTGTGCCGATGATTGATTTACAAATGAAAATGCGATATTCTCTTTTGATCAATAAGAAAATATGGATGTTCTGAAGCCCCCAGAACTGTGTTCATCAGCACTCTTGCCCATCCAAAGATCATTATTGAGGTAAGGGTTGCTGGCTTATGTAACTTACCTTGCTCTTGATAAGTCCAGGAACTTATTGCTGCTCTCTATGAAACCCAAAGAACAATGTTTTGATCACTGGATTATAGATACCTATGCTGTTATGAAAATAAAGTATCCCTATGATCATATTGAGATTTCTCTTAGGAACCTTTCTCATGTCTCATTTAGAAACATTTTTTGGTCTTCATATTGGTTTACATGAAATCCCTTGGTGAGATAGAGGCCTCATATAGCAGCCCTAGAGGTCATATTTTCAGACTGCTACAAATGATATATGATATGGGTTGTGAAAAACAAGAGACACCTGTTATATTCTGAGTATGATGTTGCAGATGGAATACTGATATTGGAGTTCAGAGATCTCTGCTACAGCCTTGGTTTTGCCACATTCTAATTGTATGACTGTGGGCAAGTCTGAATTCCTGGGAGCCTTAAGTATTTCGTGTACCAAAAGAAGCTGAATGAAGCTTGTTCAAAGAGATAAAAAGGTTTATAGGGTGAAATTATTGAGTTTCTCCAGACTAACGCCATTCTATAAAGATGGAATATAGTGTGACTATTGTAAATGACTTTAAATGATTTTAGCACAGATATTATCTATTTAATACTTCCGCATTATCTATATAACAAAGAACTGCTTATATACAAGAAGCCTAGTGGAATAAGGAATAAGCTAATATAGCCAATATAATTCCCCTCACATTTACATTTATTTTCTCAGTCCCTTTACAGAGAAAGAATCATCAATAACTATTTGAATACAATCAATTTATTGTCTTCTCGTTGTAACAGGCAATGATCTAAAAGCTGTCAAATTCAAAAAATGAGTTAGGTATTAACTGATAGAGGTAAAAGACAAATATATGAATTGACTATAGCATAAACAATACTAAAATCACATCATCATTCAAACCTGCCATTTTTTCTTGACCAAAATGAATTCCAGAATCATTTCAATTCCCATGGAAGCAAAGTGACCTAAATTTGTTCCTTTAAAAATTTTCTCTATACTGCCAGTTGGTGACAGCTCACACCTTTAATCCAAGCACTCAGGTGGCAGAGGCAGGCAGATCTCTTTGAGTTTGAGGCCAGCTTGGTCTACATAGTAAGTTCCAGGTCAGGATCCAAAGCTACCCAGAGAAACCCTGTCTTGAAAAATTTTTTTTCTCTCTATCCCCCACAGATAAACCTTTATATAGTCAGCACAAAAGTAAGCTGGTACTAAGAGCATGTCACTATTACTCTAGTCTAATGTGAATTATGTGAGAGAAAGAACTTTACTATCATGTGATATACTGTTAATATACAAAGTGAAATGTGGAATGAATGTGTTTTGGACGTTTCCAGTTAAAACAAGTTTGAATGCTCATAATGGCAGTATCACATGTAAAAACCAGACTCATGAAAATATTTTTATGAAAACAAACAGATACATACATGCACAGAGTGTGATAGGAGTACAAAGAGACAGAGAAAGACAGAAGCAATCAGGGGAAAGAAGGACAGAGACAGTGAAAATAAGTGTGTTCTTAGTTGATTTGGTAGATACTACAACCTGGATCTCAAACACATCCCAAAGGCCAACATGTTGTTAAGGCTTGGTATTGAACCTGTTGTACTGTTGGGAAGTAAGGGTATCATTATGAGGTCAGGTGTATTGGAAAGAATTGAGTTCATCTTATCATGTCCTTGGGGTGATTATTGTAGTGATATTTTCTGTCTCTGTCCACCCTCCCCTATTCCTGTCTCTGAATTACCTTTATTTGCATTGGGCAGTCCCCTTTCAGTTCCAAATAAGGCACAAAACAATAGAGTCAAGTGAGTATGGCCTGAGACTTATGAACCACATGCCCAAACGAACCTTGTCTCTTTCTAAGTTAGTTATCACACTCTTGAAATATCAGCATATATCATACTATTTGTTAAGTATTGCTTTCAGTCATCATGATATTACCTCATAGAGTCATATCATAGCTTACAATACTTCATAATTGTTTCCTGTATCAGCTGATGAAATGGGACATTTCCGTACATTTCTTACGTATGTGTGCTTCAATGAGATTCGATAACAATTCTTGGCATCTCTTGATTTATTCTCAAGATCTTACATAAAACACAAATAATACACTAATATGACTATAATCAATGTTTCAACGGAAAAATAATCTGGAAATGGAGACTATCTAATGTTATCTCAGAGTGAGCTATCCAATAGCTGCCTTGTAAAGTTTACAGGAGTTTGAGAAGTAAGCATTAATAATCCAAGTAATTAGATGTTCTTAAATGTTAAATGTCAAAGGATAGTATGACAGTGGGAAAGAAAAAGGTCTTATTTAGAACGAATGCTGGTTTGCTAATTTTCTACTTGTTTTGTGTTAACCTCAACATAATCACAATATAAAACATCTTTCTTTCCCATGCTATGTGGACAATATTTTTCTATAAAATTTGTCTTAATAAGTGTACAAACTTACACTTCAAAAACAAAAATGAAAATTCTGAGATGATACTTTACCTAACTTGACAGTCAAAAAGTATCATTGATATCTTGGTGAAAATTAGCTGATAATATGAAACATACTACAGTGTTCTTTTATGTAAGAACTCTCATTTGCACTATCACAGAAACATAGTAGTCACACTTGATGTACAAACAAATCATTTATGAACCTTGAATTTGAATTACAGAACTCTCAAGCAGGATACTGTAATCATGATCTGACTTGATATGTTCACACTGACAAGAAGTAAAGAAAAACAGCACTCTTTTGTTAAGCATGCTTTTTTGGTTTCCTTAGCAAGATGGGGCTGTATTTCATAATATTTGAAGACGTTAGTTTATGGAGATATTGAGCTAATTTCAGTTAAAATTTAGTATTAAAAAGGTGATGTTGAAAACTGCATTTGAAGAATAATCAAAGTGAATCGGTTAATTTAAAACAATTCAGAACTTTAGGATTTTTTAAGACTAAACTATAAAGTAGGAATATAATATGTTGATCTAGCAACAAAACTAAATATGAAGGCTAAAGAAACATTTGGTTCAGTAATAATGTACAACTGCTTATGCTTGGTTTGAGAGGGATCAAAACTCTGAAGTTACAAGCGCCTCTCAGGGCCTCTTGGTGATATATTATGGAGCAACAGAAACAACTGGACATTCTCAAAAGCATTCCTGAGCTAAGACTTAAGCTTCTCAATTGCATTACTCAAGGCTAGAATTTCTGTAAGTTTGATCAGATAAAGCACACACAGATATGGATTCAAGACTGTATTTTTAAAATTCCCCCAGATAGTTTGCAATGAGTTCACAATTCTTACACAATTTAGTAAAAAGGGCACTGAAAGAGCAAACGTTTTTCACTCAAGTTTTCCTTAGCACAAATTGAGAAAAATAAAAAAGTGATTTTTGTTTAAAGAATTAAGTAGGAATTAAGTTCAAGAATACAAACACTTCATTGTGCAAAGATGATTGAAACTATTCACTTATTTATGGAAATGTTGTATCCCCTCCCCTCCTCCTCCTTTTAAAGCAATGTCTAAGTATTCCAAGCTGCCCTGGACTTGCTATATAGCCAAAGCTGACTTTGAACTTCAGATACTCTTGACTCCACCCGCTGAGTTCTGGGATTACAAGCATGTACCAGCAACCTAGAATGTCTTCCTATTATCAGAGCTCCCTAGCTTAGAAAGAAAACCATAAATGGAGTGGAGAAATTAGAATCTATTTATGAAAGCAAATTTCCTATGTTACCTTGAGTGAGGTTCCTAGCTCTGCTCAAGGAAACTGTGGATCTAAAAAAAAAATACTGTGGCTCCTTAAAAGCTAAACTAAGCTCCTGGACTTATACCCAGAAATAGATGTCTGGTGAGCTATGCCTTTTGCTGCTTCTCTGCTGACATAAGCAACTGCAGAATGTAGAAGCAATGTGCTTGAAAATGAGTAGCCTATAGTCAGGCATGTGGAGGCCAAGAAAGTTTTCAAAGGGCTCCAAATGTAGTTAGCACTGAATAAATCCTAATCAGGAATCTATTTTTGCAATATTACCAGGCAACTTGCCCTTTGTTGAACTAGTCAATGTGTTATTTTTCTCCTTTCAACCAGATCCCTTCTTGATGGTCTCATTTCTTCTAGTAGGAACAAGACAATAGAGTGATTATTAGCGTAAAATGTGGCGTTAGATCACCAGAGTTTGAATTTGACTTTAGGCAAGTTACCTATCTCTCAAAAAATTCAATTTCCTTTCCAGTGTAATGGGACCCTTAAAAGGCTCACAAACTGATAATTGGGTCTTCAGATAAATAATCTAATTACTAAGAGGTGATAGGATCATAAGGATTAATCACAGGCTTCATTCATTGATGGCCTCATAAATTGATGAATTTTCTTTAGGGTGTAGGCCTCAGTTGTATAAAAAAGAATAATCAACACTTTGGCAGTTCTATCTTCTCCCAGTCCCATGTCTAGCTTTACCTTGCAGCCACCATGAGTTGAGCAGCTTCATTTCACCATCCTCAACTGCCATGATTTTCTACCTCAACATGGGCCCAGGAACAAGAAAACCAGCTAACCATGGATTATAGCTTTTGAAGCTATGAACCCAAATCAATTTTCTCTCCATAAAATACTAAAGAACAAAACAGAAACATTAAATGCTTTAGCAGAGAAATCCTAATTTTAATGTGTTCGATAAAATGTATCCTGTTATTGTCCAGGGTACCATAATCTGTGAATTTCATATCATTCAAAAGCAAAAGTAAAAATATTTTTCTTACATTTGTTCTTCAGATGACTTATTCCAGCACTAGGGCCAACTAGAAGTTGGGCCTTATTTTTTTGTTTTCAGTCTTCAACATGATATACAACATTTCACCTAGAATATATCAAAATGTCTCCTATCTGTTTTCCCAATTCAGAACCTGTTAAATTAACTTTCCTAGGGTTCTGGATCTAAAACCAGTGCAGTTAAGCTAGGAATTGCTACAGTCACAGCAGCATTGGCTACAGGTGGAATGACTCCACTGTTTTGTAGACTCGTTACATCTTTCTCTAGTATAGAGGGGGAAAGGCCTTCCTTGGGGATTCAACAAAGTCTGGCATACCAAGTTGAGTCAGGACCAAGACCCTCCCCACCATCGAGGCTGAGCAAGGTATCCCAGCATAGGGAAAAGATTTCAAAAAGCCAGTTCATGCACCTGGGTTAGGATCCCACCCCCTGCCACCACACACAACAGATCAAGCCACATAACTGTCACCCACATTCAGAAGGTCTAGTTTGGTCCCTTCCAGGCTCCCCAGCTGTCAATCCATAGTCCTTGAGCTCCAGCCAGCGCGGGTCAACTGTCTCTGTGGTTTTTCCCCATCATGCTCTTGACCACCCTCCCTGCTACTATGATCCCTCCTCCCTCTCTTCAACTGAACTCCAAGAGCTCAGCTCAGTGCTTAGCATTGAGTCACTGCATCAGTTACTAGATGTAGGTTCTATGATGACAATTAGGGTAGTCACTAATCTGATTACAGGGCAAGGTCTCTTCAAAACCCTCTCCACTATTACTGGGAGTCTTAACTGGGGTCATTCTTGTAGATTCCTGAGAATTTCTCTAGCACCAGGTTTCTTCCTAACCCCATAATAGCCCCCTCTGTAAGGTATCTCTTTCATTGCTCTCCCTCTCTGTCCCTCTCCCAACGTGGTCTTCTTGATCCTTCATGTTCACATCCTCCATCCCCTCCCTTCTACGCTCCTTCCCAGTATACTCAGGAGATTTGAATTATTTTCCCTTCCTGGGGTTTTCCATATGTGTCCCTCTTAGGGGCCCCCTTTTATCTAGCTTCTCTGGGGTTGTGGACTAGAGACTCGTTATCCTTTCCCTTACATCTAATATTCACTTATGACTGAGTACATACCTTGCTTGTATTTTTGGGTCTGGGTTACCTCACTCAGGATCTTTTTTCCTAGTTCCATCCATTTGCCTGTAAATTTCAAGATGTCATATTTTTTTAACCACTGAGTAATACTCCATTTTGTATATGTAACACAGTTTAAAATGCATTCTTCCATCGATCCATTGATGAGCATCTAATTTGTTTCTAGGTTCTACCTCCCCCATCCCCCGTGACTGACTGTGTTACCTTGTGTCATTTTCTTTATCCTTTTTAAATTATTATTATTTTTTTCTTATTTTACACATCAATCCCAGTTCCCTCTCCCATTCCATTCCCCATCCATCCCATTCCCCACCCACTCCACAGGGAGGTTGATGCCTTCCGGGAGGGATCATCAAAATATGTCAAGTCATTTGGAGTAGGGTTTAGGCCCTCCCTCCCATCTCTAGGTTCAGGGAGTATCCCTCCATGGGGAATGTTCTCCCAAAGTCTATTCTTGCACCAGTAATACATCCTGGTTCCACTGTCAGAGGTCCCTTAGACTACCCAGGCCTTCTATTTAGACCCACGTTCAGGGGTTCTGGGTCAGTCCAATGCTGGTTTCCCAGCTATCAGTCTGGGTTCTGGTTATTACAAATAATGCTAGATTAACTAAAAAAAATCAGTAGTCCTTCTATAGACAAATGTGCTGAGAAAGAAATCAGAGAAACATCACCCTTTTCAATAGCCACAAACATAAAATATTTTGGGGCTACCTCTAATCAAACAAGTGAAAGACCTTCACAACAAGAACTTTAAGTCCTTGAAGAAAGAAATTAAAGATGGAAAGATCTCCCATGCTCTTGGATAGGTAGGAACAACATAGTAAAAAAGGGCAATCTTACCAAAAACAATGTACAGATTTAGTGCAATCCACATCCAAATACCAAAACAATTCTTTACAGAACTTGAAAGAACAATACTCAACTACATATATGGAAAAATAAGAAACTCAGAATAGCCAAAACAATTCTGTACAATAAAGATACTTTCAGAGACATCGCCATCCCTTCAAGTTCTGCTATAGAGCTGCAGTAATAAAAAAACAGACACCTGGATTAATGGCATCAAATTGAAGACCCTGATACTAATCCACATACCTATGACCACCCGATTTTTGACAAAGGAGTCAAAATTGTACAATGGAGAAAAGAAAGCATTTTCAACAAATGGTGCTGGCATAACTGAATGTCAACATGTAGAAGAATGCAATCCATATCTATTCCCATGGACAAATCTCAAGTTCAAGTGGGTCAAAGACCTGAACATAAATCCTGTTACACTGAACCTGTTGGAAGAGGAAGTGGGAAGTAGCCTTGAATAATGGGCACAGGAGACCACTTCCTAAATAGAACATCAATAGCACAGACAGTGAGAGCAACAGTCAATAAGTAAGACCTCCTGAAGATGAGAAGCTTCTGTAAGCAAAGGTTATGGTCAATAAGAAAAAAATACAAAATAATCCAATTAAAAATGGGGTACAGATCTAAACAGAGAATTGTCAACAGAATAACCTAAAATGTCTGAAAGACATTTCAGTAAATGTTCAACATCCTTAATCATCAGAGAAATGCAAATCAAAATGACTCTGAGATACCATCTTACACCAATCAGAATGGTTAAGATGAAAAACACTGATGACAGCTTATGCTGGAGAGGATGTGGAGAAAGAACAATCATCCATTGCTGATGTGAGTGTAAACTTGTACAGATACTTTGGAAATCAGTATAGAAGTTTCTCAGAAAATTGGGAATCAAGACCCAGTGTTAACTCTTGGACATATACCCAAAGGATGCTCAATCACACCACAAGGACACTTGCTCAAATAAATTATTATTAACATAGGATGTTATTGTTAAAATATGATTCCAAAGCACAATACACTAATTGCATATCCCATATACATATGTATACACACATAGGCATAAATATACACACACACACATATAGGGGAATGGAAATGCACATACACAAAGACATGGACTGAGGTATATAAACAGTGAAGAAGGAAGAAGGTAATAGTGGTATCTGACAAATTGGTAGTATGTGTACATACCATTTTGACAATAGCAGACATTCTGAAAAGGGATCATGATAGTGACAAATAAGAGATGGTGGCTTAATTATTCATGTCATTATATGTAACTATGCTTAGGACTTTAACTTTTTACAGGAAGACCTACCTCTAGTCACCAAAATCACTTAAGAGCTCTAGAAGGAGAAAACATTTTAAGAGGTCAAAAATAAGTAAGGCCCACAAGCTTGAAATATGGATATGCTGCAGACTAGAATGGAGTTCTAGGGTAAGCAACCATGCCATTTTCTTTCTCTTTTCTGAATAAGAAAAGAAGCATGCCTTTCTACATTTTCATTCCTGAGAATCATCCAGTAGAGGAAAGTGGTGCCTGAGGAGACCAGGTAGGTTACCTAATGCTACATACCAAGCAAATGATCAAATGTTCCTTTTGGTAGCTATCAGAGGCTGAGTCTCTTCTGTGAAGAAATGGGAAAAATTCCTGCTCCTCCTGCCTTACCACATTGCAAGAAAGATAATAACATCTGCTACCTGCTCCGGTAGCTTGCACTTAGTAGATAAATGTGGAGAAATAAGTATGTGTTCAGTTATGCAGGTGGTGTGGATCAGGGTAGTACAGATCCTAACTGAGGGGGTCATAAAGGTGATTCCCAACAGAGGGCACCTGGGAAGAAAAACAGACAGGGAAAACTTAGATTTTGTTTCTCTACCTAAACTAAGGATTGCCTTGGAAATTTTGAATTATAATAATCAGACTTAAGTAAAAAGTGAAAGAGCATAAGATACCAGTGATTCTAAGTAAACTAAAACATCTGTTTATAAGGTCTTGACCCTGTACAAGGCACAGGCTCCTCAATGTTCCCGTTCATCTACCTTCCCATCTGTGACCTATCAGAGAATATGAACTCTGTCTTTGCAAAGTCTCCACAGTCAAGTCAGGGGAAGGCTTTAGAGGCAAAACAATCTCCATGGGAAAAACTCCAAGCTAGAATTTCTTGGATAGAAAGGAAGAAATTCAGCATATTCAAGTCTGTTGGGTTAAGTTGATGAGTAGGTGGGGAAATTCTCTAGTTAAACAAAACAAAAGAAAACAAAAAAAAAAAAAAAAACAAAACAAAACAACAACAAAGAAATGGTGTCTTGTTTTGTTGCGGTTTTGTTTTGTATGGCTCCCTTCATACAACAGACCTCCCTCTATTCTGTTTTATGTAGCAAGGCTATTTATAAACCCTACCGGCAACTCTAAATCACCAACCAACATAGCTTGAATTTCACTAGTTAGGTTCTCTGTGTCACCAGTCTAGGAGAACTGAGTGAAGAAATAGTTGAATTATACTAGATGAATATCCATGGAAATGTTCGGTAATGCTTTGAAACCTAGTCCCTCTGAGATTCTTGATTTTTTATTTTTTCTGCAAGAGCTGTGCCAGCATCTGGTTATACTGTGTGTGCCCCAGCTCCTTAAACGCATAGGTACACACATCCCTGCTTTTTTCCTGCTGGTGGCTGAAGAGAAACAGGCTCTGGACTGAGTGAGACCTTACTCTGACTATCCTGGCCAGGGAGAATGAAAAGATCTGGGTTATTTCACTGATTCATTAGGAATGAGCTTCCCACCCTCCCTTCTCTGTATCTCATCATGTCCTGTCTACAAAACAAGGAATTCAGGAGACAAAAGCTCTGTCTTTCTCATCTAACATTACTTTAAGTTGGAAAGTTAAAAATTATAAAAGAAAACAAAAATCATGGAAGCAAAACAATGTTGGGCGAATGAAGCAAGCAACTACAAACTAACTTCTAGGTGTTCATGAAACGGAAGATATAAAGGTGTAGAACAGTCGGGGAACTGTGCTTTCTGGCCTGGGTGGGTTGGAGAACTGAGAAAGCTTGGGTTGGTGCCAAGTTACAATCCTGGGCCCCACAGGGGGCCAGGCACAAGTTTGGGAAAACAGAGTCAAAGTCAGGGGCTATTGTGGTCCAGGCCTAAGCAGAAAGACATGACAGGCAGGTTTCCTTCCTGCCTTGCTCTTATCTGAGGGTGCAGAAGTCAAAAGGAGCTTGCCTGGTGTGTGCAGGTGAGGCTTGTCCACCCTAAGCAGGCCATCAGCTCCAGCTCCCCCTCCCTTCCCAACTAGCAGCTTCCCACCCCCACTCGCTTCCACTCCAGCGCTTGGGCCCCCTCCTGCTCCTCCCTCCGCACCTCCCTGGCCCCGCCCACGCTCTCCCACTCAGCCTGGGACTGCGTCATAAGTATCCCCAGACTTGAGCTTGCTGCAGCCTGTGGAAGACAGGGAGAAAGTGCTGCTTGGGCAAGCGCGATCCCTTCCTCTTCCAACCTGCAGCCCAGAATACTCATTCGAGCCGCGCCTTACCGCGCAGCCCGAAGATTCACCATGGTGAAGATCGCCTTCAACACCCCCACGGCGGTGCAAAAGGAGGAGGCGCGGCAAGATGTGGAGGCACTAGTGAGCCGCACCGTCCGAGCTCAGATCCTGACTGGCAAGGTAGTTTCCACTATGTCTTCCTGCTGGGGTTTGGGAATGGAGAGAGAAGCGGGTGAGGGTGCAGGTGCAGAGGACAAAATGTTGGCTGCTCTGCTGTCTTCGAGTTCCAGGCAGGGCAAGCTGCACTGTAAATTGCGTGGGCCACCTTTCACTCTGCCTTGACTGCCTCCATGCGATTCCATCCCTTAACACCACCTATCCCAGGAAGTTGTTGGAAGGAGTTTGAAGAAATTCCTTCATGTCATGTTGTTCTGGGAAATGGGTTATGGAATTAACCAGAGACACAATTATAGCTACAGGGACAGAGCAGCCACATGGGGTGAGCAAGGGCAAGAGACTTAACTGTTCTTTCTTTACTTTTGACTTGAGTGAAATGATATGAATCTGTGTCTTTGTAGGATTGCTGATTGCAGAGGTTGAATGGAGGCAAGGGGCAACCTTAACTCCAAACTGCATGCGTGGGATGATGGGGTGGGGCAAGCCTGTGTCTATACACACACACACACACACACACACACACACACACACACACACACACGAGTGTATTTTTAGTTAGACAGTGTTAACGGCTAGGAAATGGAGCTGTCAAAACATACTGGTTTTAATTCTTGGTGAAGCACTTGTAAAAATAAATTTTGAGCTACTCTTCTTTTGTTATTTCTTTTTTTGAGCAATATCCCACTCGCCTCATACAGATCCGAAGTATATCCAATATTGCAACTTAAACAACCCATTTTCCAGGCACTGGAGACATTCTATCCTCCCAGGTTATTTATCTAATCCAATTTACATTTCTTTTAAAAACCAACCAGGTTTGGAGTGTTAATAAACTCTCATTTTTCCTCAGTAAAATCTCAATTTTAAAAGGCGATCATATTTTCTCCTGCATCTGTGGAATCTGCAATAATGGGGCTTGATCTGTCCTAACTTGTTCTGTTGTCATTAGAAAGTTTTCACTTTTACGTTTATAGCGGAAATTTGAAAAGCGTTTTAAGTGAGATCTGAATTCATGTAATAAAATTATGCACACAATTTGAAATGGTAATGAGCTGCTGCAGAACTTTCATCATGGAAACTTTTAATAGTTAACTCTGCAATCAAACTAGCTTTTGTGTATCACACATTCTGCAACTCAAAAGCAACACCCCCTTGCATTGTTGAGGTTTTTAATTAAATGACAGAAGGTCAAATATGTAGTTGTCTTCCTACTAACTTTGTAAATGAAACATGGCCAGATTTGAGGGGAGGTCCAACTAGATGCCAGTAGTTAAAAATAGCCACACAGTAATCCTTTTTTCTCCTCAGTACCAAAAACTTCATGAGTGGTAGAAAGTTTCAGTTAATATGTTATACTTTTGCCAGTCCTGTGGTGCAATGAGCAGTAAATACAAATAAATATCTCCACTTTGATTGTATTTCTTTGTTAGGTTTTAGAGAAGCAGCAATAGAACCCTGATATGTCCACTTTGACAGTACTATTTGACAGATTATATTTTGATATTAGGCCTGATCAACAGAGATTGAACATGTTAGACTCATATTGGCAAATGAGAAACAGTAAGTTTTAAAATATGTTTCAAGGCGAAATTAGCTATGATAATTGATTCATTCAAGTACATTGAGTTCAAACAATGTTAAATGAAAACAAAAGAAATCCTTATTCCTACTGAATAGGCATGTCTAGTGAAACTAAGACCCTCATACTTTGGCCATGCTTAATGATAAACTTCCTGAGTTTTTGGGAAAGAGAAATGAAATCACATTACAAATTGTTCTTCTGCTCAGTAATAAGAAAAAAGAAATTCATTCCTCAGAGAATTTCAAATTAAGCTATTATGTGCCTTCTAGCTAGTCATTTTATCTTTCTGCACCTAAATTTAATTATCTAAAATATGTCTTCTAAGATCCCACAGCTGTATTATAGAAATTCCCAGTCAAAATTTAAAGTCCAGTTTCTGTAGTACTAAATATTAGTTTAGATTTTTTTAAAGAAAAAATTCTAGGCATTTCACTATGTGTTGAATATAATTGAAGAAATAAGCTTCAATAAATTATTAAGAAAACATGAATCTCAAATTTTGGACTTCAAAAATATCTTTATTTTGTGAACAAAAATTATCAAATGATTTTCTATATATTTCACATTAACATGCATTTGTTTCATTAAATTGATGTAAGGTCAGTTGAATATATAAAACATAGCAATTTCATGAAAAATTCTAATGGTAGACAAACAAAAATAATTTTTAATACTAACTTGTATTATCAGAGCTGAAATTTGCTGTCTTTACTTATTCTCTCATTGAGTAATAATGCAGCTGAGGGGTATAGTATCACATGCAAATTGAAAATACCAGGCCTTTCAGTTCTATTACCCATGAAGGGCTCAGTTAATCACTTGCTTCTTCTTTTGGATATTTCTTTTGAGAATCCTTCAGCAAATTATTGAATTCACAGAATGTTTAAATCTCTCCTTCACAAACAACTTCTGCACATAGAAAATCATCTACTTTCAAAACTAGTGTTTACTCTAAGACTTGGAAAATAGCATTATTGCAATATATACAATAGTGGATAATATCAGGAAGCTTTATACTTACTATAAAATTAGGAATATTACAAAATATATCATTGATCTCAATTAATTTCTGAAATAAAAGGAAGTAATTCCTTTCTAACTTCACAATAAAGCTTTTTGAAAACTAGCAAATGGATTGAAGATTACTAACTCCTTTAAGTTGATGAATTGATTTCTAAGCAAGTAGAAATGTGTCTATTTTTATATTCAAAAAGTCAGTGTTTATAAAACTGTGACTAACTCCAATTATTTAAAGAACATACTTTTTAGAGACAACCTGCACTATATCATGTCTACAGTTAAAAATATTTTGTATCCATTAAATGTTTGTTAAAACACAGATCTGTAATAAGTATTTTAATAAAAATACATGTAATTCTATAAATTAATGATTGTTTTAATAGTCTGCAAGAACATATTTCAGAATAACATATCTATATTTAAGTTTGAAAATGCTAGGAGGATGGCCAGTGTTGGTGGAGATATTATATATATATTCACATCTATATCTATATCTATCTATCTATCTATCTATCTATATATGTCTTAGAATGATTTTCGATTTGAACATTTTAGTGTGTCTCCAAAATATTTTGTTTTTTAGGGGAAATAAATTGCACATAAAAGCAACTGTTTACAAGTATAATTTTTTTTTTAATTTTTGCTTTTTAATCAATAGGAACTCAGAGTTGCCACACAGGAGAAAGATGGCTCTTCTGGGAGATGCATGCTTACTCTCCTAGGGCTGTCATTCATCTTGGCAGGGCTGATTGTTGGTGGTGCCTGCATTTATAAGTACTTCATGCCCAAGGTAATAATTATAATACTTGATGCTCTGAATTACTAATCGTCATGTATTTCATTATCAACTCAAGTAATTACGTGGTGCTAACCAGAGAAATGAAGATTTGAGGGATGTTTTCAAATTAACTTTCAGTCTCTCACATTGCTTAGGCTTCATGATGCTATAGCAAACAAGCCTCAGATTAACACAGTGTGATGAACTGACATGAGTGTCCTGGCAGTGAGTATTAGAAAGTGTGAAGTCACCCTTTTGTCTTTTAGAGCACCATTTACCACGGTGAGATGTGCTTCTTTGATTCTGAAGATCCTGTAAATTCCCTTCATGGAGGAGAGCCTTACTTTCTGCCTGTGACCGAGGAGGCTGATATTCGTGAAGATGACAACATTGCAATCATTGATGTGCCTGTGCCCAGTTTCTCAGATAGTGACCCTGCCGCAATTATCCATGACTTTGAGAAGGTTGGTTTCTCTTTCTTGCAGCTATTCAAAAGTTTTCTCTATTTCTTCTTCATTGAAAGGCAATGAATCTATTAATAAATGAACAACTTTTTGAAGTATAGCCCTTTCATTGTGTTGTTTTTGGGTAGACAGACTTAGAAAATCTGAAGTATTTATTAATACCTATCTTTATTTTTCTTCACCTCCCCAACAGGGAATGACTGCTTACCTGGATTTGCTTTTGGGAAACTGTTATCTGATGCCCCTCAATACTTCCATTGTTATGACGCCAAAAAATCTGGTGGAGCTTTTTGGCAAACTGGCAGTATGTATTTTAGAGATATTTTTTATAGGCATTTCCAAATAATTTTACTTCATTATTCAAAATAGTTAACAAGTTGTGCCAGACATTCCATTTCATTGAAATATTTTTGAATGAAATGTGAATGCTGTGTCAAAATAGATGGAACTGAAGTATTTTATGTTAATCAATGTAAGTCCGTTAGGCAAATACTTTATGTTCCCCATCATATATAGAAGCTAAAAATATTCACCTGAACAAAGAACATTGATTAATAGAAGTTGAAAAGGGAATGTGTGTAGGGAGGGGTGGATAAAGGGATGTTGGATTTGATCAATGCATGCTGTGTATATGTGCAAATAGCACAATGAATTCGAAACTCATAAATATATATATATATATATATATATAGTAAAATAATATATAAAACCATTCTAAAATGAATTCTATTTTTAATAATGTCTATTTTTAAAAGTATGTAAATAGGAATTTTAATACTGTCTTTAAGAATTTATCATCTCAATCTTTTTTCTTTTAACTTTTAGAGTGGCAAGTATTTGCCTCACACTTATGTGGTTCGTGAAGACCTGGTTGCTGTGGAAGAAATTCGTGATGTTAGCAACCTTGGTATTTTTATTTACCAACTTTGCAACAACCGAAAATCCTTCCGCCTTCGGCGCAGAGACCTCTTGCTGGGTAAGCAATTTATTATTATTGGGTGAATGGAAGAGAGTGAGAGTTGACTGCTTAGAAATGAGCATGTTGAAATACCTTTTCATGAACACAAAAACTGAAAAGCCATTTTGTTATGCCTTCACAGGTTTCAACAAGCGTGCCATTGACAAATGCTGGAAAATTAGACACTTCCCCAATGAATTTATTGTTGAGACCAAAATCTGTCAAGAGTGAAGAATGACAGATAAAAGAGTATCCTTGGTAATAAGAAGTCAGTAACTTGCATTCTGACTCTGATATAAAAGTTTCTTGGATACTCACAATATTTACTCATACATTTACTCTATTGCTTATACTGGAAAAGAAAAGGGGGGAGAAAACTACTAACCACTGCAAGCTCTTGTCCAATTCTACTTTAATTGACATTGCTTGCTGTTTGCAACAAATTAAACAATTATCTTTTCTTTTGAATTTATAGGGTTTAGATTCTGAAAGCAGCATGAATATGTCATCTAACATCCTGACAATAAAATCCATCCTTTGTTTTTATTTAAAGCAAGTTCTTGACAAATCATGGATAGAGCGTGCTTTAAAGTCAAAATATTTCAAATTGTTTTTGACATTTTTGTGTGAAGCATGTCAAATCTCTTAACATTCTTTTGTTTTATTCATTTTGTTCAACTCTCCTGATTTTAGAAATTATGTTTTTACATTTCTATCAGGTGCTCTGTAATGAATCTGACTTATATGTGAACAATAGTCATGAGGAAGTAATCTTTACACGTGTAATGATTCTTTCTCATTGATATCTGTATTGTGAAATCCTCAAAACTGTACAGGTGCTGAATGCTGTAAGGAGTTCTGGTTGTATGAATTCTACAACCCTATAATAAAGTTTACCATATTCAGTCATGTTTTCTTTTCATCACTTGACAGATACTTTATCCAGAAATTATTATTTATTTGGCTTTGGTTTTCATGAATCAGATAGAAAATTATGAACATAACTGTATCCATTACCACTTTTACATATTTATGTTTCATAATCTCACATTTTCATTTTCTATTAATTGTTTTTTAAAAATATCTTATAATTTCTTGTGTTATAAATTCAACTACTTACAGAGAGTCTTTAGCGCAGAAGAATTGAAAATATTATAATGTTTTTTTCTTTTTCATAAAAACATAAACAACTATATGCAGCTATAGCAGATTACCAAAGACTAACCATGAACAAGGCATTGAAACTTTTTAAGGTTAATTTATTTAGTGTGTGGGTATGTACCAAAATGAGTATGTGGAGGTCAGAGGACAACTTTGTTTAGTAGATGCTCCCCTTCCACCTTGACACACATGCTGGGCATGGACCTCTGATCTGAGGGGGAGTAAGGCTTATTGAAGCATATGCTTTAACTTCTGGAACACTGGTTCAACATTGATGGTTTCCAACAACTTTACAAGCCTGACATCTTTACATATTTACCTACAAGCATTAACTCCATGCCGAGTGGGCCAGTACTGTCATTTCTTTTCTATTTGCTGATAGTAACTATTGATCAATTTGTGTAGACAAAAGTCCCCAGTTCAATCCAGGGCTTTAACATATCAGCATTATTTTAAAATAAAGTAAGGCAAATATTTAACTTTATAAATTCAGAAATAATAACACACACTTTGAAAGATATAGAAAGAAAATAAAGGTTCAATGATTAGGAAGCAACCAAAACTGATACATTCAACAACTGGTTCTCAGCTTGACACAGAGACATGCATCTGTGAAACCAGCTACTCAGGAAGTCGAGGTAGGAGATAGATAGGTTAAGCCTATGAGTTTGACATCATCATAGGCAACATACAGAAACTCTGTTTCAAGAAGAAATACAACAACAACAAAAGCAAATGGTTAGCCCTGAAGATAGATACAAGTAACATTATACAGACTAAACAAGTTATACTTAGTAACATATTTAGGAATACACACATACAGAAACATATGAATAATAATTAGTGTAAAAAGAGGGCATGAATTTGAAGTAGGAAAGGGAAAAGAAATATGTTCTATTATAATCTCAGAAAGTAAAATACTGGGGAAAATAGAGAAAGTAGTGAAAAGAACTGATTTTTAACAGAAGAAGGGATGGAGAGATGGCTTAGCATTCAAGAGCACTGACAGCTCTTTCAGAGGAGTTCCCAGCATCCATATAGCAGCTCACAATTGTCTGTGAATACAGGACCAGCGAATCAAATATAGGGAATTCATTTCTTGTGGCCTCCACAAGCATCAGACACACATGTGATATGATATGGTACAAGATTGTTAACAAATAAAAGAATATTTAAAATGATGTTCAACAATCAGTCTTCTAAAAAATTGCTAAATTAATTATATATAATAGATTATATAATGCAACATTATATATTATTTATATCAAAAAAGAAAATACATTATTTTAAAATTAATAATGTCTAATGGTGATTTATATGAATGGATGATTGTTTTTGTACCTATTCAGTGTAGTTTCTGACATGCTGGTCAATGTAGTTATATATAAAATAAGCATATCCTTTTCAAAGATTCAAAGAGGATGAAACTATGTTTGCTAACAGATAAAGTTGTCTAAACACTAGAGACTAGTGGGTTAAATTAAAAAAAGAATGCAATAATTATGATAAGTACAAAATGAATGACTTCCTTGTATACTATTAATGACCAAGTAAACATAAATCCCAGCAAGTGAAATAAAATATACTGTGCTTAGTAGCAATAGAGACATAAAGGAAATTTCTGTTTATTTTGAAGAAAATGAACATAATTGAAGGATTTTGTGTAACTTGAAAGAGAAGACAGAAGATTAAAAGCAAATTTTGTCAATTAAATTTATTTATTTAACCTTATCCTAATCAAAATGATAGGAATATATATATATATATATGTTTCAGAACTCTTCAAAAATATTTGAAAGGTTTTCTAGAAATGTAAATATTTAAGGACAGGTAAATAAGCAAATATAATTAATTAGAGATGAAGACATGTTACATTCAGAGTCTTTAAAGCACAGCTAATCTTACAATAATTTTATCAACTGCTTTCACACAAATTAGAAAAAATAATGCCCCCAAAAGATACATAACCATTTAAACATATTTTAATATAAGCATCTATAGAGAGATGCCTTTTATATCAAGTTTTTTTTACAAGGGATTAAATGAAAAAGCAAAAGTTTTTACATTATGAAATAGCCTAACACCTATAGTCATCTACCTACAGTGTCTCTTCAATATTCATAACTAATGAATAATTTCAAAAGAAAAATATTTAGAAACTCGAAAATGTAAAAATGAGTGTTAATTTGGGATTGGAATCTGACACTCAATATGCAACAAATATTGGTTCTCTGAGTACCTGAAAGTAATTTCAGAAATGGGGAATAATCTATCAATGGTCTTCAACCTATGGATTGTGACCTGTTTTTGCTGGGGTGTCAAATGACCCTTTCACAGGGGTCACCTATGACCATTGGAAAACATAGATTATTATATTATGATTTATAACGGTAGAAAAATTAGTTATAAAGTAACAACGAAAATAATTTTATGGTTGGGAATCACCACAACATGAAGAACTGTATGAAAGGGCCTCAGCATCAGGAAGATTGAGAACCACTGGTTTAATAAATATTTTGTGAAGCAGTTTTGGGTTCCATAATCTAATATTCTGTTTCCTTTCTATTTAATGTCTCCATTCTGATTATCTATACATTAATCATTGCCTGGGTATTATGCTACATATTTGGGGTGCATACAATTATGAGAAAAACAACATGGACATTCACTAATTTTATATAGTCCTTTTAAAAGATTTTTTAATGGCAAAATTTTGTTACAAAGAAATTATATATATGTATGCATGTATGTATATTTGGCTGGGTCAGTATCCTAATTCCCCCACTTGAGCTTGAGGCCTTGCCTTGTTTCAGATGGCTGGTTCAGGTTCTGTGTCCCCCATTACTAGGTCTTATTGTAGCATATTATGCCTTGTTTTGTTGATGCCTCTGGGTGGCCTTTTTCCCCCCCGGGGACATAGAGGGGGCATGGATCTGGGGGAGAAGGGAGGTGTGGGAGAGAGAGTGTGGGGAGAGGTATGAGGGGGAAACTGCAACTGGGATGTAAAGTATGAGAGAAGAATAAAAAAGAAAAAGAAAAACTAGGATGTTTATGAGAGTTTGTAAGTGGGACAACTCTGATCCATTAGTGAGCTTCAATAAAGATGTGAAATTTGAGTTGAAAGATGAGGTGCATTAATAAAATAATTGAGAAAACCATTTATGCTGAAAGGAATGGGAGCTAAGTACAGGAAGAAGTATGACTGTAGAAAGTGAAATAGAGAGTGCTAATAGCACACTGAGTAAAAATCACACTAACGAAGATAGCATTGGAAAAACAGTGAGAATCTACATCATATTGTGTCTTGAATGCTATAGAAGCACTTTGTATTTATATTTAATGTATTTAAAAAGCCCTTGAGAATTTGAAACAAGATCATACCTAGAAGCAGGTTGAGGTTTTTAAGACATTATAAGAAGTTCTGTTAGAAATACAGACAATAGAATAGAAATACAGACAAAAGACAATAGAATATTACACTAGGAAAATGACAACTATAAAAGAAAAGTAAGGAAGCCAATACACGTGGGTATAAAAATGGTAGAAAATAATTTGGAGGTCTTGCCATCACAGTTTCTCAGATTTTTGGGGGGCTTAAATGCTTGGGGGGAATGTAAGAAGATTTATCCTTCTATATCTCAGAACTTAAGAAGAGTAAAGAAGGAGAAACTGATATAACCCATAGTCCTGACAGCAGACATAATGTCAACTTTAAATTAGATAATGGATGATTGACAAACAAATGTTCAAGTTTTATGAACTGTGGATAATAGGGCAAAACAATGTAAGAGCTAGCCTATTAAGGAATGCTGTTAAATGCTACCCTTTGGATATGACTTGGGTGTTAAACTCATGAACTCACCAAAGCTGTAGTTACCTGCAGAAGACCTGTGCAATATCAGGCCAGTGAAAACTTTCAGCATGGAGAAAAAGGAGCTCCTGAAGCCCCATTATTTTCTGTGGATGTTAACAGATGGTAGGGGAGGGAGTGTCATTTCTTTCAGTGGGGGTTGGTAAGCTCACTGGTATATTTATTCTCCATGCCTGTAGATGACCTCATAAATATACACATATAGACAGCTCTAACTTGACTCATTGGGTTAAAAAAAAAAAACCGAAGATGGCATGAATTGTCACACCTCTTATGGCTGCAGTGGAAGATGAATATCTGAGGTAAGGACTGGATTTCACTCCAGGCTAGGACCACAGGAATGTAGAAAGTTACACATCTCCCTGCAGTTCCAGATGAAGCTGCTGACCTAAGGAATGGACCTGTCCTGAGTTAGAGTAAGGTCTACTGGTGTTTGGAAAGTTCTACATTTTTAGCAGCTCAAGATGAAACTGTGGGCCCAGGATGGGGACAAGATTTGACTATGCATTAGGCTTATAGTCACAATGGCTATTCTACAGCTGTGGAAGCTACAGGCTAAAGCTGGGAACCATATCTGACTTGGGGTAAGGCCTACACATATATGGAGAGATCCACAACTTGTAGTAAAAGTAGAGGATGGGGTCGAGAGGCCCCAGACAATACCTGGCCTTCAGAAGAAGACTCAGGATAGAGCCCCTGGGTTTAAATGTCAGTGCCATAGAAAGAAACTACACCCTGATCCTTCTAGGACTATTTATTCACTGCAAATATCATCACTGCAAGAAAAAAGGGGGACTTGCATTTAAAAAATGAAAAATTCAAAGGAGGAGCTAATGGGCCCCCAGACTGATAGCTGGGAATCCATCATGGAAATGACTCAGACCCCCTGAACATGGGTCTCAGCTAGAAGGCCTGAGCAGTCTGAAGGACTTCAGACAGTGGAACCAGGATGTATCCCTGGTGCACAAAAGGACCTTGCGGGCACATCCCCCATGGAGGGATGCTCCCTTAACCTAGAGACAGGAGAGAAGTCTTAGTACCTACTTCAAATGACTTGACAGATTTAGATGACCCCTCCTGGATGACATCACCCTACATGTGGAATGGGGAGATGGAAGGGGAGAGTGGTCGGGGTGCATGTGAGGTGGGGGGGAGAGAGGGAAAGGGAGGGAGGAAAGGAGGGAAGGAGAAGGAACTGGGATCGATATGTTAAACACACACACACACACACACACACACACACACTTCACCATCAAATTTGGTACTACCTTAGGTTACAAGCATGGAAAAAGATATTTCAAGTAAACGGAACCAAGAAACCAGGAGTCATATACATAGTTATTTTAATAAGGAATGATCTACCAAATGTATATTAGAATTCTAAATATACATGTACCAACATTACTTTTACTACATAGGAGCTATCTTCATAGTGGATGATATAGACCTTAGGGTTTTTGTGATTTATGGGCTAAGTAGCCTTAGCAACAAATTTCTGCCACATAATAGTCTGTTTTTCATATCCCTAGGGAAGACTTTCCACTGAAAGGGCTGTGTTGGTAGACCATAATTAGGTGAAAGAAAAGTAAAAGTAAATTATTCATAATTGTAAGGATACAGTGGAATGGTGAACAAATAATTCTTCAAGTCAACTACAATTAAATAAAAATATAGTAAATTGCAAGAGTCAATGGCTCTTAAATCTTATAACAGCTTCCATTTATCTAATTGATTTTCTATAATGAAAAGGGATGTTCCAAGGACTATTGAACCAATATATGTGTTCAGCCTGTGTTTCTCCACCATATCAGTGCCAGCAGTCCATATTTCTCCAACAAGGAGCCAGGAATATATCCAGATGGGAATCTCTGATAGCCAAGTCATCTAGGAGGCAAATATCCTTAGGAGGTTGCCTTGGATGTGAAAAGATGTTATCTTGGGATACTCCAGTCCCAGAATTTCATAATCACCTCAAGGATCTATGGGAGTAGTTATACCTTTTGAGTTTTACCTAAACCCAATAAGCATTAACTCTATGGAGTAACATCTGATGAGAGATAATATGGTTTATGATATATAAAAGAACCCCCACTTGGCTCAAGTTATCTCAGCACCAGAAATTTACAGGTGTATAGGCCCTAAACTAACATAATGACCTTTGGAATCCCACCAGTTAATAGTAACTCTGGTGATGGTGCTAGCATCTTACCAACTCCCTGCAAACAGGCTGAAGTGGCCATGCTGAGGAGAGTAACATCCTGAAATCACAGATACATCTGCCATGGTGTCAAGGAGCCCAAAAAGCTTTACCATTTCAATACAACTTCATTTCTAGATGATTCTCTGTTACTATGTTACTATTTGTACCCAATAAACATGCTTTGAGGAACAAAAACCCATCTTTATGGAACTGAGCCATGAACAATTTAACACTGAGGAATATTATCTTTTCTTTCTTTCTTTCTTTCTTTCTTTCTTTCTTTCTTTTTTTGATTCAGCCAGTTTCTACTTCCTTACTTTGCAGTGCTTGCATCTGAATCTGAAAAGGCAAACAATTACTGCCTTAGAATGTGATTCTTTATATAGATGGAGCCCTTCTCTGTAGACTGAGTGTCCTGTAACTCTCCAAAGCTCCATACGATCACTTGCCTACCATGATACTTAGATTATTTACCTCAGTGTTTGGCCTTCCTGTTGTATTAGTAAAGTTTGTATCATAGTGACCATAATACTTGGCATATACAATTTAAGGAAGAAAAGGCTAGTTTGGATTCATGTAACACTGGGGATTACTACTAGTCCACCAATTTTTAATCCAGGTATAATACCAAAATAAGTTTGGGTGGTTGAGGTAGAAAGTTAACTTCTCCTGTATAACCATTTATTTCCTGATGAATCTGCAGTCTCAAAGTTAGGAGCTGGCTGCTTCCTAAAGACAGTCCTACTGTGCCTGGCAGCAAAGGCCCATATACTCTGGTGGGAATGACTTAGGCCTCCATGCTAGAGGCTGGTTTACTTCAGGGGGTAGAAATGAGGTACAATCCCTTAAGGCCTGAGGTGTCCCAGTAGAGTTGACCAATGGTGCATTTTGCTGGCTGAGGATCACAGGTCTGAATTTTTGTTTCATAGGGCTCTTTGGGGATGGATAGCCCCTATTATTTGGTGCAGTCTGGCTTGGCTGGGCTGTTTCCTCACTCTCAAAGAAATTGCCCATGATTATTCTTTTTGTGAACTGTATTCCTTAGCCCAATGGATTACTCTATGAAGTCACAGGTATAACCTCAAGGCTATGTTCGTCATCTAGTGGCTACAAGGCCCTGCTTACTTTTTAATTTAAAATTCCTGTGGTGGGAATCAGTCTGCAAAATGTCTAGATTTTTTCCACATGCATAACAGGTACCACCTGTTCCCTCAGGGTATACAACTTCCTTAAGGGGTAATGAGAGAGCCATACCTTGGAAGTGGCTAAGACCTATATGACATACAATCTAATCACCTCTTGTAAATTTATACTCTTGCAGGAACCCCGAAATGATTCATTTAAAGACATGTTAGCATTTTCACATGTTCTTTCCTAAGTACTTTCCCTGCCTCTGGGTTAGCTATTAGGTACCCTCTAACTTTTAAGAGCTGGGTCACGAAATATGGGTACAACTCTTTTGAGTCCTGGTGAATCTCAAGCTTTTGTCCTTTTGGTGGGCAGCAGTGCCCATGCTCTTAAGGTGGCTATATTAATTCACTGATAGTCTTGCAAAGGATAATGTTAAGTATGGTTAAGTTAAATCTTATTTTGCCATACTTAACCAATCAGAGAGTGGGAGGCCAGGTAAGTACTTGGGTATATGAAGCCAGAGGCCCATAAGCCATCAAAGGCTTGTTTGATCTCCTTTAAGGATTTGGAATCACAGTCTCATGACAGCACATAATTTTCCTGAGTTATTTGGGTCTGGTTGTCCAAATACAAGAAAGCAGTAAAAATCATTAGTATGCTTCCCCAGATTTCTCACCTGAAACAAGGCTGATGCAAAAGAGTGCACCCACTTCCTGCTTGACTCTGTTGGTGGCTCAAACCCAAGGCACAATTTTGCCAGCGGTTGGGTGCCCTCATCTTTTATAATCAGTCTCTTAAATATTAGCCTAGTAGTCACTTGGCAAGTCATGGCATTACTGACCCATAAGTCCATCTTGTCCCTCCACTCCTGCGTGTCCTGTGCATGCTATTGAAGCTAAACCTGTAGCTCCTCTGTTATTATCTGTGCCTGTTTGGGGGAGGAAATGGGTAAGTACTTCCTAATCTGAAGAGCAAGGCCTATGAAACATGATTCTTCCAGGCTATGGATCTATGGAATCATGTGTAAAGCTCCATAAAAGCAAAAATGGAAATGTTTAGGTCCTTCATCCCTGTAGCCATCCCTCCAGCTCTTTTCCAAGAAGCCAAACTTACTGTACTGTCTTCAGAAAATCAAGGGCAAGTCTCCTGAATGTAATCTAACAATTGATGGAGCTGCAGTATTTTTACCCTGCTCCTGTGATTACTCAAAATCTCTCTCAAAGTACTGACATGCAATTTTTTATCTCTAGATTCAACATGTTAATATCTTCTTTATATCAGATGAATCAAAATATGTCTTTTTCTTCCTGTATTTATTCCTTTACTGTTTTTCCCCTTTACTTCATGCTTTTCCTTTCCATTATTTTGATCTTTCTCCTTATCTAGGTAGTGTTCTCTTGTGTGACATACAAGTGTATCCTATAGCCAGTATCTATATTACTCTTCAGGACTCACTTACCACATCTAGCATGACTCTAGGTATGGAGCTAACTAGGCCTAAAAGAAAATAATGAAAACACACACATGAAAGCTGGAATTAGAAGAAATGGGCTTTGTGATGGAAAAACCTCAGTGCTATGTTTATTATATATAGTTGAACTGTGATATAGGGTTATTGCATACACCTAAACAAGGAGGCACAGTTTTTACATATACATAAACAACGAGGCTGGGTTTATTGTATACAGCTGTACCAGGGAGACAGATTTAACTAATCTCCATAGGAGCAGTTTCTGTAGCGGAGCAGCCTTGCAGCTCTATGTATCCACAGGGAGAATGCTATGGTAGACATGTGCACATACTATCAATATCCACACACAGAAAAGTGTAATGTTTATCATCCCTATGAAGCCCACTACTGAGAGACAGCTCTGCCATTTTCCCATGGCCTGAGAATAGGGTCCTTAACAGAGCTGGTTCATGTCAACAACACAAATTTACTCAGGGCTTCCTCTGCTCCCTATAACTCCACAAAATAAATGCTTCTTTGTTGTGAGAAGAAAGAAAGACATGAAATTAGGAAAGGGATGTGATGTGGGTTTGGGGAAAATTAGTTTGGGAAAGGGGCATGGATATGACCAGATACATTGTATACATGTATGAAATTTTCAAACAAATGAAAAATTTTTCAAACAAGAAAGGTTAATATTATTTAAAAATTAGCTTTAATAAAGTTTACTAAAATGATCAGAAATACTGAAAGTTGATTACCCCTAGTTTTGAAAATTCAAGACTATTTCTGAGAACCTAGAAAAACAAGCTATTCAAAAGGACTGCCCTAGAAAGAACTTGTGGCTTTCAATAAAGGATACATTGAACTCAGCTCCTTCTGCTGCAGGCATGCATTTGCCAAACTCAACTGAAACCAAATGGAAGACAGTTAACTCATCTAGTGTCTAAAAGTCAGTCTTGAGTACAAGCAGAATTGATGAAGAGTAGCTCTTGGAAGTCAGGCAAATAATAGCCACCAAAGCAGCACACCTTTTCTTCCTTCCTTCTCTCCTTTCTTCCTTCCTTCCTTCCTTCCTTCCTTCTTTCCTCTATCCATCCTTCCATTTCTCTCTTTCTTTCTACATTTTTCTCCTTTTTAAATTTTTCTTCTCTTTCCTGTCCCTTCCCTCCCTCCTTAAACCCTCTCCTGGTTAACTTTTATTGTTAATACAACTTAGAGTCACCTGGGATGAGAAAGTCTCTGTGAAAGAATGGCCTTGATCAGATTGGCCTTTGGGAATGACTGTGGGTATTTTTTTTATTACTAATTGATGCAGGAGGAGCCAGTCCACTGATATTAAAAGCAAATCTAGTTTAGCATGAACGGGAGTGGGGGTGGGGGAGAAGAAGCCAGCAAATAACCTTCCTCAGTGGTTTCAGCATCAATTCTTATTCAAACTTTCTCAGTGATGAGTTATTGCCTGAAGTGTAATCTGAGAAAATTTCCTCTCATTTTTTTCGGTCATGGTTTTGTTTATCACAGTAGTAGCAAACATAGCAGAGCTTCTCCTTCCACATTTATTTATTTCCCTTTTATTTTCTTTCCTTTATATCCTTTGTTCTTTGAACTGAGCTCTCTCCATGTACCTCAGTTTGCTCTCAAACTTGAGATATTCCTGCCTCAGCCTCCTAAGTACTATGATTATAGTCATATACCAACATGCCCAGTCAGTGTCTGCTTCTATTACACATCAGGACAAACTCTTCGTGTCTCAAGCACAAGGAACATAGAGGTTTCCATTACCTACAATGTCATTGCATAATACTCCATAAAATAAATCCTAGCTCTTAACCAATTGCTTTTCAAATAAGGCAGCAAATTAGGAGAAGGGAGAAAAAAAATAAAGCATTTCTGCTCCAGCCTGTGATCAATAGCCACTTATGAACCTAAATTGATATTCTTAGTTTTTATATTTCATAAGCAGTTTTGTATTTATTTTTGCACTCCGGAGCATCTTGCTTGGATATGTTCTGCTTCATATAGTCATTTCTCATTGTGAGATCTTAGATCTTTATGGTCTTATAGCTATTTTTGATACAGATTTTCATTGACTCTGGCTATTTGGCAAGGTATTAAAGGAGGTGCCTCAGTAACTTTTTGTGTTTCTGATTTCCCTTTTAAGTTTTAATGTGTTCCTACAACCCTGATTCCTCTTCATAAGCATAATTAATTAACCATGACAGTACAGTGATATGCGCAGGATCTCATTTTAAAATGAATATTATAGTATTGTTTTCATTATAAGATATGATTAAAGAGGCATGTCACTTACTGTCTTTTAGTCCAGATAGTCTTACCAGGACTGTTAGAAAGTTAGGAGCAGTACTTCATGAATGACAAAAAAAGAAATAAAAATGTGAGGTCATGACTGCTTCTAGGTATGGTAGAAGAGAAATTTTATTGTAGATGTGAAGGAGAACATAGCCAGAGTTCAGGGTAAAGGGCAGGGTATGCTAACCATACCCTGTAATAGACAGGACTGATGGATTCTGGGAGAGTCTGTTGGCCAGGTGCACTTTGGTTTTGATATGTTAATTAGGCAGCTCAGCCATTTGTCCTGGGTTTGAGACCTAATGCTTGACTCCCAAATTATAGTCAGCACTGTAATTGTCATAGAATATATCTATATGCAGCATGAACTTGAAATGCTATGTGTCTAGATGTGTTACAAGCTTCAAGTAGCAGAACAGCTTACACTGGAGCCTAGAAACACTGTTCATAATTTTCTTGCTCTCAACCACATTTAATATGACTTTTTTTGTGGATTACATGGTGAGATGAGAGCCCGAGTAAGGTACATGTTGCCTCCTAAATTTTACTAATTCAACCAATAATTTTGTCTTCTTCTTCATGGTAGACAGTTTAAATGGGGTAGATTGTTCCCAATTTAAGAAATGACATATTGAATCCCAGATAACTGGATTCCTAGAAAACATCAACAGCTGATCAGACCCTGTAGTTAAGTATGTGATCTTCAGAAGGCATTAAAAATGCTTACTATTTTCTGCTCACCAGGCTATCTTAGCATGTTATAACATGTAATGAACAAGCATATTTTATGAGGCCAATCAACACAATCAAAGTCATTTCTGATCAATATTCAACAGAAAGAGATATTATGAAGCTTTAGCATAAGAAACCAATAAGTGAATATAAACCACTTCTGATTTTCTTTTAAGATAGAAATGAAGGAAAGAGAAAGAAGTCTCTACATATAGGACTCTATATTAACTTTTAAAAGCTGTGTTTGTTTCAATGAAGAAACATCTAGAACTGAAACTGGAATTAATCACATATATTTGATTAAGTTTAAAGTATTCTAGTCATTCCCCAAACACATATAATTTTTTCCCAGCAAAATGTAATTCAATGAAAGTATAGTAGAAAGTGCCAGTTTGTGCTTGTTGCAAGATTTGATGGAAGTGTTAATCACTGTAATCTCTTCCATCCTTCTTGGTGCACTGATTTAACTAGAAGCAAAGAGAAATAGATTAATTGGGTTTTTAATAACACATTTTATGCACAGAGAACCAAAACAGTCTTCTTTTCACTGCTGAATATGTCTTTTCTCAGAGTTCTGAATGTAGAGCAGAGAACCAAAACAGTCTTCTTTTCACTGCTGAATATGTCTTTTCTCAGAGTTCTGAATGTAGAGCTCTCTGTGTTTCATAGAATAACTTCTCCTTTGTAGCACATGGCCCAGGTGGGAAGACTTGACTTCTGATGATATGGTCCATATCTCCTTTTGCCTTTTGGCCGGAGGTTTGCTATCTTCTTGGTGACTTTCATTTTCTCCTTACCCTCTACTTTCATTCTTTATAGCGTGGGGTGGGAGGAGCCAGAGATGAATCCATAGTATTCAGTGAATCCATCTGCATTGACAGATACATACCCCTTCCACATTTTCTTCCAGAGAAGTAAAAATATGACAGATTAAAGCATCAACTTGCTTGTTTTTTTCCAAAATGAAACCAATCAGGTTAGAGTGGGCATGAATGAGTCTATTCCTGTAAATAATGCACAGTATCTGAAACAAGACTTAAGGACTTATGAGTTAACTATAATAGATGAATAAAAACATCCAGTTCCACCTGTTGAGCTGAGGAACATAAGTACTAACAGATTGATGACTATCTTGACCATGAATTCTACCCTATACCATTAGATGAGCCATCAATAAAATAAGTGTCTGCAGAATGGGCAAAGGTTGGATAATTTTTATAATCACAAATTTGGTTAATATGAGAAAATCCTACAATTTTCCAACTGGATAATGATTTCCTATCCTTCCTTAGTAATCTGCAAATGAAATTAAAAATCCATGGAGTTATCTTAAAAACTGATAGTAAGGGTAAGACAATACAGCAAAGGATCACACCAATGTAACTGTTGACATCAGGTCCTCCCCTGATTTGCTAATTGGGCAAAGGGAGTAAGGTATTGAGTTAGTATTTTGTGGCCCTTGTGGTATAAATAAATCTATTCCAATGTTTTATCCTAATGTGCTATAATACATGTAGGATATTGAGTGGGGAAAATAAGTAAGTTTAAAGGAAGTGAAGGATCCATGTGATATGCAAATGCTTCTTTTAGTTTGGAATCAGGTCCCTGATTTGTGGTGCCATTCCACTCTAACCAGAGGCAGGACCTGGGAGAATGGAGCCAATAAATGAGGTGGATTAAAGTCATATGCAATAGCCAACTTTATTCAGAGCATCAGAGCATCAACTTGTACTCTGAGTTAAGAAGAATCACATGAGTAAGGTGTTCATTCACAAGGACACGCCACATGTCACCAAAACCTATTTTTTTATATGAGGCATATGAATTACAACAGCTGAAGTAAACTATCCATGACATCTGGGAGGAGTAGGAAAACACATTCCAAGAACAATTCTGTGTTTTGAAAAAAAAAATGAGGTCACAAAACTCTTGTCTTGGATTTTGTTGTTGTTTTTTGGAGTTTTCTTAAAAGTGCTAGAATCTCACATGATTCCATTCTTGAACTGTGTTCCAACAATTGTCTATCCTTGGAGCTGATAAAGTCTCCTGAGGTATCAGGAGGTCCTGGAAAATCTTTAAGTTTTACGTCTAAAATTTTTACTACATTATTACAATGAGTATTTTTAAAAAATCCTCTCCTACATCTATTAGTAGTAAAGAAATCATTTTGAAATTCTAACAGCTTTTTTTTTTGCTTCCTAGAAAGTGTATACTTAAGGAAAATCCTTAATTTCAGCTTCCTTTTGCAACAAAATTAAGAATCCAGAGGTAGAACAAGATATAAGAAGATTATTTTACAAACAAACAGAAATTATGGAGCTGATGAATAAAATGACTGAACTCAAAACATTGATTCAATTAGAAAGAATGATAAAATAGCAAATAATGATATTTAAAAGAATCTATTAATGTTAACAACAACTACAACAACAACAAAAAAGAAAGTAGAAGTAGAAAGTCTCCTGGACTTACTGGAAAACTTCACATGAAACAACATATGTGTGTATACAACTCCTTCACTTAAGAGTCTGGGAACATCATAGAAGAGGTGGACCAGAATGTATGTTGTAAGTTTGTGCTTGATATATGACAAGTAAACTGTACCCATGAAATTACAACAATATAGTTACCTAAATAAGAAATACTGTAGTGGTTTGAATGACAGTAGCTCCCATACTTTAATATATTTGAATACTTGCCTCTTGTAAAAATTTGGCAAAGAATAGGGTTGACTTTTGCCATTATCTGAAGAATTTTCCTGAGGCTAAGCTAAAAAATAATGAACTAACTTCTTTAGCAGAGGAGATTTTTAAGACAGCCTTATATTGACTCTATTATGAGGTTATTAGTAATCACTCTTATGCAGTGATTACTGCAGGAAAAAAAGCAAGTGGTATAAAAAGAAATGCAAAACATACAGTTTGAAAAAAAGGAGCACTAGGAAGCCTGCATTGAAAGAGATGAGAGGATTAGAGAGAGGGCTAATCAGACATGGAATAAAGAAATGGTTACCCTCCAGCAAGACCCCCATGCGCTATGCTTCCAACTTAGCAAAAGAAAAGGCCTAGGACATTTTATACTACAAAAAGCTACTACAAATGTGATTCAAGGGTGTCACTGTTCACCCAACATTGGTAGTCAAACAAGGTAGTGCCATCCACATGGTTATGTGGTTCTAAAGATAGAACCATGAAGGATGTATGAGTAAAGACATTGTGGAATTTCTTTCATAGTTAAGGAGGGTCTCTGAGGCCAGATATGTGACAGGTGAGTTCCTAAATGGAAGCCCCGAGAGGCTATTTTATGAAGCTGTGAAAGTAAAGCCTGGGTTGCACTGGAGACCGTGTGATATTAGAGGTGACAGAGCTGTGAGATGCCTGCCATGGAGAGGTGTATGCAATGAATAGAACTATGCCAAGAGAGAGAAGTGTGTTGCTATCTAAACCCTCTTACATCAGATATATAGTTACAGGGTTTGAAGTTTGCTATGCTGGATATAGTCTTATTTTTATCCAGTATTTCCTCACTATGTCCTAATTCCTCCATTTTTGAAATGGTAATATATATTCTGTGCCATTGTATATCAGAAGTGTGTTATTTGTTTTCTCATTTTATAGTATGTTTCATTTAAGAGTTGTATTGACTCTCAGAGAGACTAGATTTAAACTGTGTTGAGACTGTGAAAGACTGAGGACCATTGATGTTAGACTAAATTAATTTTCACTATTATATGGCAATAAGACTATGGGTGTCAGGGAGTGGAATGTGGTGGTTTCAATGAGAATGGATCCCATAGGTTCATATGCTTGAATATTTAGTCCCCAGTTGGTGGGATTGGAAGGATTAGGCGAAAGTGTGGTCTTGGTGGAGGAGGTATGTTATGGGAGAAAGTTTTGAGATTTCTGAAAACCCAATGTTCTTTCTTCATTTCCTGACTGTGGACCAAGCTGTTCCTTTGTTCTACCACCATGGCTGCTAACATTCTGAAATCACAAGTTAAATTATAAGCTCTATTGTATAAGTTGCTTTGAACATGGTATATTATCACAGTGATAGAAAAGTGAGTAACACATATGCTAAAAAGATGAGAGAAATTTCACAAGGTCATTCATACCTAGATAAGTGGTTCTCAACTTTTCTACTGCTGTAAACATTTAATACAGCTTCTCATGTTGTTGTGAACCCCAACCATACAATTATTTTTTTGCTACATCATAATTGTAATTTTGCTACTGTTATGAATCATAATGTAAATATCTAAATGCAAGATACCCGATATGCAACCTCCCAAAGGGGTCACAACCCACAGAGTGAGAACCATTGTCTTAGATAAAGAGCTATAGGCAGGCAGAGGCTTCAAGAGAGGGAGAATTAATCTTACTCTTGGTTGAGACCCTAATACCAAGTGGTCAGGCTAAAACCACATACAAATGAGAAACACTAAATGGATGAAACACATTGTGTGTATGTATATCTATGGATATTACATATACCTAAAAATATTAAAGACTAAGTGGTCCTGAATTTGAGAGGGAGTCGGAGGTAAATGGGAGGATTTGGAGGAAGAAGAAGGAAGGGAGCAATCATATAAAAGCAGTATTCATATATAAAATTCTTAAGTAAAACAAATCCACAAAAACCAACCAACCAGCCGATTAACTAACTAACTAACTAACTAACTAACTAACTAACTAACTAACTAACCAACCAAACAATGAATTATAAAAGAAGGTCATGAAGTTGGTAGGGATATATGATGCAGAGTTCTAGTGGGAGTTGTATGTGGGGAATAAGGCTTGTATATGGTCAGGATACCTTGCATAAATGCATGAAATTTTCAAAGAATAAAATGCTGATGGAAGCAGAAGCAAGCACCCACAGCTAAACACTGAGCCTAACTCCTGGAATACAGATGCAGAGAGGGAGGAGTGATAAAAAAAAATGTGGGCAAGACCAGGCTACAGAAACCCACAGAGACAGCTGACCTGAACAAGGGGAGTCCGTGGACCCTAGTCTGATAGCTAGGAATCCAGCATTGCACCAACTCAGATCCCCTGAACATGGGTCTCAGTGAGAAGGCCTGGGCAGTCTAAGGGACCTCTGACAGTGGAACCAGGATGTATCTCTGGTGCACGATAGGAATTTGGGAGCACATTCCCCATGGAGGGATACTCCTTTAGCCTAGAGGCAGGAGGGAGGGCCTAGTCCCTACTCCAAATGACTTGACAGATTTTTTGATTCCCTCCTGGAAGGCATTACTCTCCCTGTGGAGTGGGGGGGAGATGGGATGGGAGGGAAGTTGGGGAACATGGGAGGGAGGGAAGGAGGGAGAGTGAACTGGGATAGATATGTAAAGTAAGAAAAAATAATATATATATATATATATCATTAAAAATATACCTCAATTAAAAATAACATGTAGGTATTATAAAAGTCATAGAGAGATCCAATAAATAGAAAGAGATAAAAATACAAAGAAACATATAGAAAATTTGCCAAAGTTTGGGAATGAAATGAACACCAAGTCTCATGAAGATCAAAGAACTCCTAATAACTTGATCATCATAGGCTCTTCGCCAGGCATTCATATATAATCAATTTTCACAAAAGTCAAAGGCAGAATTTAAATGTTGCAAGAGATAATCCATTTATCACACACAAGAATGCCTCTGTAAGTCTATGTGGATTTCTTAACAGAAGCCTTGAAGACCAGGGAAGATATGAAACATATAATCCAATTGGTGGAGATACAAAAACACATACAAATTCCTAATTAAGAAAATTATACCAAGAAAAATTTTCCTTCTGGAATAACAGAAAGACAATACTTTTCCTAAGAAAAAGTTGAGAGAACTCATAACTACATGACCTCACTAAAATAAAAGAAAATTTAAAGTGAATTCTTCAAGTTGAAACATAGGACACATCATGAAAATACACAAGTCTAAAAAGCCTACCTGTAAAGGCAAGTATATAGCCAAATACAAAATACATGTTGAAATACTAATAAGTTGCTTTCAACTTTTAGCTTAAAATCAAAGCACAAAAGTATTAAAAATAAGCAGAGCTACAGTATATTATTGATGGCTATATAATAAAATGATGCTATTGCAATGTCAATAACAAATCATTGGCAATAGTGATAAAAATATAATATTCCCATGTGCAATTTACTTAAGTTGTCTGTGGTTTAAAATTTACAATCATAATTATAGAATATTTTATATAAGATTAATGACAGTCACAAAAGTTTATAGAGGACTCAGGAAATAAAAGGAGAAACAAATGAAAATGTAACCCCCCCACTTAAAATGTCATAAAAGAAGACAATAAAAGAAGAAAACAGTGAAGGAAATGTAAAACTGGGAAAGACACATTTTTTAGTTAAAAAACATATGGTAGTGAATGATTTTTAAAACACACATACACATATGTTATACCTACAGAAGACAACTCATACACATGGTCTTAAAGTGAATGGATGGCCAAAGATATTACATGCAAATTGTAAGCAAAACAGAGTAAGAATAATAAGATTGAACAAAACAGCCTTTAAGTTTCCAACAATCACAGGGAACAAAGAAAGTCATTATGTACAAATAAAAGGATAAATTCAGAGAGACAGTAAGATAATTATTACCTGATTGTCCTGTTTGAGATTTGTTGTTCTTTTGTCAACTTGACACAAGCCACAGTTACCTGGGAAGAGGCACCTCATTTGGGAAAATGCTTCCATCCTTATTGCCTATAAGCAACAAAGTAGGGCATTTTCCAGATTAATGACTGATGTGGGAAGACCCAGCTCACTGTGAAATTCCACCCCTGGGCAAATGGACCTGATTGATAAAAGAAAACAGGTTGAACAAGCCAGAAATCAGTGTTTTTCCAAGGACTCTGCTGAAATTCCTGCCTTAACTTTCTTTGATGATGGACTGTGATGTGGAACTGTGGGATGAAATAAACCGTTTCCCTTCCTTTTGGTAATGGTGTTTTATCACAGCAATATAAACATTAAGATACTGACCTTAATAGTATTAAAGTAGAATCAACACCAGGAGGTAATTTGGAAAACTCACAAATATATAAAATTCATTGAACATAAAGTTCAAAGTAAAATTACAAAAAATATATTAGGGTATGCAAAAAAGGGATAATAATACATAAAAATGTATGAGTGTTATGAGATATACCAAAGCCATTTTCAATAAAAAAAAGTTTACAAACTAGTTTTCTACTTTAGGGAAAGAGAATCAAGTTTTGTGATGCACACCTGTAATCCCACAACTCCAGAAACTGAAATAGGAGAAACAGGAGTTCAAGGCCAGCCTAAGATACATAGTGATCTCTTACTTCCAAATAATTAAAAGAGAGGATCAGGGAGAGAGATAGTGAGAGAGAGAGAGAGAGACAGACAGACAGAGAGACAGACAGAGGCAGATAACAGAAAGACAGACAAGGACAGAGACAAAGAAGAGAGAAATATTAAAATCAATTAATTAGACACAACATGATAGAATGATGAATACAAATCACATGATTATTTTATTATATACTGTGAAGACATTTGAAAGAGTAAATATACCTTCATGACAAAACTCTTTTTTTTCTGTATACTAATTCATTGTAAGTTTTGTGTGAATTGCCATCTCTGATGAAGATGGAGAGACATGACTCAAGCTATTCTGGTATTTGACAAAAATACACTTCAAACCAAAGCCAGTCAGAAGAGATAGGAAGGGCATGTCATAATTGTTAAAGAAAATCCCACCACAGGATACTGTAATTCTAAACATTTATGTGCCAAAAAGCAGAAGAATTCAATTTTATGAAAAAAAATACTAGAGACAAAAGCACAGGTTGACTCAAAAACAGTGAAAGTGTATGACTTATATACCTCACTCTCACCAAAAAAAAAATCATTCAGCAAAACCTAAATAAATTAAAAGACATTATAAATAAAAAGGATCTCATAGATATTTACAGAACACTTCACTTAAACACTAAAGAATATACTGTATTCTTAAAAGTCCATGGAACTTTCTCAAAAATAGATGACATATAAAGAAACAAAGAAAATTTAGGAAAATTGAAATAATATATTGTACTCTGTTGGGCTACGATAAAATAAAGTTGGCTATCAACAACAATAGAAATGGCAGAAAGTACACAATTTCATGAAAACAAAATAACACATAACACAGAGCAGAATAAAAAACAGGCCAAGAAAGAAATTAAGAAATAAAATAAAAATTTTCTATAATTAAATAAAAATGAAAAAATAAAACACTCCAAAATCTATGGGACATAATGAAGTCAATCCTATAATGAAAGTTTATAACAGTGTCTACATCATAAAATTGGAAAGAATTAAAATCAATAACAATGATACACCCAATGGCCTTGGAAAAACAAGAACAAACAATATCCAAAGAGTGTCAACAAAAGAGACAGTCAAAATCAGGGCTGAAATTAATGAAGAAGAAACAAACATCAACATCTATAAAAACAATACAAAGAATAAATGAAAAGTTAGTTCTTTAAAAAAAAATAGACAATCTTTTAATCAAAGTGGCCAAAAAAGGAGGAACCAAATAATCAGATAGGAAAAATGAAAATATTACCACCGATACTGAGGAAATTTGGAGAATAATAATATATAATTAAAAATTACATGCTGATAAATTGGAAAAATCTATAAAGAACTTTATGTAAAACTCTCCCAACTAAAAAAATCCTAGAACCAAATAGAAACAGGCAGAATTCTACCAGCTGTTCAAAGCACTACACCAATACTTATCAAGTTATCCCATAAAATTGAATGAAAGGAAATTTGCAATTCTTTTTATGAGATCATTATCACTGATTCCAAAGCCAAGCAAAGATCTAATAAAAGTACAAATTTATGGGTCATCCTCTCTAATGAACATAAATGCAAAACTTCTCAAGAAAATACTTGCAAGTAAAATCAGGAACATATCAAAAAGTTAACTGCCATGATAAAGCCAGCTTTATACCAGATATGCAGGGATGAGTCAACATATATAAGTCCATAAATGTAATCTACCACATAAACAAACTCAAGGACACATACCACACGATAATCTCCTTATATACAGAAAAAGCCTTTGACAAAATCCAACCTCCCTTTATGGTAAACATTCTCAACATTCTAGGAAGCCCACAGTTTGTGAAATTCTCAAAGGCAGTGGGAGGATTTGGTGAGAAAGCAATTTCTTTGAGATGGGTCCTCAATCAAGAGGAGGCCCACTTTGTCAGTTCCTATAACTTCAAAGATTGTAATTCAGTACTGCCTTTAGAAGATGACTAGAGGGGGCTAATTGTTTTAGACTAAGCTTCAGTAGAGGCCAAACAGCAACGAACTATCTATCACAAGTAAAGTAAACAGGAAATACTCTTCAATGAATTCTTAGTTCATGCAGCAGAGGATGAAAATGGGTATGGGTACTGAAGGAGAATTTGGTTGGCAGCCCTGCACTCTGTAATTAGAAGGCAATCCTATCCTCTGATGGGTAATTAACTATGCAGACTGATAGCCCCAAGCCTGAAGTTAGTATATTCTTCAACATGCAAAGCAACCTATCTGCTGTTCACTGCTGGAAGGATGAGACCACTAAACTCATGTCCACCAGATTATTCAATTTCCACATCCTCCTTCTGGTTCCTAAGGGGTGTTTAATGCTGAGAGGGATTTCAAAACACTAAGAGTGGTCCTTCAGATCTCAGTGCCATGTCTTGCCTCCTATATGAAATACACTAAGGAGACATTCCTTAGCTTGGATATTAGCCACATCAGAGTGCACAAACTTAGGAGTCTCTGGAGCCTGAGAGAACTTGCTACTCCCACAGACTACACAGCTAAGTGTGACCCCAAGAGGCTCCTGATATGAGAGAGGGCGGGTGAGGGACAGGGAAAGGGAGAAGGAAAGGGGGAGGGGGAGGGGGAGGAAGAGGGAGACAGAGACAGAGACAAAGAGAGAAGATCCCAAAGTGAATATAGCCCTATCAGACTTCTGATGTTTGACCTGCCTGACCTCTTAGTCTAAATGGTAGGAAAATAAAATAATTCTGCTTCAACTGACTGCTCCAGTTGTAAGGCTCAGAAAAAAACCACTTCAGTAGTACTTTGCTTCCCCCCCAATCATTTTGTGTGTGTGTGTGTGTGTGTGTGTGTGTGTGTGTGTACACTTTGGCATTGATTTTGTTTATTTTGTATAACTTTATGTTTTTATTGTTTGTTTCTTGTCTCATGTTTACTAAGTTCATTAATGCAATTTTACTACACACCCATATTTTTTAGCTCCTGCTTTTCTTTCCCTGTAGACAACAGTTTAATCCATTCTTCTTTTTTATCTTTCTTTTCTTGTCTCCTTTCTTTATTTCATGTACTTTTAATTTTAACATTATTCTAAATAATTTTTAACTTCTAGCTCAATCTATATTACTATTAACATTTTCTGTTGGAAGGTATAACATTTGGATTTTAGTTGATTTTAAGTACATTTCTGGATTTGCTTGGTGTAGCTGTTAGGGCAGTTTCTATTTTTCTTGTTTGAGTGGTACTAGATATTGTGTCTTCATGAGCATGTTGCTCACTGAGATCCCAAAATAAAAATTGGAAGAGCTTTCCATACCAACAGAAGTGTAAACTGCAATACAGACACACAAGAGGTGTGGAAAATGAAGGTAACATGATGCTTCTAAATCATCATAACTCCTCAGTTACGGAAATTGTAGAAAAATATATTTAAAAAGTTTACTGTTCAAAATAGTATATGACTTCAAAGGGGTTAAAAACAAGCAAGTAAATGCATTAAGGGAAATAATTTGGAATCTGGATTCGATTCTAAATTCAGTGGTACAGAAGCAAAAAAAAAAGTTATCCACATGGATTAGAAATTCAAGAAGGAATTTGGGATTTTGAAAAAGTAAAAAATCTTCCAAATGAGAATATCAACAAACAAACACTGTGCCATTAATAGATTATCTGAAGCAAGAGAAAAAAATGTCAAGGATGGAACCAATGTCATTTTACATTGAATAAGGAAACTAATACTGACAACAGTAACCAAAACTATTAATAGTAAAGGCTGGGAGTTGGTGACAAAACCTTTAATCCCAGCACTCGGGAGGCAGAGGCAGGAGGATCTATGTGAGCTCAAGGCCAGCCTGATCTACGCAGTTCCAGGACAGGCTCCAAAGCAATACAGAGAAACCCTGTCTCAAAAAACCAAAAAAAGAAGAAAAGTGTAGTAAAAAAACAAACAAAACAAAACAAAAAGCCCCTGAAAAACAAAAATTATGTCATTAATGACATTAGAAAAGTAAGATAATAGAGCTGGATTAGGAAGTAACTGAAGCTAAAAGTATCTGTGAACAAAACAAAAACAAACAAAAAACCAAGGTGTTTTTGCAATAGATGTGAAAGAGAAGAAGCAAGACAAGAGAGAAGCTTTATGGAGGGAATACATAAGAAATCAGAACGAGGGCAAAGCAGTGAACTTGAAGCTGTTAATCAAAAGGAGTCAGTATCATATAAAATAGAGAGGGGAACAAATTTCTAAAACCCATGTAAGGAATAATAATGGAATAAGTGAAAACTGTAGAGAAAAGGAGAGGCTGTACATCAGAAAGAACCAAAGGAACACAGCTAGCTCTAACATGCCTCCCCAGCAGGGGGATGGGAAGCAGAAGCATTTTGCAAACAGTGAAGTAGGTTATCCCATTGAGGATGGTGGAAGTTCCACTCTCAGAAGTCCAGTTTGTGTGAGTCAGGGAATTTTCTGGCCAGCAGCAGAGAGAGATTTCTTCTTGTTACTATATAAGACATGGAGGACAGTGGACAGATGCCATTTTGAGAGGGATATATTGCTCAAACCTGAGCTATCCTGGGAGCTGAGAATTGAGCACAACCACAAATCAAGGAGATTGAATTTAACTTGGCACAGCCTCAGAGTGAGTGAGAGTCAGTCCTGGGAAGCAGTTGTAGAGGGTGGGAGAGCCAGACATTGACAAGCTAAAAAGTGCAGGCTGCAGGATTCTTTATTTAGGCACTGAAATACATCCCCGAATTTCAGGGAGCAGATCTCATCAACTGAGAATAACACTGGAATTTGGTAGCCCCTGCCTGAGGTCAGCAGGTGGAACAATCTCTGGAGCCGTTTATCTGCCTTTCACTGCTGTAGGGTCTGAGAACTCTGAAGTCCATCCATCACAGATGGTGATTAATACTCAGAAGTCTTCAAAGTACAAAGACAGAGCCTTCATCTGACAGATCTCAGTGCTCTGGCTGCTTCCCACATTCCAAAAGCTTAGTGATATCCCCAGCTAGAACATCAGCCACCCCAGGGAATATTAACTGCAGAGACTTGGGAGGAAGAGAGAAACTGTCCAGCTCATAGATAGCAAAACTAGTATGGCCAGAAAAGGCCCAGGTACACTAAAAAAGAAATGTATCAAAGTGGAAAATAACCAGATAAGACATTAAATACCTGTCTAGTACAGGATAAAAAGCAGCATAGCTAGTAGAAAAGAGAAGAATCCACAAATTTAGTTGATCAGCCCCCGTCCTCATTCACATCACCAGCAATCTTCAAGTTTTGAGGACTAGAAAGAAACTGATCTAACACATTTTTTTGTCTTTGTACTTATTTCTCTTTCTTCTTCTAGCCCTGTGCTTCGTGTGTGTGTGTGTGTGTGTGTGTGTGTGTGTGTGTGTGTGTGTGTGTGTGTGTTTCAAGTACTGTGGATTGAATCTAAAGCCTCATAGATATTAAGTTCAGATTCCAAGGACCCACATAAAAAGAACTGGGTGTAGTTGTACATGTCTGTAATCCAACACTGGGGAGTACATAGGCAGATATATCCCTAGGGCCCATTGATCATCCCACATTGCCAAATCAATGAGTTCCCTGTAGTTTGTTTTTCTTTGTTTGGTCCATTGATCATCCCACATTGCCAAATCAATGAGTTCCCTGTAGTTTGTTTTTCTTTGTGTGGTTGTTGTTTTGTCTTGTCTTTGGGGACCTGTCACCCACCTCCCAAATAAACACAGAGATTCTATTTCTACTTGTGAATACCTGGTCTTGGTTTGGTTTTTCTAACTCAAATAATACTGTTTTTCTTTAAGAACATTTTGTCTCTGGGCTCTTTACCTTTCTTTATTCTATATATCTTTCTTATTCCGTGGCTGGCTGTGTGGTTGTGTGGATGGTCCCAGGAGTTCTTCTCTCCTTCTCCTTTTCTCATTCCTCACCCCCTTCTCTCATTTGTGACCAGGCACATGCATGATTTCTACCCTTATTTATTCTCTCTGCCTGGCATCCCTGCCTACCCTTCTCCTTACTAGCTATTAGCTGTTCGGTTTTTTATTAGACCAATCAGGTATTTAGGCAGGCAAAGAAACCAGCTTCACAGAGTTAAACAAATGCAATATAAAAAGATGAAGCACACCTTTGCACCATTAAACAAATATTCCATAGAAACAAATGTAACACAACTTAGAATACCATTCCACAACATATCCAGGTTCAAAGAAAGATCCTGTCTCAAAAACTAAGGTTGATATCAATTTTTGGCTTCTACATACATAATACACGCACCCATACAAACACATGCATTTAACACAAAAAACAAACAAGACAGCATGATGCTTCCATACGATCATAACTCCCAAATTATCAAAGCTGACAATGTGTATAAAGATGATATGCTGAATAAATAACTCAAAAGTCTCCTTATAAAAAATCAGAAATGAGCCAGGCAGTGGTGGCACACTCCTTTCATCCCAGTACTTGGGAAGCAGAGGTAGGCAGATCTCTGTGAGTTTGAGGCCAGGCTGGTCTACCAAATGAGTTTCAGAATAGCCGGGACTGTTTCAGAGAGAAACCCTGTCTTAAAGAAAGAAAGGAAGTAAGGAAGGAAGGAAGGGAGGGAGGGAGGGAGGGAGGGAGGAAGGGAGGGAGGAAGGAAGGAAGGAAGAAAGAAAGAAAATCACAAATGACTTCAAATATTATACATACCACCAGATGTATTCAGAGAAATGTTAGGAACATAGAGGTGAAGATTAAAAAACCGCTTGCTGCTTGATCTGAGTTTGAATGCCTAACACCCAGGAGCTCTAGTGGCACAATTGGTTAGTGTGTGGTGCTTATATGAATGACTAGCATCCATGTAAAAATCTGGGTACAGTTACATATACTTGCTGTAACTAGAGCACTGAGCAGGGGGGGGGTGGTGGATAGGAAGATCAATTGGATTTGCCGGCAGCCAGGCTACATCCAAGTTCGGCAAGAGACCATCTATCAATGAAATAAAGCAGAGCTTCACGGATCCCTGTTCTGTGTCCTCCTTTGGCTTCTTTGCACATACACAGGTTTGTGTATGCACACACATGAATGCACATAAATAGCTCACACAATTCCAACACACATATGTACATGAAAATATAAAGATATAGGCTGACTATTGTGGCTCTCAACTTTATAAAATAAACACCAATGGGCACTAAATGTCACAAGTTATTAATATAACAACTGTAGGTGACATTAATACCCAGTCACATCTTTAGATATGATATCCAAACTGAAAATCCACCAAAAGTACACAGTTACACAATGTTATACATGAATTGGGATTAAAAGATATCTACTGAACAGTTCATCCAACAAGTTTTGACTACATATTCTTTGTGCTTAGCTTATAGAATCTTCTCCAAAATGGACTGCATTTTTAGGTCACAAAGCAAATCAAAACACATAAAATGTTTCTTTGTATCATATCAGATAATATAATAAATCCAGAACTAAATAACAAAAATACACAAATACTGAGAGAATGGACTTTTGAATGATTAGTGGGTCATTTAATGCATGAGCAGTGAAATTTAAAAGTTAATAGAATTAAATGAAAATGAACACATATTATGAGATCCATTTGAATATAGCTAAGGCAGACCTAAGAGCTAAACTTACATGTATGAGGGCTTGCATTAAAAACTCAGATTTTAAGCAAATCTAATGGTACACTTTAAGATTTTATAATAACAGAAGCAAGACAACCTTAAAAGCAGTAGTTGACAAGAAATAATATCAGGGCAGAAATTAATAAAATGGAGAGTAAAACACAGTAGATAGAATTAACCAAACAAAAGCAAAACTTTCATATAGGCAAACAATATTAGCAAACCCGTAGACAACCTGACCAAAAGAAAGAGAAAAGATCAAAAGTGGTAACATTGGAAATTAAATGACCTGCCACAAAAGATTGCAATCAAACCCAGAAGATAACTGGGTTATATTATGAAAGCCTGTATTTCCCAAACTAGAAGATCTGAAACAACTTATTAATATTTGTGATCTAACAAATTTAAACCAAGAAGTTGTAATAGACCCATATCAAGCAATGAAAGTGGAGTAGAAATAAAAACAAAATGTTTCCATAAGAAAAAGCCTAGTATTAGATTGATTCACTGTATGTTTCAACCAAACCTTTAAGAAAGATTCCACAAAGCAGAAAGGGAGGAAACACTATAAAATTCATGGCAGGAAGTACATAATACCCAGATACTAAAACTGGAAAAGAACCCCCCCACACACAAACAGTTTTCAATAATTTTTTTGAAAGCTTACTTCATCAACTAAAGGTCATCACTTAACGTGATCAATTTGGTTGAATCCTAGGCAAAGAAGTGTAGTTTGACATATAAAATACAACAAATGCTTACAATATTCTATTGAAACTTTTCTTTTTGTCACCAAGATCAATCTGCACTTTTTTGTATCTTTATCTGGTATCGACAACAGAAGAATAATGTAGAAACTCTTTGTACAAAGAGGTGAAAACATTCCACCCTTAGCTATCAAAGGAATGCAGATAAAAGGACTTTGAGATTCCACTTCATCCCAGTCAGAATGGACCATCAAACAAACAAATGAAAAAAATACAGACATTGATGTAGGGAAAGGGGAACCCTTATATATATTTGGTGGGATGTAAGTGGTTCAGCTATTATGGAAAGCAGTCCAGAGGTTTCTGTAAAACACAACAGTTGACCCAGCTGTGTCACTCCCAGGCATATACTAAAAAGAGTTTTATTAAAGTGATACTTGCACATCCATGCTTACTGGGACTCACTTCACAAAAGCTAGGGTGTGTGTAGTCAACCAAAATGTCTGTTAGCTGATAAACAAATCAAGAATATCTGTACACATACACAATGGCATTTTATTCAGCAGTAAGGAAACTAAAATCATGAAATTAGTAGGTAAATGTAAGGAATTTGGGGAAAAATATGCTGAATGAGGTAACTCAGTCCCATAAAATCAAACTCTATGTGTCTTATTTCATACATGGATCTTTGCTTTGATTTTGTAAAGGAATTTTTCTTTTGTTTAACATGGAATATTTGTACAAACCTGGAATACAGAAAGAGGTCATGTTGTTGTACCAAATTAATTTTCTTTTGGCATTCTTGTCGATTATACACCAACCCAATAGAATCCCTGGAGTTGAAGCTGTTCTTTCTAGCCATGCTAGACATCCTTTGGCTACTGCTTGCATCTGAGTGGTGGTGGTGGTGGGGTAGGCAGAGGCCGAAGTTTGCTTAAGAGACCCTCAGCAGACAGCTGTGGACAGAGTAGCAAGCACAACAGAAGGGTTCCCTCCTTACTATGTCATTAACCAATATTTGGATTTGGCTCAAGAGGAAGGAGCTCATAGAACTCCATATGTGTGGCAGCAAGACCAATCTGAAGCATTCGTGGTAATGCGTGTCTAGAGGCAGGACTTCAGGCAAAGCAGGCCAAGATTGTAATGAGTTACTTTCAGCAATATATATATACAGGAGGGTCCAATACCTGGAGTCACACATTTGTTCAAGACCATTTCATTATGCTCTAGAAGGAACAGGGACTATGGTGCTTGTTTCTGCTTCATCATCACATGTCTGAGGATAGTTTTCGGGGGCAAAGAGCCAGAAGCCATTTTAGTGCCTGCATAGTCCTGCTCTTCTACCCACATAAGCTTTACCACATCCTTAGTATTAGACCCAATCTTCCCTCATCTCTTGGTTTTTCAAGTGCTGTCCTTCATTCATTTTCATGTTAAAACAGCCACCTGTTTTAAGTTCAGGGAATCTAAGGAGTCATAGATCACAGCCAATTTGCTGGGCCAAGACAGGTTCACGAGGGAGCTACCCTCCAAATTAGTGCAATAACCAGTGGATTATTAAAAAAGGGTATATGCAAGTTATTGTGCAGATTCCAAGCTATTAATCAAAACGGGCTATGATGTACATGTGGGAGCATATTATTTTTGTCCTGCTAATGCTATTATTGTTGCCCAGATCTCTGAATATTTTTTGCTGATTGACACAATTTTGTGATTTGTTCTTTTTCAACCCCATGTTTTAAGAATCAATCAATCATTTATTTATTTAATATCTTTCTTATTTTACATATTGAACCCAGTTTCCTCTCGCTCCCTTCATCTTTCCTTCCCACCCATGTCCCCTGACCACCATCCCATCCCATTACCACTCATTCCACAGGGAATGAGGTGCCTTCCAGGAGGGGTCAACAAAATCCATCAAGTCATTTGGAGTAGGGACTAGGCCCTCCCTCCACCTCTAGGTTAAGGGAGTAACCATCCATGGAAAATGTGCCCCCAAAGTCCTTTTGTGCAAAAGGAATACATCCTGGTTCCACTGTCAGAGGTTCCTTAGACTGCCCAGGCCTTCTAACTAAGACTCATGTTCAGGGGGTCTGAGTCAGTTCAATGCTGGTTTCCCAGCTATTATTCTGAGGGCCCATTAGCTCCTCCTTGTTCAGGTCAGCTGTCTCTCTGGGTTTCTGTAGCCTGGTCTTCTCCTCCCTCTCTGAATTTGGATTCCAGTTCAGTTCAGTATTTAGCTGTGGGTGTCTGCTTCTGTTTCCATCAGCTACTAGAAGAGAGCTCTATGATGATGGGTAAGTTAGTCATCAATCTCATTATTAGGGAAGGGCATTTATGGTAGCCTTTCCACTGTTGCTCAAATTGTTAGTTGGGGTCAGTCTTGTATGTCTCTGGACATTTGTCTAGAGTCAGTTTTCTCTTGAAACCTCTAGTAACTCCATCTTTTATGGTCTCTGTCTCTCTCTCTCCCTCTCTCTCTCTCCTCTCGTCTATTCCTCCCCTGATTCAATCTTCCTAGTCCCATGTGCTTTCCTCTCCTCACTTTTTCTTTGCCTAGCACCCTCTCCACTCACTGCCCCCCCAATATGCTCAGGAGATCTTGTTCCATTCCCCTTCTGTGAGGGACCTTATATGAATCTCTTAGAATTCTCCTTGTATCCTAGTTATTCTGGCGGTGTGAATTATGGGCTGGTGATCATATGCTCTATGACTAAAACCCATATATGAGCAAGTACATACAATGTTCCTCTTTTTGTGGCTGGGTTACCTCATTCAGGATGGTTTCTTCAAGTTCCATCAATTTGCCTGAGAATTTCAAGATTCCATTGTTTTGTTTTTTTATTTTCTGCAGAGTAGTATCCCATTGTGTAAATGTGCTACATCTTCATTATCTATTCTTCAATTGAGGGGCATCTAGGTTGCTTCCCAGATCTTGCTATTACAAATAATGCTGCTATGAACATAGTTGAGCAGATGTCTTTGTTGCATGAATGTGGATCATTTGGGTATATGCCTAAGAGGGGGATTGCCAGGTCCTGTGGTAGACTGATTCCCATTTCCCTGAGGAACCACCATACTAATCTCCAAAATGGCTGTACAAGTTTGCACTCCCACCAGCAGTGGAGGAGTGTTCCCCTTTCTCCACATCCTCTCCAGCATGCATTGTCATTGGTGTTTCTAATTTTAGCCATTCTGGCAGGAGTAAGATGGTATCTCAAAGTTGTTTTGATTTGCATTTCCCAGATAGCTAAAGATGTTGAGCACTTTCTTAAGTGTCTTTCAGCCTTTTTTATTTCTTCTTTGACAGCTCTCTATTCAGTTCTGTACTCCATTTTAATAGGGTTATTTGGTGATTTGTTGACTAGTTTCTTGAGTTCTTTGTATATTTTGGAGATCAGCCCTTTGTCAGATGTAGGACTGGTGAAGATCTTTTCCCAGTCTCTTGTCTGCCATTTGGTCTTGTCCACTGTGTCCTTTGCCGTACATACAGAAACTTCTAAGTTTAAAGAGATCCCATTAATTAATTGTCAATCTCAGTGCCTGTGCTACTGGAGTTATGTTCAGGAAGCAGTCTCCTATACCAATTTATTCAAGTATCCCTCCCATTTTCTCTCCTAAGAGGTTCAAAATGGCTAGATTTATGTTGAGGTCTTCGATCCATTTGGACTTGAGTTTTGCGCATGGCGATAAACATGGGTCTATTTGCAGTCTTTTACACAAAATCATCCAGTTGTGCCAGCACCATTTGTTGAAGATGCTTTCCTCCTACCATTGTATACATTTAGCTGTTTTGTCAAAAATAAGGTGATTGTAGGTGTGTGGGTTAATATCAGGATTTCGATTCCATTCCATTGGTTTACTTGTCTATTTTTGTGCCAATACCAGGCTGTTTTCAGGACTATAGCTCTGTAGTAGAGCTTAAAGTTGGTTATGGTGATGCCTCCTGAAGTTCCTTCATTGTACAGGGTTGTTTTGGCTATCCTGGGCCTTTTGCCTTTCCATCTAAGGTTGATTATTTCATTGTCAGTAAAGAATTGTGCTTGGATTTCAATGGGGGTTGGATTGAATCTGTAGATTTCTTTTGAAATATTGTCATTTTTACTATGTTTATCCTACCTATCTAAGAATATGGGAAATCTTCCCATTTTCTGGTATCTTCTTTAATTTCTTTCTTTAAAGACATAACCTTCTTATTATATAAGTCTTTCACTTGTTTGCTAAGCATTACTCTAAGATACTTTATGTTGTTTGTGGCTATTGTAAAGGGTGAATGTATGATTTCTTTCTCAGCCCCTTTGTCACCTGAATAAAGTAGGGCTACTGATTTTTTTGAGTTTATCTTTATCCTGCTAGTTTGCTGAAGGTGTTTAAAAGCTGTAGGAGTTCCCTGGTAGAGTTTTTTGGGTTGCTTATATAAAAATATCCTATCTGCAAATAGTGAAAGTTTGACTTCTTCCTTTCCAATTTGTATCCCCTTGGTCTCCCTTTGCTGTCTTATTGCTTTAGCTAGAACTTCAAGTACAATATTGTAGAGATATGGAGAGATAGGGCAGGCTTGTCTTGTTCCTGATTTTACAGGAATCATGTTAACTTTCTCCATTCAGTTTGATGTTGGCTGTTGGTTTACTGTATATTGCTTTTATTATGTTTAGGTATGTTCCTGTTATCCCTGATCTCTTCAAGACCTTTATCATGAAAGGGTGTTGAATTTTCTTGAAGGCTTTTTCAGCATGTAGGGAGATGATCATGTGGTTTTTCTTTTTCAGTTTGTTTATATGGTGGATCTCATTGATAGATTTTCACATGTTAAACCATCTCTGCAACCCAGCGATGAAGCCTACTTGGTCATGGTGGATGATTTCTGTGATGTATTCTTGTATTCAGTTTGCCAGTATTTTATTGAGTATTTTTTCAATGTTCATGAGAGATATTGGTCTGTAGTTTTCTTTCTTAGTTGTGTCTTTGTGTAGCTTGGGTACCAAGGTGATGTGGCCTCATAAAAAGAGGTTGGTAATGAACATTCTGTTTCTATTATGTGGAACAATTTGAGGAGTATTGGTATTAGCTCTTCCTTGAATTTCTGGTAGAATTCTGCATTGAAGTCATCTGGGCCCTGTTTTTGTTTATTTGTTTGTTTGTTTTGGTTTGGTTGGAAGGCTTTTTGATGACTTTGAAGTTGTTTTTCTGTTCTTGATTTGATTTAATTTTGGTAAGTGATAGTCATACAGAAATTTGTCCATTTCCTTTGAATTTTCAAATTTTGTGGAGTACTGATTTTCAAAGTATGACCTGAAAATTATATGGATATTGTCAGTGTCCATTGTTATGTTCTCCATTTTGTTTCTGATTTTGGTAATTTGCATGTTCTCTCTTTGCTTTTTCGTAGTTTGAATAAAGATTTGTTTATTTTCTCAAAAAAAAAAAACTCTTATTGCATTGATCTTTTTTGTATTGTTTGCCTGGTTTCTACTTTATTGATTTCAGCCCTCAAATTGATTACTTCTCATTGTCTAGTCCTCCCAGGTGAGTATGCTTCTTTTTGTTCTAAAGATTTCAGTTATGCTGTTAATTCTTTAATGTGACTATCCTCTGTTTTCTTCATATGGGCACTTAGTGCAATGATCTTCCCTCGTAGCACTGCTTTTGGATGTGTTGTATCCTCTTTCTTGTTGAATTTTAGGAATTCTTTAGTTTTTTTTATTTTTTCTTTGACCCAGGTATAGTGCAATTGCACATTGTTTGGTTTCCATGAGTTTGTAGGTTCTGTGATTTGTGTTGTTATTGAATTACACTTTTAAAGCATGGTGGTCTGATAACATACAAAGGACTATGCAAATATTTTTTGTATCTGTTGAGGTTTGTTATGTCACCTAGTATGTGGTCAATTTTAGAGAAGGTTCCATGTGGAGCAGAGAAGCAGGTACATTCTTTTCTGTTTGGATGGAATGTTCTATAGATGTCTGCTAAACCCAATTGAGATATAACTTCTGTTAGTTCTTTTGTTTCTGTTTTAAGTTTGTGACTGGTGGTCCTGTCTATTGGTAAGAGTGGGGTGTTGAAGTCTCCAACTCTAAATGTGTGGTTTTATATGAGCTTTGAGTTTTAGAAGCGTTTCTTTTACGAATGTAGCTGCCTTTATATTTGGGGCATAGATGTTCAGAATTGAACTTTGTGGTGATGGATTTGTCCTGTGATGAAAATGAAATGACCATTTTCATCTCTTTTGATTGATTTTGGTTTGAAGTCTAACTTATTAGATATTAAGATAGCCACACCTGCTTACATCTTGGGTCCATTTGATTGGAAGATCTTTGCCCAAACCTTTACCCTGGTGTAATGTCTGTCTTTGAAGCTTAGATGCATTTATTTTATGGAGCAGAAGGATGGATTCTGTTTTCATATTCATTCTATTAGCCTGTGTCCTTTTATAGGCGAGTTAAGACCATTAATGTTGAGGGAAATTAAGGACCATTGATTGCTCACTTGTTTTAGATTTGTTGTTGGCAGTGGTATTGTGAATACATTTGCCCTTATTTACCCTTGGGTTCTGGTGAAGTGGGATTATCTATTGCCTATGTCTTTGTGAGTGTAGTTAACTTCCTTGGGTTAGAGTTTTCCCTCCAGAACTTTCTGTAGGGCTGGGTTTGCAGATATGTATTGTGAAAATCTGGCTTTGTCATTAAATACCTTGTTTTCTCTGTCTATAGTGATTTAGTGTTTTGCTGACTATAGTAGCCTGCGCTGGCTACTGAGGACTCTTAGTACTTGTAGAACATCTATTCAGGACATTCTGGCCTTGAGAGTTTCCATGGGGAATTCAGGTGTAATTCTGATAGGTCTGCCTTTATATGTTACCTGTCCTTTTTCCTTCACTGCTCTTAATATTCTTTTTTTTTTTTATTCTGTATGTTAGGTGTTTCAATCATTATGTTTCAAGGGGTCTTTATTCTTTGGTCCAGTCTATTTTGCGTTCGGTATGCTTATTGTACATTCATGGGCTTGTGTTTTTTCAGATTGGGAAAGTTTTCTTCAATGGTTTTGTTGAATATGTTTACTGCACCTTTGAGCTGGGCTTCTTTGCCTTCTTCTATGCCTATTGTTCTTAGGTTTGGCCTTTTCACAGTATCCCACATTTCCTGGATGTTTTGTGCTAAGGATTTGTTGGATTTAAGATTTTCTTTGTTCCATGCATCTATTTTCTCTAGTTTATCTTCAGCGCCTGAGATTCTCTCTTCAATATCTTGTATTCTGTTGCTTATGCTTGCATCTTTAGTTCCTGATCATTTGCCCAGTTTTTCTATTTCCAGCATTCCCTCAGTTTGTGTTTTCTTTATTGTCTCTATTTCAGTTTTCAAGTCTTGAACTGTTTGAGTTGTTTCCTTCATCTGTATGATTGTATTTTCTTGGCTTTCCTTACTTTCTTTAAGAGATTTCTTCATTTCTTCCAATTTTTTGTTTGTTTTTTCTTCGATTTCTTTAACAGATTTTCTCATATCTTCTTTGAAAGCCTCTATCATTTTTATGAAGGTATTTTTTTTAAGTCGTTCTCTTCTACTTCATCTGCTTTGGTGTGTTCAGGTCTAGTTGGTGCGGAGTCCCTAGATTCTGGTGATGTCATGCTTGTCTTTCTATTGTTATGCGTTTTCTTGTATTGGTGTTTTCTCATTGCTCCTTCCAGTGAGTGCAGGTGGAGTCTCTTTCTCTCTATGCCACTCTCCTTGTGGGAGTAGGTGGGTCAGTGGGCATAGGTGAATCAAGAGTTCAATGTCTTTAGCTCTGTGTGGTCCAAGCTCTCTAGGAGGTCTCTCCTCTAGCAGAGGCCCATCGATGGGGGTCAAAGATCAGGCAGGTGGGGACTCGGGGTGGTCCCATGTTGATAAGCGTGTCTAGTGTGCTCTTAGCAGATCCAGGAAGTTCCCTTAGAGGTGGAGGGGTTGTTGAAACCATGCGGTGGGCCAATGCTCATCCTTATTTAACCGCGTTATCTAGGTTAAGGGAGTATCCCTCCATGGGCAATGTGCTCCCAAGGTCCTTTTGTGCACCAATGATACATCCCGGTTCCACTGTCAGAGGTCCCTTAGACTGCCCAGGCCTTCTAACCGAGACTATGTTCAGGGGGTCTGAGTCAGTCCAATGCTAATTTCCCAGACCAACTAACAATCTGAGTAACAGTGGAAAGGCTGCCTTAATGTCCTTCCCTGATAATGAGACTGATGATTAACTTATCTGGCATCATAGAGCCCTCATCTAGTAGCTGATGGAAATAGAAGTAGACACCCACAGCTAAACACTCCTGGAATCTAGTTGCAGAGAGGGAGGAGTGATAAGAAAATGGGGCAAGACCAGGCTACAGAAACCCACAGAGACAGCTGACCTGAACAAGGCAGATCTAATGGATCACCAGCCTGATCATAAAATTTTATACAACCTAAATTTTAAGAATTTTATTTCAATACCAGCTTAATCTTAATCTTACACAAAACTTTACATGACATATATTAATAACTATTTTATGTATTTGTTTTTATGTCTTGTTTACATGTTGGAGTGACAAAATTATAATGCTAGTTACTTACTTTTATTTCTTAACCTCAAGATGTTTGTACTACTTTCTCATCAGGAAGGTTTCTTGAAAAAAATTAGAATAATTCTTTCTTTATCTCTGCTTTTTTTCATCTGAATTTGGATTGTCCTCATTGTGTCTCTGTCTCTGTCTGTCTCTCTCTCTGTGTGTATGTGTGCATGTGTGTGTCTGTCTTTATACATGTACCACTTGATTTTGTTGAGCTCCTTGAATTAATAAATCCACTTGTTCAGTTGAATTTTTGTCTTTTCTTTTGTATTTAATTCTTTCTGTCTGTTCATTCTTCCTTGGCAAATTTCATAATTCACCCTTGGTTTGCTTTATAGTGTCTCAGATGTCTCTTAGGTTGTTAACATTCCTTTTTCTTTTCCTAGATGTTATAATTTCATTATTCTGCCTTTTAGTTTGATGACTCAATATTTACTAAGGCTTCTTTTGACCACCCTTTCTATTAAATTTGTCATTTCTTGCATGTAGAAATTTTCCTTTTATTCTGTTTTATATTTTTGTGTATTATTCTCAATTTGTTTATTCACTTTTTCTCTTTAATTAAAAAGGATTTAATTTTATTTCATGGGTATGTGTGTGTCTATGTACAACCACACATGGTTGTTCTTGCATGTATGTACTTATGAGTGTAACTACCTACAGAGGCTATTGGCTTCCCTGGAATTGAAGTTACAGGCAGTTATGAGCAAGACCAGTAGGTGCTCTTACCCACCCAGTCATCTCTCCAGCCTTTCTTTTCATTTTTTGAAAATATTTTCTTTTGAATTTTTGAAAAATACTTGTGATGGCTGTTCTAAATTCTTTTCATAATAACTCCAAAGCTGGGGTTTCCTTGGGTTGCTGCTTGTAAATTCGTATTGCTTCTTTGTTTTCTGTTTCCTGTTTCTGTATTGACTATTAGCTTTTAACTATCAAAATATAGTAGTTGTGAAATGAAGTTATTTCCTACTCTCAAGGCTTGCTATTTATAATTAAAGATAATGCTAGGTCATTTTGAAAAAACTATTTTCTCAGGTGTGTGTACATTATAATTTTTGACCTTTTACTTCATGCTCAATTAAGGTTTGATGGAGATTTGCTGGAGTACCAGGACCTCTCTATTTTCATACTGTCTGCCTGTGACATTCCTTAGACCCATTCTAAGCCTAGCTTTCAACCCATTGTGAAAGGTTAAGGTCTTAGGTCTTGCCTGACTGAGAATGTGTTTTGTCAGGACATGTTCCTGAGTTTCTAAATTCTTTTGTACACACAGTTACTTTAGAATGTCCCAATTTTCCAAATATTTTCCTAAGAGATTTTCTTTTGTGCTCCATTTAACAAAGCATATGTCCCTAAGTATAACCATTTGTCTTAAGCATCAGTTATTTTGTTATTGCTACCCGGCTTTTACAAATTGTACCTACTTATTTTCCACTTGAATTCTGACTTGGGAGAAAAAAAATGAGTGCAGCTTCTCTTACTGATCCTAAGACTAATAAACATCATCAAAAAACAAAACAGAAAATGTTACTAGGAATGTGTACCACCTAATGCAATAAAAATTCCTTTCCTTTTCTCTTGGGATTCTTTTCCTCCTATTGAGTTGCCTGGTACAGCCTTCATATGACAGAGGGTGTCTAGACTTAATTTAACTTGATATGCCATGTTATTGTTGGTGTTCCTGGGGAAGCCTGCTCTTTCCTAAAGGGAAGCAGAGGAGGTTGGGTGGGGCGCTAGCAAGAGTAGAGAGAGGGGTAAGTGCAGTAGGATATAATATATGAGAGAAAAATCAATAAAAAATAACTGATGATATTAAACCTCATGAATTAGAAGTTATAATATGGGTAGTATACAGTAGTTGACAATGAGTACTGAAACCCAAAAAACAAAATATGGAACAAATATGGTTATAAAATAGAGTGAAATTTGAAAGTAATTTTGAAAGCAATGACGATAATAACAAATCAATCATGAACTCAAATGTTAGAGTATCTTATGAGCCAAAAATAAAACCAGAAACTAACTGTAATATATTAGAAGGAAAAATAAAATTGGAGAAATTATTTTATTTAACCTTAAAATTATTCAATAGGATGTGTAATATATGAAACATTGCTAAACAAAAGAACTATAGGTCTGTATGTATGCATATGCTATATACATTTTTCATTTTTGGTATGTTATTATATTGAAATACTCTGGGTATCTTCAAATACATAAATTTGGGGTTTAAATGATGTACTTTAATAATTCATGACTCACACACAAATATGAAAATTACATGTTAATTTTATTCTGGGTAATCCAGAAATGAAGGTTAATAAGTTTTTGTCAAGCAGCAATGGAGCACTTACAAAGACTGTTTAGTGTTAGATGACAATAAAAACTGGCAACTGAATCACAAATATAAGCCATTTATAGGTTGCGGCCTCAGATGAAAATTAATTGCAACTAGAAAGTAACCTGGTTTAAAAACACCGAGTTATTCTTAGATCAAAGAAAAAGTAAAAACTGTGATCATTATTCCAACATTTAGAGAACTACTGTGTATTTAAAACCAAAGGTAAAAACAAAACCACAATCAGTAGCAACTTAAAAGCCTTCTCATGTTTTAATTAATAACATTTCATTGTTAATGAGAAATCAAAACAAATTCCTCCAAGAGTTATAAACAAAACACAAAGTAATGTTAAGGTATTCAGGAAGACAGAAATAGTCCAAAATCAGGAATCAAAACTAAAGAGGACACAAAAATAAAAGAATAGGGAAATTTAGCAAAGTAGACAACTAGAGAAAAAGGAGAAAATCCAGAGACAGTTAAAGAGAAAAATGCACAGAAAGAATCATAAAATTGATTTAACAACAAACAAAATATAAACTATTGGTGAAACAAAAAAATGTTTGGGAAATGAAAATTACTAAAGTTTACTAAAGAGAAACATATAAAAGTAAAGATAGCCATGGGGGGAAAACATCAAAAAATCTGAACTAAAGTCAAAGAACTATCATTAATAAAAATGTCATCAAGATCACATACTAATATACTTTTGGTATAACTAAGTTGGTACAACAAATATTTTTCTCCTAGATGTCATAAAAGTCTTAAAATGTCTCCTTTAGCTGCAGTAAAAATAAAATATCATTTTATTAGTGGGAATTATTTGCACTTAGTCTTTTCCTTTCTGTAAACCTGTAACAGACTTGCTAGAGTCATGGGATCTTACATAATCCTGTAGGACACATTACACTTAGGAAAGGAGGTTCATCAGAATCTTAAAGCAGAGAGTTCAGTGACCTCAATCACCCATTATTCAGTATAAGAAAATGGCTCCACCACATTCTCCATGGAGGACACTCCCTTAGCCTAGAGGCAGGAGGGAGGGCCTAGACCCTACTCAAAGTAACTTGACAGATTTAGAATGACCCCTCCTGGAAGGTATCACCCTCCTTGTGGAGTGAGGGCTCCACTGGGATTTTATAATACAGTGTCTTGGAATATGAGAAAGTGAGGCATGGGTTCTTGCTTTATCTTCCTGATTAAAAATACTCAATTGTTTTTATACAAATTATAATGAGTGGGGACCTATTTGGAAAACTGCTTTGTACCTTAGAAATTTTTAATTTACTTTCATCAGTGAGCATGAATTTGCTTTAGAAGCAAGGCAGAATAGATAATTTTATTTTAATTTAAAAACAAATTCTGTGCTTTGAAAGAATATGTTTAACCAACCAACTGGTACATTGCAGTTTCTAAATAAAATATGAATGTCTTCAAATATGTTCATTGTGTCATTTCAGTTTTATTTACTATTTCCAAACTGAATTTCTTACTGTATATTCAAAAGCTTTTTGTCCAAACTAGAGAACTTTAAGTATAAGCAATGAGTATATGCGATTAACAGATTAACAGAGGTGTTCATGGAGAAGCTTTCACATGTATGAGTATATGCAATTTAAGAAAATCAGGGCTGTTGGTGTACCTCATTTGGTAAGGTGCTTCCTTTGTCAGTTTTCGCAAAGCTCAGATTTCCATCTCCAGCATTGTACGAACTAGGTGAGATGGCACGTACATGCAATCCCAATGTTTGGGAGGTAGCAACATGATGACGAGAAATTCAAGGTCAGTCTTGGCTACATAGAGAATTTGAGGATCTGCTTCACTTAGAAATATTGTCTCAAAAAATAAAGAAAGGGACTGGGGAGATGCAGGGAGAGGGAGCTGGCAGAGAAGGAGAAAAAGAAGAGAAAAGCTCTACTATTGAACACTGAACTTAAGCAACTTAATGATGAAATCAATCTGATCAGTTTTTAGTTTACTATGTGTGCAATATGTTCAGCATCAACCTTTTGATCAGAGTCAACTATTTTAATTGAAATTCTTAAATATATTTTAGTTATATGGGCTATTTTTTATTTTCTGTTAATGAAATCTATGGAAGAATTATTTAAGAAATTTTCAATATACAGATTTATCTGTATAGGTTAATGAACTTATTGACTTTATTTTTGTTAGTACATTCTATTATGTAAACATTTCAAGTTCATTCTCATATTAATTATGTCAATACTTAAAACTTTTATTTACTACTATTATTAGGAGGAGCATGTGTACCATGCTGTGCCTGCAGAAATCAGAGAACAAGTTTCAATAGTCTATTCTCTCATTTTACTTTTATGTGGATTCTAAGGATCAAGCTAAGGTTACCAGACTTGCATGGCAAGCACCTTTATCTGCTGAGCCACCTCATAGAAACACAAGAATATATTTTAATTTAATATTTATCATCTGCTTATTATATTCAATAAGCAGGAAATTATAATTAAAATAAGCATGGCCATTTACCATAAGGAGTTTAAGTGTTCTGGTTTCAGACTAATGTTATTAAGAAATTATACTCTAGTGTCCTAAACTTCTAGTATTTGTGTGTACTGTTGTCCATAATTATTTCTGAATCATTATTTTATGCCAAGTTTTAAAACCTATTGTGTCTGTCATTGTGCACCTTAACCTATTATAAAATGTATACACTACTGAATACTAGAAGGAAATAAAATACTAAAACCCTGTATTGCTTGGGTATTTTAGGTGTTTCTTTATATAAAAGTTTTTCTGAAAGAAGAACTTATTTAGAATTATGATTCTAATAAACTTGTACATCTGAGATTACATTTTTAAAGATCAGATTATATATTAAAGGTATATAATCTCTTGCGGGCCAAAGTGTTATCACATATGCTGTTTAGTTACACCATTAATTTACAAAAGTAAAATGAACAAAAAGCCCTAAGTAAACAAAAGCCTTAATCTCCTAAGAGTGAAATCATCTACTAGTAGAAGAAATTGCAGTTAATATTTATCTGACCTTGGCAGAGGAAAGCTCGTCCCAACAGGTTCTAACATAAAAGGAACAGGTGGTATTGGTGGGGGTGGTAGAATGTAGAAACCAGGGACCCAAAAATAGAACCTGGTAGATTTCATAGCAGAATAATTTTAAAGTACCATATACCAAGATGCTGTATTAAAACTTGGAAGCAAGTAACCTTCAGATAAAGCATATTAATATATTCTATGTGTAGATATAGGTAAAAAAAAAATATTGGTAAAGCTCTCCCAAATGAAAAGGGAAGGAACAATAGTAAGGACAGCACTGGAAGCAAAGATTTACATCTGAAAAAGTTCCAATTGTTCATGTTCTTTTAAACCAGTTTATTGCAGTGAATGTCATAGATCCTTGTTTTGATTTTTTGTTTGCTTGTTTTAAGGAATGGTCTCATTGTCTAACTCAGGCTGAAATATAGCCCACAGTTCCTCCTTAGCCTGCATCTAAATGCTCAAATTATAGAATTACACCATGTCCAATACAGTATCACAGTTCTGCACTAAAAAGTCAAATTTATCCAATATTGTTCTTCAATATTTAATTTCTATTAGACATAGTATATGGTATTTGGACTGTTTTTGTGTAACTAGGCCAATGCCTCTCTTGGTGTAGAAATGTGCTGATAATAGTGTTGAATGATGAAACAGACTATACAACCATGAGGAATATGCTTGAATTTGTGTTTTATTTATACAACAGATTCCGTCTAGAAAAGAAAATGACAAATTAGTAAGGGAAGCTTCTGTCTTCTTTGCCATTCTCTATCACCTTTCAATTCAAAAGCAAGTGTTTTAAAATAAACATTGTATAAAACAACTTTGAAGTGCTACAAAAAATTAATGTAGTATTATTAAGAGGTTTAAGTTTACCAGCACAAAGAGAAAGTGATCTTAAATAGTTCAAGTGAGTTTTCATGATTATCCCTGCTAATTAATAGGTCTGGAAAAAACCCTGAAGATCTCAATTAATTTAGAGCCTACAGGTTTACAAGGCAGATGCCTAAACCAGAAGTGATATGCAGTCACATATATGCTATAAGTATGCATATATGAGCAAGTGATGAACAACATCGTCACTTAAGCATGTTTGCAGTTGCTGGGTATATAGTGCATTTAAGTAGACACGTTTTGTAAGCGTTGTCTAAAATTCTAACATCATGACTTATTTTGCATGTTGAAACATTTTCTATCTGAAGATAGTATTAATTAATCTCAGAAAAAGTAATTAGTAAGACATGACCAGTATGTTTCATAAAGCCTTTGGGTGATTTCCTGTTGCCTTTAAAAAATATTTTATATTTTATTTCTTGAGATTATAATAAATTATACTATTTCTCCCTTCCATTTCCTCTCTCTAAGCCACTTGCTGTTTTTCAAATTCATGCCCCCCCGTTTCATACTGTTATTACATACATATATGTATGTGTATTCTGTTGCTTTTTAATTACCTAAAGACTTAGAGAGTTAACTCAAATTAATTGATGGATTTTTTTTTTACTTAAATTTTGGAGTCAAAGCATTTTTTTATTTAATTTATTATTTTACATGTCGAACCCAATTCGGTCTCCCTCCCTCCTTGCCTCCCTCCCTCCCTTTTACCCTCTCTGCCCTCTCACATGCACTCTAACCACCCTCCCCTCCCATCCCCCCACCCCAATTCCATATGTAGGGGAATGCCATCCAGTTGGGGTCATGTAGATCTGACAGGTCATGTGAAGTAGGGACTAGGGCTTCTCTCCTGTCTCTAGATTAAGGCAGTTATCCCTCCATGGGGGATATGTGTGCAAAGTCCTTTTGTGCACCAGGGATACATCCTGGCTCCATTGCCTGAGGTCAGCCTCACCCCTTTCTGGTAGACAACATGTAGTTTTCTTTTGAAAATAATCGTTTACTCTTTTCCCAATGGTACAATTCTATACTTACCACCCTAAATTTTCTTAACATTTAAGGATAACCCATGAGTAAAATTTATGTATTTGAAACTATGAAACTTCAGATGTATTTAAGACTTTTTTATTGTTTTTGTTTTGAGACAAGGTTTCTCTGTGTAGCTTTGGAGCCTGTCCTGGAACTAGCTCTGTAGACAAAGCTGGTCTTGAAGTCACAGAGGTCCACCTGCCTCCTGCCTCTTCATCCCCAGTATTGTTATTAAAGGCATGCATCACCACTGTACAGTAAGACATTTTCTATCTAATAAATTTATTAAAACTGCTAAGTTAAAAGGTGTTTATTTATGTATTCATATTATATTGTATGCATGTATGTTTATTGTATGTATTTATAGTGTATTCTATCCATGTAACAATTGATTAGTTAAATGAAAAATGTAAATTTTGTCTTTACTTAGATTATAACAATTATGTATTTTCTTCATATCTATATATTTATAAATATAGAGATGACTAGCTTATTTTTACCTCTCTTAGAACTTTGATGTCCTTTACTTTTCCCATGCTTGCCATCTTCAGGAAGTACAAATTATGTTAAATGCTGAACAACAATTAAAAGAATAGTTAATAATAAATAGAAATCATGGCTTCTCTTAATCTAAATTACCTACTGAGGCTATGGTTTGTTAAAAGAACAACAAAAACCTTGACTTATGTTTTGATAACAGAAAATAGCCTTATTTGCTCTCATTTTTTGATATGAACTATGACTTTCCAATTTATAAACCATTTTAGACTTCACTCTTACTCACACATAAATGTTACCATATCAAATGTCTGTTCCGCATGTTAAAAGTTAGTTATGAGACATTTCCTACTTGCTCTGTATATGACTACCCTTGCTTCATCTTTCCTCATGATGCCATTCAGAACCCAAATCCAACTATAACCAATATGACCAATTCTACTTTAAAAGTAATTGTAAATCCTGACTGAATTCAAATTATTTAACTACAGATCTCTCATTTTATAGCTAAGTTATTTCAACAACTTTTCAATTGGTTTTCCTGCCTTTAATATTTCTCCTTCTGAATTGTACTCCATACTTACATTATAGAAATATTTATAAACACATAGTTAGTTAATAAATAGTAGCTAACAGATTATTGTATTTCATATTTTATCAAAGTTACTTAGATATATTTTTATCTGCCACTAGAATCTCAGGTCCTTAAAGTTACCAGGATCGTGTAATATATGAGACTATGTTTCTGCTTCCTTGAACCTAGTAGGTTCTCAATACTTTTTGTATAAACTAACAAGCGAATTCTTATATGTACAGTTTTATCATTCTTCAGATATGATTTTCTCACTTTTTAAATATCAATTTATATTATAGCCCCTTGTCCCACCTTCCCTCACCTCTTTCCACCCCTCTCACTTCCCCTCATCCCAACCCCAGTCCACTCCTCTTCACAGGTATGATTTTAAATATTATGTGGTAGCAGGTATCTTCTTGAAAAGCCCGTTAGTGTCCATCTTTCTATAGCATCTTCTTTCACAAGAATTTGTTGTTTTTTCAAAACAACTTGTACTTTCTAATTTAAATATGTCAGCTTTTGTTGTTACTGTTGGTTTTGTTTGTGATTTTTGATGCAGGGTCTCATCATGTATCCCTGGCTGGCCTGAAACTTGCTCTGTAGACCAGGCTGGCCTCAAATTCATGGACCCACTTGCTTCTATCTCCCAAGAACTGGAGTTAAATCATATACTATCATGCTCAGCAAAGTTTTTTTAATAGTTCTCCATAAGCTGCTTTACTTTTACTAGTCAACAACACATAGTGTATAATCTGGAAATAATATTTTTTCTAAATATATTAGATTTTTCATTTATTCATATCTATAGGCACTTAAAGCTGGAGTCAGAGTTAGGCTGGTTAAGTGATTAAAGGTAATTTTACTGTAACAGCATATATTTATTTTACTCTGGAAGAATAACATGCATGAGAAACAGCTCTTATTTTTTGTTTGAAGTTATAAAGTTGAGATTGAGATTGTTTTTGCTCATATAAAATACCAATAACTCACTTGGGAGCGGTGCCCCCTTCTGAAAAGGCTATATACTTATTTCCTACATGTCTTAAGTTTATAGCATATTTCAGAATTATTCAGAGCAAAAGTGAGTAAGTGCTTTTGAACATTTTCTCTGGCAGTTTCCCTCACCCTGTTGGGAAGAGCCCTGGAGCAAGGAAACACAGCCAAGAGGATATTTTATTTTAAAACCAAATTCTACATTCATACTAGTGTAGGTATGTGTGATGCCATAACCTAAATCCTTTCGTCTTAAGGGACTGATTCAGATGGATCCGAGAACAATAACTTATTCAGCAAGTCACAAAACAAAGATTCTGGTGTTTACATGTAAACTGGTGAGAGGTTAAGAGAAAGCATAGAGGAATAAGGAAGTTAGGAAGTGAGTTACAATGCAGCTATGTGAAGTTCACCTTGAAAACTTTCCCCATGCATTAATATAGAAAGCCATTCTTGGATCCAGGTGCAAAGATTATACTTCATCACATTTTCCATAATGCACCTGGCAAAATGCTTCATCATGTAGGCTAAAGCAGAGTGAACAATGTCATTTGCCATTGATGGGATATAAATGGAGTCCTGGAACTCTGAAGTTTTCCAACATGCTTTCCAAAATTTCTTTCTAAGCTCTCTTGAACAGACATGAACAAGTGCTAGTTAGAATCCCTTTCCTATTTGAAAGGCAATCAGCCATAGCTGGCATGATTTAGATTCTTCAGATGCTCAAAGTAAGGCACTGTCATTCCTCCAACATTTAAATGGAGATCTGGAATAACCATGGCATGATGTTCCTTTCCAGGAAAATTTCATCAGCTTCTGGAGTTGTTTGCCCATTGGCACCTTCAACAATGACCTTGACTTTGTCTATGAGTGAATTGGATTTGAAGAGAGGCATCAGTGTGCTGCAGTCAGCCCCCAAGATCCTTCTTTCATAAAACTTTGCCTTGGGTGAGCTCAGAACTGATCAATGTTACAATTCAAAATTGTCTTGTTCTTTTGGGTCAATGCCATCTTAATATCATATTACTTTTCTTTTCTAGCTCCATGATGAACTTCTTTCCCAACTCATTGCCCACATAGGTCTTGGGATTTATTGATAATACTGGTATTTGTACTGCCAAATGGTGCTTGTAGTTCATCTTAGAAGCCAACTCTTTTACTTATCTAAATTTACATTGCTGTTATAATGTATGCCTCCTTAGCAGGGATGATGGTGCTGACTGTTCTGTGCCTGATAGACTTTGATGGAGTCCCAGGAGCTATGATGATACCAGATGAAGGAGAAGGCTCATCCTATCATTCCAGTGTTTGATCTAGAGGATGCCACACATTGTTCCGCATTCTGTTCTTCAGTGTATCAGGTCCTCATATCCTTTACCAGTTTGTCCTGCATGATATTGAATTCAGGGTGTAAGAATCCCTCCTTCACCTAGAAGAGATTATGGAAATCCTTGTATTACATGATCCAGAGTGCTGGCGTTTTTCCATAAAAGCAACAGCATTATTCCTAGGATGTTGTAGCAAGAACGGACTAGAAACTGATAGGAGGCAAGACGATTGTGCTTAGTCACCTGAGAGAAAAAGAGCTCACAAAAAGGTCAATAAGATGAAAAGTATACATACAAGTAACAACATACAGACTTAGCATGTTACAAAAATCAACAGTTAAAGAAAAAAGAGGCTATGAATTTGAAAGAGAGCAAGATGAGTTGCATGGGAGGATTTGGAGGTAGGAAAAGGAAGGAAATGATGTCATTCTGTTAAGATCTAAAACAGTAAAAGATTTAAAATAAATATATTTTATAGTCTTTTGGGATTGTATTAAAATATTTAAAATTGTTGGTGATGTTTAATGTACATATGAATGAGAGAAAGTAGTGATATAGTTTATGAGCAGATGACCCTATAATTCTCTGCATCTCACTGTAGTTTATACCAATTGTGTTCTGTCAATAGACTATAGTCTATGAAGTTAAGGTTCATACTTTTTTTACTATTGTACCATAATTCCTCTAAATAGTATTTAATTCATAAAAAATATCTATAAACCTAGAGCCTGGGAAGCCAAGGCCAGAGACCAGATAATTGCCCTACAGTTTGAGAATAGACTGGGATTCATAAAACAAAACAAAACAAAAGGAATAAAAAACAGAAAAAAATAAACAACTATAACAACAACAAATGCACAAAAAGCAAATTCTTCTTATGACAAATAGTTTACAGATGTGAACTATACACAGTACATATGCCTTCGATTTTTTTCATTTTTGTGTCTGTTTTTTGCTAAGAAACTGTCACACTCCTACAAATTTGTAAGTTGTTACTTTGTGGGTTTTTGTTTTATCCGGGTTTTTTTTTGTTTGTTTTGTTTTGTTTTTGTTTTTGTTTTTGGTCACAAGTGAGAAATTTTGGAAATTTCTGGTTCAGCAAGTTACAGATTCGGTTTAATAAACAGAAGTGCTAAATAAACCACCAATAAAACTATGCAGATCATCCAAGAGACAGAAATAGCATCAACCTAGATGACCAGAAGGCAAGGCTTCTCAACAAGATGACTGAAAACAACATTTTAAAACATCCTGTTACAGAGCAGAGAGGTGATAAGGATCTAATACTAAGGCAGTGAGACCCAAGGTAAACACATAAGACTTGTGATGGGCCTGACAATAATGTAGTACCAATTGCTTGCATAAAAAGTAAGGAGCAAGGGAGCCATATTCTAAGAAAAATTCTGAGAAGAAATGTAGCATGAGTGGGTGGTGGAAGGGAATGAGTGGAGAAACATTGGAAATTCCTTTTTTTTTGCAGACCTGTCTCTTAATATAGAAATTTAGGGTGATTTTTTTAAAATGATGTCCTTTCTTGCTTTCCTGCAGAAAGGCAGAAAGTTTATACCATGGGTTTGAATTTCAATATGCTAATTATTCCATCATAAGACATCTGTAAGTTTCATCAGCAATTTTTTAATTCTTATATTCATGTAATTTTCTTATGCAAGCTTGCTTTCACAAGACTTTCACCACCTTTCAAATTTCAGGTATTTCTTCTCCCTTTGTAAAAATCCCCAAATCTCAAAATGGAAGCTTATGAGACAATATAAAATATTGTTTGTGCTCACCGTTTTCTTTTCACAATATTTGTGCCTTTCACCTGCGTGCTATTTCAAAAAGGAGCTATAGTAGATGAGGGAGCAGAAAGAAAGTCTAAAGCCCAAGGGCAAATCAGAAATGACACCGTGACTGACCTTGCAAGGTGAGAGGTCAGAAGAGGGCGCCGCAAGTGCAGGCTTCAGGAGACTTTCTATCATGTTGGTGCTAGCCCTTTAAGCAGAAAGGCAGTCAGAATGATGAAACCACATTATTATTGTTTTCAAATAATTGTGGGGTGTTCCCTCGTAGGCAGTTACGGGAAAATTTTCTTCAGACGATAAAAATAATCATGTTCAAAAGATATTAACTTTTAAGTTACTACCTCCAACTCAAAAATCGTAGCACACTTAGTGTTAAACACTGGAGTTCTAATCTATTTTTTCCATATAGCTAATAGAGATGTAACATAAGGCAGACTAGAAAACTTAATCATTTTGCTATATAAATTTAATGTATGTTGATTAATTAAGACTTAGAAATTACATTTAGCTCTTTCATTTGAAACAAAGAGAAGCTGAAGGGCTGGAGTCACACAGTTGGATGTTGACAAAGGGTGGTGGGCTGAAATTCCAAGATTCCTAAGTTTTTGTCCTGTACCTTCTAATATACCAATGATGCGTATACATAAACGACATTTTATCTATGAATATCTTTAACTCAGTAAAAATAGAAGAAATTAAAAGTATGAGTAGGTCGATGCAAAATCTGCAACATATTCTCAATGAGTAAAGCTAAACTATGGATCCATTAGGGTTCATCTTGCCATTCTAATTCTGTGCATATTAAAACATTTCTGAGTAACACATTGAATTAAGGTTGTATAATGAGAAATTATGCCAATACATGGAGATTGTAAAATTGATAAAAATCCATCATGATGACTCTGATCGAGATTTTCTCCAATGTCATTTTACAAATAAGTATTTGTTTAAGACAACATATTCATTTCCAAAACTGCATATTGTCATGTGCTAACATGGTTTTAATTTCTAAGAGAAATAGGATTGAATTTATACTACATTGCATCTGTTCATTTCTCCAAGTTGTTCTAGCAAAACCAACAGAGATTAACTGACATACTTCTCAATACATTTTAGTCATGTAATTGATTTGGAGGTATACTTCCAAAACAATTGGATCATTTCTCCACAAACAGTTATCAAGGATGACCAATCAATTTGAATAGCAATCTATTGGGCCAGCATGATGGATCTGTGAATTAAAACTCTATGCAAGTCATAGTAACAGAATTAAATTCTGGCACCCACAAAAAGCTGAATTCAGAGACCAAATCTGTTATTCAGCACTCCTAAGGCAGGTAGAAACAGGACACCCATCCAGAAGATGGAATATGCAGAACATCAGAAACAAGAAGAGACTCTGTCTCACAAAGTGGCAAGAACTGACAAATGAAATTGTCCTCAGGACTTCACTTGCATTGTGTATGCCTACACTTATTTATGCAGCATAAAACATCATATATCCATATACACACACATACACACTTAGGAAGAGATTAATAAATAAAGCAGAATTTAAATTTTAAAGTAATAGATAAGAAATGAGAACTGAAACTTAAAGAACATAAAAATTGACTTATTGGCACTTAATATCTAGTTATACAGACACAAAATCCTAATAGTCAGATCTTGAGAATGGAGATTGAGGGTCTAATTATAGAAAAATATATTGATTTTCTGGAAAGATTATATACTTTTTACATACTTACATTCCAGGGTCATATTGGGGCATGGCCATTGAGTAACAGACATGACAGCTGATAAAGCATGTGGTAAAATGCTCTAACTTAATTACAGAAGATGTCCTCTTGTCAAAAGCATAAAAGACAAATTGTTTGAAAAGCAAAAAAAAATTCCATGCAGCTTAAAATTTAGAATTGGGAGAGGATCACACCTCTCAGGTCATTTTTGAAACTGTTTTTCTGCTTCAGAAAATCAGATAGAAAAATGACAGCTGAAAATTCATAAATTACAACATATCTTCATGTTTAATCTAAGATGAGTAGGCAATGTGGCCCAAATGGTATTACCTTGATGGTTTTTTTTTGTTGTTGTTGTTTTGTTTTGTTTTGTTTTTCAATTTTTTTTGGTTTTCAATTTTCATGTTTTTCTAAGATCACATTTCTGTTTCTTGAGACATAAAGGACCATTTGACAAACAAGATACTAACTTGTCTCAAGGACCATTTGACAAACAAGATAATAACTTGTTGAACCCAAGCACTGATGCACAACAGTTCTTTGCTCCTCTTCTTGAAAAAAGAAGCTTCTGGACAAACAACTGACGTTTTGAAAACATTTTAAAAAGAAAAACAAAATAAAGTAAAAGTCACCAGGCGCAGGAAGATTTTAGAACATCTAGCTTATGTAAGAGTTGTAAATGTTCAAATTCACAAACCAGGTGCTTCAACAGAGAGCTAGACCTCAGATCTGGGGCAACATCAGGTTATTTCTTTCTGGCCTGAATTTGATATGGAGGCGTAGGGCCCAAATATGAAGCTATATAAACTCCAAAATGATACTGACAAACTTCAGGAGTAAGTTTTGTTTTGAATAATAATAATAATAATAATAATAAAAAACCCTCAACTTGTTTCATGAACCACTGCAATTTGAATTTTAAGAGAAAGGATATAGACTTCAAAATACTTTGGAATGCTCACTAGTATCATCCTTGTTCAGCTCACAATTGGGCAGTCCTGTTGGTGAGACTTTGTGGGTATATAATACTAAGAAAGCCAATCTCACAGCAAATCCCTGATACTCTGGCAAAGTAGATGATGAAAAATCACAAGTCTCTATCAGTGAAAGTTGAGAGTAAGACAGATGACCTTTACCAGAGAAGAGTGCATTCATTGGTGGTCTAGTTCCAAATGGTCAGCCTTGAAAACATACATACAAGTAACATAATATGGATTCAAAAGGGTATGTTAAGGAATATACATGTGTACTGATATACATACGTGCATCCAAAAACAATTAATGAACAAACAGGTCATGAATTTGTAGAAGAGAAGGGAAGGGTATATAGAATGATTTGGATGGAGGAAAAGAAAGAAAGAAATGTAATTATACTATAATTTCAAAACTAAAATTAAAAATATATAATATTTTATTTGAAATAAACACCCAAGGAACTAGTTATTGAAAATTTGTTATGTTTTAATTAATAATGCCAATTATGGTGCAAAAATACATTATTAACTTTAGATTTTCCTACTATTACTGTATTTATTGTGATACTAACAGAGAGTTATGCTTCATTTGGAAGCACTAAGCTCAGTGCCTCTTTTTCTTTCCTATGTCGAGGTTAAAAAAAATAATACTGATGATTGACCTATTTAGTAAGTCTAGAAAAATTGTCTTAGAAATAATTGATTTGGACATGTCTTTGGCATTATCTAGAGGTTTTTTGCTTTGTTTTGTTTTGATTTTTGCCAGACTCTCTCTACACTCCTCTGAAGTCACCAAGGTTAAAATTAATCCTTATGTTTCTGTCTCATTAGTCAACACTAGTGCTATCTCTTTCATGGACCTCTGAGGTTTCATGCACCTGTTAGGGATATGATCAGTGTCTAGTTTTCCTTCTGTCTGTAAGGACTGAAAACTTGCATTTGTAAACATTATTATCATTTTTCTGCCTAAACTCTATGGATTCCTTATCTCACATTTTAATTATCATCTTTTTACAGTTATATGAACACATCCTTTTAGTTGGTCACAGATCTCATTTGGCCAGGATTGAGAAAGAAAATGGTATGTGATAATCTAGTAAGTATTAAGGAATAAATGCTTAAAATAGCAGCTCAATGCGGGAATTGTTTTTGGGGGGTATACAAAAAAAAAAAAGGTAGAGAATTTATCAAACAGTAAACTTCATTTTTGTTGTAGCCCTGCGGTGTGACATGAAATAGGAGCCAGCCTCCTTAGAATAGAAAAATATGGGTTTTTATATATTTCAGGTATACAAAGAAAATTTAGAATTGAACCAATTTCTCACAACTTGATTACGAGATTATTATATGAATATTTTGGGTAAAAAGCTTGTTTAATAATTAATTTACTACATATAGTATAATTACTTGATAACTTTTACAAAAACAAATTCTTCATGTCAGTAATTAATAACATCTCAAATACATGGTAATAAAATTATTTACTTTTCAAAGAAGAAGTGAATGATTTTAAATAAAAAGTAATTTTAGTACACCAAAGAGAAATATGCAGACCATTAAGCAAGGATAAGTAGTTATTGAAAAAGTATGCCAGAAGTAAAATATTTGAAAAATCATAGAGCCAGATAAACTCAAGGTTGTCATCAGTTCTTAGACTTTGTGATTTCATCAGTGGTGGCTAAACGAAAGACTAAATTATGAAATCATCTTTTCTCTAGCTCTGTATTCTCTTTTCATTACTCTGTGCCATGTGCTTAATCTGCTGAGTGCATATTTGTTCTCAAGGCGTGATCTCTTGTCTCTCAGATGAAAGACTATCTTACCACATGGCTGCAATGCTCTTCTCAGAAATTACTGCCACACATTGGTAAACATACACTTTTCAAAAGGTGCCAAAACAGCAAAGGAGACAAGGCAAGCATACTCATTTCATTCTGAATGTTCATCAAAATGTCATCTATGAATGATGGTAAAAGGAAGCCTCAAATAGCAGTGTAGACTGTGTTCATGCTTCTTTTATAACGCTCAGATACAGATTCCTTCCATCACAGGGGATGCATATCAAACATGTCAAAGAACTACTTTAACATTTCAACTCAGAATAAAGCAAACATAAACCCAAATCCTAAACAAAAGATCAGTAGTAGCTATCACAGAAAAGTAATTTCAATTTTTTTATGAGATTATTCCCATTAGAGTTTGGTGAATGGAACCCTTTACCACTTTATCATGCCTTGGAACCTATGAGTTTCAAGTCATACCAACATAAATTTTTTTGATATCAGTTTGGACATTTCTTATTAGTGAAGTTCTCCTGTACATAATTATCATCTACAATCTGCTAACAATTTGAGCCAACAAAATGCAGTAATCCAGAAAAAGCAGACATTATCTCTATCTTAGACAAGAGGAAATTGAGAACTAGCAGGGAAGACAATTCAAATTATGTTGTGTATTAATAGCAGAGAAGGTAATGCACTTGTAGAACCAAGGCCCTTTTTCCTCTTGTAAAGTTCTGTATGAATTGGGGTTTTATTGTCACTGTAAGAAGCAGTAGGTTAGAAAAATAGAGCATGAAGCAAAAAGAGTGATAATGTCCTGACCTCAGCTGTCACTGTTCATTTATCTTTTTAATGACATGTTAAAAACTCCTACTCACAACCTACCTTGATTGGTAAGAACTTCTCAAAGAAGTTGTTCTACTGCCCTGGTAAAAAGCTGCAGAAGGAGGTCACCTGGGATTTATAAAACCACAAAATACTTGTCTGTCAGTGCTGAGAAGATGCATGAATACAATACTGAATATAATTTTTCTTTTGTATCCAAGTGACTAAACCTTAAATTTTCACTTTCAATCTCATGAAATATGACATAAATTCCCTCCACATTGCTAAAGCCAGGGGGCCTAAGAATGACCTATTTCCAGTTATCCCTTTGTCTCTGATCAGAATAGATTTGAGAATATCATTAGAAGACAAAAGACCAAGAAAATATGGCCATAAGTACAGTTTTAGGAATCATTAATGTATAAGTTGTAGATTATGTGCTTCCTTGCTGTGAATAGGGAACATGAGAATAGATATGGTTCTAGAATGTAGCCTGGCGACTAATAATGTTTAATAGCTGACAAAGGTAGAGCTGATAAAGGAAAGAGAACAAAATGGAACAGATATGGGCTTTGGAAGATAATCAAGTTGGCTATTTAGTCAAGAAAACCCAGATACAAAGTTTCCAAAGATGGCAGGCAACAGTGTCAAGCATTTTGAAGAGATCAGGGATAATAAACACTTAAATATCACTTTACATACTTAGAAGTCTCTAGGGACCCTCAACAGAGCGTTGTTTTTTTTTTTTTTTTAGAAAAATGTGTAAACCAGTTTTAGGAAAGACTGGGGCATAAAAATGTGGGTGCAGTACATAAAGGTCATTTGTAGAAGTCTTGTCATGGAAAAAATGAAAAGCACATAATGATAACTTCTAAAAAAAGAATTTTACCATATTTTGTGATGTATAAATGCTTCTTAAAATATAAATAGAATGGTAGTCAAATGACACAATGTGTAGCTCACTTCTGTCTGACTAAACAAACCACCTATGGACATGCTGTTTTGCATTATTTGTAGCCTAGAAGGAGAAAAAAATAAAGAAAAGAAAAGAAAGAAATGGGCTCATTGGCACTTTAAGGTAAGTATGCATGTTAATGCTCCTCTGGTCATTTCTCAGTTTCCACTAAGGGTAAATAGTGCCACCCACTGTTGCCTAACTCTAGGGAAAATATTTTCATACATCTCATGGTATACATTTTTAAAGCTTTCTCAACACTGCAGCTATGCCTGTCACTTCTTAAATCCCCTCTATTTCCTATGTTTTTAAATTTCAGTGAAGAGAGTTGGTTCAGGGAAAGACATGAGTAAGTGCTAATGTGGCTGATGTCCATAGGTACAGCAATTTCCAACTGGAACCTAACACTTTAAATTACTTTGTTAATACACTCCTTTGTAAGGCTGTTTAAGTATAGTGCATGTTCCTTATGTATTATTTTCTACAATATTTCCACAGCAGCCTCACTATGCAGTGTTTAGTGATGGGGATCTTAAAATAGTAACCAATTTGTGTGAGGAACCAGGGAAAGTCTGACTAACACTATTGGCAAGTTATCAAGTTCCCCTCCCATGTCACACCTTCCCCTTTCCCTTCCTTGCATTTTCCTGACTTCTCTTTCACTCTTAATCCCTGACTTGAATCCTAGTCTTTCAATGTCTGCCAGTTCCCATTCCTCTCTTAAGTGTGACTGAAATATGAAGACATGGAATCCCTCAACCTGGAGTGGCCTAGGCACTTGATCAGATTCACATTTCATCCACAGCAACGGAGAGCATGCGAGAATGTAAAACATTCTTGGGGCACTGGGCTTAGTTTAGCTGAGTTTTGTAAATTGAGCCTCCAGGGATTTTATGGGTTTTTTCTCCATTAAAAGTGTGTATGTGGAGATGGATGTGATGGCTCACACGTGTAATTTTCAGCTAAGACAAAGGGATTGCAGCAAGGTCAAGGCGAGCCTGGGATACACATTAAGCAATAGTCCAGCCTGGGCTACAGAATGAAACTCTATCTCAAAACAAGCAAACAAATAAAATTAAAACAAAATATATGTTTCACATTACTGGTAATACAACATATAAGAATCTGCTTGTCAACATTCATTTGATACTCAAGGGCTCAGCATTTTTATGTTATTTTCAAACTTTTAGCCAACATAAGTAATTTGTCTTAATGTTTTAGTATTCACAAAAATTCTTCCACGTATCTAAATACTGCAACTTCCCAGCCATTGTCAGGTGCTTAAATATTTACAATCGAGATCTTAACTCATTAAGAGCTCAACATTATTAACAAGCCTCCTCATAACTATACCCGTAAGATGTGGAGGAGGTCTCTGCCTCAGAGCAAGAGGTGTTCATTTGGCCTCTACACTAAAGCACGCTCTATCACCACACTCTTCTTAACTTGCATGTGCCTGTTATCAACCTCTTATGTTTTGATTGACATTTAAATCATACAACTTTAAAAATAGTCCCATTTCTCCCTTCTTTGGGTTTCAAATGTCATTAATAGACTAAAATAGATGTTAAAATAAGAAATGTGTTAGTCATTTCACAGTTTTATTGTTATGATCAAATACCATATATAAGAAAATGGTTCATACCAATTATAAAAACAATGAAGCTGACCCTTAAACAATAGTAACTTACCCCAACTATTTTGAGCATTACACTTATAATTCAGATGGGGGAAAGGTCTAACAAAATGAATTGCCTTTATCCTGAGTACTCTAGGTTTTCATTGAATTTATAATTTTACTGTACTTCTTCGTTAAGTATTGAAATGAAAATCTAACTGTATTTAGCTCACACATTTTATTCTCTTTGACCATATTTTTTAAAAGACAACTTTAGTGAAAAGTGGTAACTTTTTGCTTGTCAAGAATTATGCTTTAAGAAGGGGCATGTCAATTTGTAGAAGTTCCACTGGCAGAGGACAGTTTCCTTGGGCATAACAGACAAATGAACAAACAAGAAATTACAGATGTGAGAAGGACTTGAGGGCCTGGGTGCAAAGTTGAAAAGGGAAAGTGCAAGGGTGGAAATGATGTGTATGCAGTACTTGAACATAAAATCATGAAAGTAAAATAATACCTTATTCTGTCTACATTAAATTGTAATCCACCAACTTTTGCACTCATGGAATACAAATATTACAGTCAAAAATTTGTTCCAGCCTTTTGTAGAAGACAGTGGCTGTTCTTTTCATGTGCGAGGAAATAATAACCAAGGGAAAACACATCTCAAAGACTTGGTTGAGTATTCAAAAAGTATCCTGAACATCACTTTCTCAGTTTGAAGAGGTACATTCTAAAGTATGATCTATTTATTTTATTTTATATTTTATTCTTCTCTCAAATAATACATCTCCACCACAAGTTTCCTTTTCCTCCACTCTTCTCAGTCCTCACCCCACACCTCCCCTCTCCCCCAGATTCACTCTTCCTCTTGTACCCCCCCCCAAAAAAAAAAGAACAGGTTTCCCAGGAATATCATAACATTGCCTAACAAGTTACAATAAGAATAGGTACAAACCCTCATATCAAGGCTGGAGGAGGCAACCTGGTAAGAGGAGGAAAAGGGTCCCAAGAGCAGGTAAGAGTCAGAGACAGCTCTCACTGCTACTGTTAGGCGTTTCACAAGAACACCCAGCTACACAACCATAAGGTCTGTGTTGAGGACCTAACTCAGATTCATAAAGGGTCCGTGCTTGTCACTGCAGTCTCTGTGAGAACCAGGAGTCCTGCTTAGTTGAGTCTGTGAGCTGGGTTCTGGTGTCCTCCACAACCCTGGCCCCTGCAATCCTCCCGCCCCCTCTTCTGTAGAATTCCCCTGGCTCCACCTAGTGTTTGACTGCAGTGTTAGCAAGACCATGCATTTTTATAACAGTGCTGGCTAAAGCCAGAGGAATAGTCTCTGCTGACTTTATTACAAATGTTTCATTGTCTCATCAAATAGTGGTTGCTTTTCAAGCCACCTATATACACTATTTAAAATATGAAATTTCCAATATATAAAATCCTTATTTTTTACCCATGCACAAAGAACAATATCTTGAAAAACAACTCTATACATTTAGTAGAGGAAAAGAAAGCCTCAAGATATATGAGCACCCACTTTTTTTCCTCCTAGATTCAGAGTTATCATTAATTTTAGTGGTTAAAAGCCCCAACTTTGGTACCAGATTCTCTGCAGTCAAAAATTCTTTCAAATTATTTTAGTTGTGACTCTGTGAAGTCATCCAATGTCTTTATGCCTCCATTTCTTTATCTGTAAAAGGTAATAATAGACCCTAGGATGTAAGTTTGTTAATGATTGTATCATTTTCAGGCACAGAATTTGTCATCATAAAACCAGTTTTCATCTGAGTTGGGGACTTTTATTTGTTTGTTTGTTTGGTTGGTTGCATTGAACTAAAGGGATCCTTCCACACTTGTGTATTTGTTGTATTCATTGGGGTGTGCACAACTCATCATGTTTTCTATTCTGGGTATGCACAGAGGTTTCATAGACTGGGGAGGGAGGTAGATAGGGAAGTGAAGGGAGGGGGAAGGGAGGAGAGAGACAGAGCCAGCCAGCCAGCCAGAAACACAGAGACAAACAGAGAGAGTATATTTTCAAAACAGCCACCTAACCTTTTAGATGATTGTTACCAGTTTTCTGTACATGGAACCATAAGCACTAACATTTCCACAAATTTTCAATATGCAAGTAATTTTAGACCATGCTTGATTAAAACTTAAATTGGTTGTTGTTAGTTACAAGTTCAAATTTGAAAACAGTTTCCAGGCTGAACATTCTTTAACCTTTTTTAGGTGTCTTTCAGTGTATTTCAGTATATTCACAGACTCCTACACAATACCTACCACCTACCCCCATGGGTTCCCAGGGACCCAAGGTCTGTCTCAGCCAGAGAACAAAAGCTTGTGCTTTCATTTTGCACTTGTGGAACAGTCAAGCACTACCCCCACTCAACAGCCCAAGACAGAAAACAGTTGCTCCTCCTTTCTTCTCATTTTTTTTTGCCGTGTGTGTGTGTGTGTGTGTGTGTGTGTGTGTGTGTGTGTGTGTGTGTGTGTGTGTAACTCCTAGGAGTCTTTCAGGTAATGTCTCATTACAGGTTTTTTTTTTTGAAAACCCTTCAATCCTGCTGCATACATAGAAGGTAGATAAGCCATGCCTGTAAGACACATGGTAAAATGGTTTGCAGCTGCTGCAAGTCAGCCCTGTAATCTTGTTTGAATGTGGTTAAGCCGGGAAACTGAAGTGTGGGTGTCTTTGGAAACAGCCGCTTAAGTGATTTTGAGATGAGACATAGAGAAACCAACTTGTAAAGAGGTGTTCTACCTCTGCCTTCCTCCTGCAATGACAAATGACAACTCTTTGTGTATGTCAAGTGGTCATTCTGACTAAAAACTCGCCTTTAAGTTCTCCCCCAACACTGCTTGATCTAGTGCTATTCCCTTTACTGAGTTGTGTGGTTCTGAGGATACAGTTGTTAAGAGCAGGTTTTGCTGCTGCAGTCTGTAACAACCCACCTATCTCCATAAAAACGTGGTATCTTTGCACACAAACTTTTAAAAGTAGTCACTAAATTTCTTTCATAGTACAAGAATATGCCTGGAGCGGCCAAAATAATTAAAAAAATAAAAGAGCAAAAACATTAACACTGTAGTTAAGAACTCATTCTTGAGTTCAGGTTTAGCTAAATATTAGCACTAACTAATGTGGTACATAAGATTGTGAGAGGCAGACGGTGCCTAGGATCTTAATAACAGCTCTGATCACTAGTAGTTGCACATACAAATAAGTAGTACACTAAAAATTTGTTTCTTTTAAAAACATTTTATTCATAAAATTATTATAACACCAGACCAGATATGTTATAGGACCATGTGGAAATTTAATGAATTATGACACATACTTGGTCCAAAGCAAGATAGTAAGATTTTAAAAATTAAATAGTCCCATCACTGTCATCTCTTTCAAGAGCATCATCACTAACATCTGTGTTACTATCCAGGGAAGCCAAATAATAACTTCTATTCTTTATTTTGGATTTTCCTATGAGTTGATGATTATGAGATATAAGCATTGCAAAAAAAATTCTAAAATATACTGATTTCCAGTGAGCATGGCTGCCTCTAAAGTTCCGTAAGAACTCAAGAGTGAAAATAAATGCTTATGGTTGATTTAAAAGTTGTGAAAGCTAGCAAGTGTGTGCCTCTTTCATGGAGTTATGTAAAGTCTAAAGTAAAAGCTCACACTACTTCTTTCTTAGCCATGACTGAGTATAGTCCAAGTTGTCTGTAGTAATAGAATTTCTTCACCAATTATTTTATACTTACTAAGTTCTCAAAATAGTGATGCTCTCAGAAGATCAGTTCAATTTTCCTGTTGCAGTGCAAAGGAATCTTAAGTTGTTCAAGACACTGAGAACTTATGCCCATCATCCCCATAATTAACACAGAGCCAAAACTCTAGAGCTAGGCAATAGTTTCTATTACTTCTTTATTTTATTTTTGAGATTATAATGTAATTAGATGTTTTCTTCCTTCCTGATAGACCCTGAGTCCCTAGCCCTCCTATAAGCCTCTTCCTGCTCCTTTTTAAGTTTATGGACTCTTTATTCATTAACTGCTGTTACCTTCATATATGTATGAGTATATACATATATATTACTAAATAAAACCTGCTAAGTCTGTGTAATGTTACTTGTATATGTGTTTCAGAGATACATCTCTTTGCACTTTGCAGGAAGGGGAGGCCCATAGCTGTACCCTAAAGTGCTCTGGGTCAAAAAGGAATTTGATGGCTAGTTTTAGGTTAACTTTACACAAACTAGAGTTATCTGAAAGGAGAGAACCACAATTGTGAAAATACCTACATAAGATCAGGCTGTAAGAGATTTTTCTTAATTGGTTTTTGATTGGAGAGAACCAGCCCATTTTAGGTGGTGCTATCCTTGTGTGGCACTGGGTTCTATAAGAAAGCAAGCCAGTAAGCAGAACCTCCCAATGGCCTTGGCATCAATTCCTGCATCCAGGTTCCTGTCCTGTTTGAGTTCCTGTCCTGACTTCCTTTTAGGATAAAATGTAATATGGAAGATTAAGCCAAACCAACCCTTTCCTTCCTACGTTGCCATCATCATGGTGTTATCGCCACAGCTATAAAACAATGACTATGATAAAGAATTTTATCTGTTGCTATGTCACAGCCAAAATATGCTCTTCTAGAGGTCACTGCAATTATTCTCCGTCATAGAAGTTACTTGACATAAAATATAAAAATTCATAGCCAAAAATAAGACACATATATATCATTTCTTGGGATAGAAATATTCGTTACACATTTGTTATTAAAGAGAATTCCAGCCTTCAGAGAAAATTAAATAGCTTGCATTTCCAATGGAAACAGCCTGTAGAATTTGAAAGACAATGATAGAATGAGGTAAATATACTCCCTCACTCCCCACATACACAGATCAATGACTGTTGAGGAGTTCCTTTTTATGGAAGATTCTTCATTCTTTTATTTTTAAAACAATATTTTTATAATTTACTTATCATTCCCAGTCCCCCCTCCCTCCTCTCCTCCAGCTTCCACCACCTTACCATGCCTCATCCCTCATCCACTCCTCAGAGAAGGTGAGACCTCCCATGTTGAGTCAGTAAAGTCTGTCACTTCAAGTTGAGGCAGGAACAAGGCCCTCCCCCTGTATAGAAGCTGAGATAGGTATCCCTCCACAGGGAATGGGCCTCAAAAAGCAACTTCAAGCACTAGGGATAAATCCATTACCAGTGGCCCCAAGACTGCCCAAGCCACACACCTGTTATCCACATTCAGAGGGCCTAGTTTGGTCCTATGCATTTCCCCAGCTGTCAGTTCATAGTCAATAAGCTCCCACTAGTACAGGTAAGCTGTTTCTGTGGGTTTCGCCATCATGGTCTTGATCCCTTTGCTAATATTATCCCTCCTCCTTCTCTATGACTGGATTCTGGTAGTTTGGCCCAGTGCTTAGCTGTGGATCCCTGAATCTTTGCAGGAGTTCTTATCATTTAAAAACAACTGAAAGCTGGGCATTGGTGGTGCATGCCTTTAATCCCAGCACTTAGGGGCAGAGGCAGGTGGATCTCCATGAGTTTGAGGCCAGGTTGGTATACAGAGCAAGTGCCAGGAAAGGCTCTGAAGCTACACAGAGAAACCTTGCCTCAAAAAACAAAACAAAACAAACAAACAAAAAACTGGAACACTCTGTACTCATGTCAAAGAAAATGTGGTCCCTGTTAATACTTTGCCTTTTTCTGCAGATTGAATGTCTGTGTTCTCTCAGAATTCATAAATTTAGCCTTAGTATTTAATGTGATGCTATGTAGAGATGGAGTCATGAAGAAGAAATTGAGCTTTAAAAGGGTAATGCACCCATGATAAGATTATTGTCATTCTAGAAATATAAAATGGGGCTAGAAGGAATTAGCCTGAAGAGGGTTGAATCACACACACACACACACACACACACACACACACACACACACACACACACACACGTGCCCTACATTAGTTCATAATACAAAGCCCTGGAGCCATGACAGTTGTGGAATGCTATCCTATGAGTTGCAGTTAAGAAAGCCCAAATGCTCCCAAAACAACACAGCTTATTACTAACTGTTCCTGCTTTCCTACCAGAACTAAATGGTAAATTCCTATTTTTAGATACACCACACACCATGGTTTCAGGACATAGAAAAATCTGGCTGGAAGTGAACAGGAGGGTCCTTCCCTGCTATCTAGCACACAAAAGTGCCAGGAAATGGTATTTAGTCTTCTGTGAGGGGAAATTCAGCAATATAACCAACCTTCCAGATTGTGCCCCCTGGTGCAATCATGGCAGGACTTGGCCTTGTGCAGGCAGACATGGTGCTGGAGAGGAAGCTGAGAGTCTAACATGTTGAAGTCAACAAGAAGCAGTCTGTCACACTGGACATTATCTTGAGCATAGGAAAACTCAAAACCCTCCCCCTACAGTGATACACTTCCTTCAACAAGGACATACCAAGCTAACAAAGCCACACCTCCTAATGTTCCATGCCCTATGAGCTTATAGGGGCCAATTACATTCAAGCTACCACAATGCTATTCTAAAAACATCATTGCTTAGATATTTTTCTTTGGTGTGTAGAAACTTTTTTATTTGATGCACCCAGTTTTTTTGCTAATACTGCCTAAGTTGTTAGAATCCTGTTCAGAAATTAATTGCTTATACCTGATTCTTGAAGTGGTTCTTCTGTTCTCTTGTGGTTTCAGGGTTTACACTGAAGTCTCTAATTCAGCTTTAATTTATAGGGCAGGAGGCAGAGATTCATTTAACCCCTTGTACATATGAATAAATTTACTCAGCACTGTTTGTTAAGGTACCTATCTATTCTATCCTAATTTAATTTTTTTCATATTTATTTTATTTTCTCTTCATTGAAAATATAATTTTCTTATATATTCTGATTGCAAGTTACCCCCTCCTCACTTTGCCCAGTTCCTCCCACCTCCTTTTCCATCTGGATCTACTACCTTTCTGTCTCTCATTAAAAAAAGAATGGGCTTCTAAAAGGTAACAACAAAATAAAATACAGTAAGATTAAACAAAACCATCACATTGATGTTGGACAAGTTAAACAGAAGGAAAGGAGCCCAAGAGAAGGCACAAGAATCAGAGATCCATTCATTCCCACACTCTGGAATCCCATAATAACAACCATTTTGAAGCTATAATATATACACAGGGTTTTGTGCAGACCTATGCAGGCCCTCTGCTCCCCAGTATCTGTGAATTCATGTATGCATTGATCATGTTGATTTAGAAAGCCTTGTTTTCTTGGTGTTTTTCATCTCCACTGGCTTTTTATCCTCTTTCCACCTCCTCTTCATCAGGGTTCCCGGAGTTTTGAGGAGAAGGATTTGATGGAGACATCCCATTTATAGTTATGTGTTCCAATACCTCTCTATGTAATGTTTGGTTGTGGGTCTCTGTGTTTGTTCTTACATTTAAGAATAGATAAGCTTCCCTTCTTTCCTCCTGCCACAGGAATGTTTTAGCACCTTTACTGAGAATCAAGTGGTTGTATTTTCATGAATTGTCATAAAGTCCATGGATCTGGATGTCCTTTTCTGGGGGACCATTTCCACGCTGTTTTGTTACTTTGCCTGTGTAATATAATTTGAATTTAAAATTTGTTACCATGTATATATTATTTTTATTAAATTTATTTATTTATGTAGAGGTATGTGTATTCCATGACTTGTGTGTAGAGGTAAGGGGACAACTTGTGGGGGAGTTCATTCTCCTTTACCAATGTAATTTCCAGGGATTGAACTCGGGTTATCAGACTAAGGACAAAGGCCTTTAGTCACTAAACCATATTGCAAGCCTATTTTAAGAACCTTTTTAAAAAGTAAACATATCTTTATTTATTTAGGAACTTTTGCTTCCATATGCAGTTTAGGATTTTCTCTGTTCCTTTGAAGAATATTACGGGGATTTTGATGGCACTTGTAGTCTATCCATAGATGGCAAATGTGACCACTTTCAGAACATCAGTTTTGTCAGTCCATAGGTGTGGTATGATCTTTTCACATTCTTGTGTCTTTTTCATCTCTTTTTTGGAGTTTTGTAAATTTCATGGTAAAGGTCTTTCAACTCTATGGTTACTATTTTTATTTTCATCCTGATCTTGTAGAAAGTTCTTTTTTTGTTCTCTGAGAGATAATTTGTATACTTTTTTATTCAAGTTTTCTTTCATCTTTAGACATGAGTACTCTTATTTGTCCAAATCAAGTCAAAGAAATTAAAGATAATGTAAAGATGATTACTACATAACTTCAGGAATACATTTGAAAAAGAAGGGCCATTACTTAACAGTTCAGTAATAAAATACACAACAAGGTTTCCACAATCGGGAATCTTGTTATCCTCAATAAGTTGTGATCAGTAAACTATCCATAAGGAAGATTTTATAAAGTTGAAAGCACTTAATTTGAAGCCTATTTTTCTTCTTTGTGTTCTGTCTTTGCTGACATTTTCTTCTGTGTTTGTCTTCTACTTTTGCTATTACTAAAGAGTAATACATTGTTGTGTATTTATAACTTCATAACTTGACTGTATTTTACATGTTCTGATTCATAAAATTTAAAAGTGTGAAGGAAAGAACACTTTAATAATGTAAAACTCAATCTATCTCCAGTTCTATTTGCTTATTCAGTGATAATTCTGATGAGTTCCTTAGTTTCTTAGAGTCTTTCTTTGATTCACCATTTTTGAGTGAGACAGTCCCTATTTTAACTGCACTGTGATTTGGTTCTATGAGTTTTAAAATTTTGTATACTTTGATAGTTTCATCAATGTATATAATGAATTTAAGTCCTTCTCATCTCCTGTTCCCTCTCATTCCCACTCTTTCTCCTGATGAAAGCATTTTCCATCTCAAAAAGTTTCTTTCCTAATTTTTTTGAGTCAGCCAAACTTAGTGACACTCAGTGGGACACACACACCATAAATTTTTACTCTATGTATTTAATGTATAAAACAATGCTCTGAGATATGTTGTGAATATAAATTTATATGAAAAGTAGAAACTGAAAAGTAATACTTCCATTATTTTATATACTTGCAAATTTTTAACTTTTTATAGGCAGAACAACTAAATCCCAACATAAATCTCATCCATATACACTATAAATTTATTACATGTAGCCCTCATGTTATAATATCACTAAGCCTATTATTCCTGTAATATTTATCTTGTGTCCCATTACCACTTGAGCTCTGTCTTCTGTTTGGCCTAAGTATCATTTTTCTACATCTTTATACATATCATTTCTTATGTTCTTAGTGTATACATATACAAGTTTATCAGTTGCTACAGGTGTGTGTGTGTGTGTGTGTGTGTGTGTGTGTGTGTGTGCATATGTGTGAGTGTGTGGCGATACCCACTGAATGTAATTAGGGGGAAAGCATGGGTTGGAGGTTATTTACTAGGGCAGAAGCAACTTATTAGCGGTTATGCTACTGAAGAAAATGACATAACTTCCCCAGCCACATTAACTGTCAGTAATCCCTCAGAAAGATGTGGGGCCTCAGCCTTCCTCTTTGGCAGAAAATAATTACTTTATTAATTTTGCATATATAACAAGATATGATACTGCAGCTTTATTTTTAATCTCTTCATAAAACATTTTAGCTTTTCCTAATACATATTCCAATATACATTATATCAACAGTATACAAGAGTTCCTCTTTCTCCATAAACACAGCACTCCTGTTATGACTTTTTGGTAATAGCTGCCATAAAATTTGCATTCCCATTTATACTCAGTGCAAGTTAAAATGCTTACTTTCTCGACTTTTAGCAACAGCAATTACATCATAATAACAAAAGGCATCAAAGTAAGGAAGAAATAAGATTATTTCTATTTCCAAATAACGTAATCCTATATGTAAGATAACTCGAGTTCACAAAATTTCATTAGAAATAATAAATAACTGTAGCAATATTGTGCTTTATAAAATCAACATACAAAAATAGTTGCATCTTCTTTATGTGTCATGCTTTGTTCAAACCCATGGGAGGCCTGCACCTTTCTGAATGGAGATGGAGGAGGAGCAGATGGGGAGGGAGGTAGGAGTTGGTTAACTCTCTTTACCAGGGGCTTGTCCTGGAGTGGTGGATATACCCAGTGTCACTCTACTGATGAAAACTGATTTTCCCTCTACCAGTAGGTATAAATGGCAGTTCAGTTAGTTGTAAAACTTTATCCTGGTGGCTAAGTTTTCATTCATTCATTTTATGAAAATGTAGCAAAATAAAATTTAGTAAGATAAAAGTAAAACTACCAGCTTAAAGTTAAACAATACAAATTAAAGGTAAAGAACAAGAGAAGGCAAAAGAATCAGAGACACACTCATTCACACACTCAGGAATCCCATAAGAATACCAATTTTCCCTGTTATTAATTTATAATTTCATCCCAATGGAGTCACAGAATATACTGCATTTGATTGTATAACAAAAATATTAAATGTCTAATTTGCAAATAAATTCTGGAGAAACTCGCAAATCCCTTGAGAAGGATATAACAACTGTAGAAATGTATATATTTTCTTGTTGTGCAGAAATTTTCTATAATTATATACAATGATAGTGTTGTTGAAATGGTTTGTGATCTAGTTCAGTGATGAACATCTCTCTGGAATATGCAAGGTCAGGCTTTGAGTCTAAGCATCACTATAAAAATACCAAATGACACATGGTTTAATAATCAATTCTCTTGTTTGCTGTGTTTCTAATTGTTCTGCTCATGATAGAATGTAGGATAATGACATCACTGACAATTATTCTTGAGTTGAACATTTCTTCCTGCAAATCTTTAATTTATGATTCTGTGTATAATTGTGTTGTTAGGCACATTCTACACATTTTCAATAGAATTCATCTATTGAAATTCTGATGAAATATCAGCCAACTTTCCTTGATGTTTGCAAGTTTCTTTCCTTGTCTTTGGCATTTGTAAGTTTATTATAATGTATATCAGTTTAGGTGTCTTTGAATTTACCCTAGGTAGATTCCTTAAACTTCTTAGATGTGTTTTGGTATTGGTTTTTAAGTTCTGCTTTTGCATAATCAGAACATCAGCCAAATGTTAGAGCATAGGGCCTTTATTGAGCATACATACATGCTCAGGCATGTGTACAGTACTACTATATATGTACACAGAAGTATAAATTCTTTGGGCTTTTCTTTTTCTTTTTTCTTTTATTTTCTCAGATTTCTTTTTAATTCAACTAATAGATTCACCCCATGCTACTGTAAGTTCAACAATTACTACTTTCAAGAAATATACCAAGGAAATATAGACATAACCACGTACACACACATATATATATATATATATATATATATACATATATATACACACACACATATATATGTATATGTATACGTGTGTGTGTGTGTGTTACTGAGAATTAGATAAAGTCAACATAAAGGGTATTTGTATTGACATTTGAATGGTTGGGGAGATCAGAAGGATCTGGGAGAAGAGGGAGGAGAAACTATTATCAGAATATATTGTCTGAAGAAAAATAAATGAAAAATAACAAGTCTCTTGTGGTATTTCCAACATTTGGTTTTCATTTTCAGAGATCTGAAGTTTGTTTCAACTATTTTTATGGAAAAGAGAGCATTCTAAAATCTTTACTCCAATATAATATTTTACCAATCAAAAGTAAGCCAAAAGATTAAAAAGAAATTCAGGGTGTCAAAATATTTCAGTAGATAGCTAGCGTTAGAGTCCAGGAGAGATGGAAAATTTATGAGTAAATGCTCCCAAAAGCATTACATATCATACTTCTTAGTGTGAATTAATAAGGTGATTTGTCCTTTAAATTATGAGAAACATTAAGTTTAAATCCTTAGGTTGTTTGCTTTAGAACAACTTTCATAAGATAAGCAAAATTATGCCACAGTCTCAATTTGAACATGTTTTAATACCAGAGACTATTAGAACAGCAGAGACAACATAATGATTTATCCCAACATCTCCATGTTGCAGATGGTAACACTGAGGTTCACAGAACATTCAAAAGACTATCCAGTAAGACAATGACAAAATCCAGGTGGCTATTATGCCTCTAAGGCAGAAAATACCATGTTTCCCAGTATTTTGCTTTTCATGTTCAAAATCCACTTTGTTTTCATTATTGGCTCAACAGAAATTAGTCCTCACAGGTGTTGTGTATATGCCAGTGTAAAGTGAAACTTTTAACCACCCAAAGCATCTTTGACACTGCTTGGAATTACAACTTTTATGCCTCTTAGCTTCCACTCCCAGCTGGCAATTTATAACACAGCTCACAGTACATATCTCTGGCAGGTGGTCTGAAGCACCAGGTGGACATAAAGAGTTTTCATGGTTCTTTAGCTCAAATGCCTGTGGAGCAATTGATTATGGAAGCATGGAAAGCAGAACAGAATAGGCACAGTTGGAACTGCACAGTTCACAGATGATATGACAGATAACAGATTCTGTTGAGAAGGAGAGGCAGATGGACACAAGAGAGGAATGACTTTAGAACCCTGGCTCTCTCAGGATTTCCTGGCCTGTGGGAAAATCGAAAAGAAGCCAGACTGCAGGTCATATTTCATCTTTTACGTCCTCTCTGGTCTTCTTATCAGAAGTAAAATATTCTAATAACCCCAGTTACTCTGAAGAATTTGAGAAAATCATTGCGCTCTATCAGGTAACATGTATATATACAAATATATCTATATATGTACAACAGGTTAACTGGGAAAACTGCTCCCTAACGTTCAAGTAAGATGTTAGCAGAGATATTTAGAGTCAGGGTGATATTTATCCTTGAACCTGAAATTCCATTTGACAGATGCAAAGGAAGCTTTGTTTGCTGTAATATCTAATACCAGGTACTTAAGAAAGCCAGATTTCCCAAGTTCATGCCTTCCCCGCCATTACTATTGCATTGCTCATGCCTTATGCCCTCTTTGACCCTAGTAGTGAATGAAAATCAGAGGACAAATCCCTCTTGTTTGGGTAAGGACAGGGTAAACTAGTGAGAAAGTTTCAAGTAAACATCAAGCAAAAATGGCACGGTTCCCAGGTAATTTGTCCAGGGTCAGAATATTTTCTTCCGCTTTTCTGTCTAATAAATAAAGCTTAAATAATATTTTCCTATTGTAATTACATATCATAAATTAATATCAACATTACTATTAAATGCTCATTCAGAGTTCTGGGCTTCGTCTTCAATATAGAATTGCCAGGTTGAATAAACGATTAGCCATATTATTGGACAAAGCAGAATTTTGCTGACTCTAGCACAAGAGTTGCCAAATGACTTAATGGAATGCCTTATTTTGTGGTGGGATTTTTATAGTAATAATATTTTGTTGAAAAGTAGTCAGGATTATTTATCTGCCATGCTTTAATGTTATGGTAGGTAGTGGAGTTGAAATTTTGTAGGATAACCTATGGCCTGTAGAAAACTAGAATATATACTATCTATATAACTATAATTGTTTGATAATCATAGTTTCTGTTTTTATTCCTTCACTGATCATTCCATCTTAAAGTAATAAACTTTGCCTAAAACTTTACAAGGTTTTCATCCATTCTTCATGGCAACTAAAACTAGTCTCTAAGGAAATAAAGTGGGAACATGGGCATTTAACAACAGAAGTCACACAGGAAAATACCCCTGAGAAAACATTTGTTTCCAATATGTCACTGTGCTTTGTTCTATAAGTTCAAATTATTGAAGAAAACTCCTATATTATGGTTGAAAGGGGAGTAAGCTTGCTAATGATTTTTAAAGAAATGTTTCTGCATTATCATTTTATGTGTGGGGAGATTTTGACTGCATGTATAGATAAGCACCATGTATATACAGTGCAAGGGGAGCTCAGAAGAGAGTAGATTATCCCCTGGTATTGGAGTTAACACATCGGTTCTGGGAATCAAAACCAGTTCTTCTGTAAACCACAAAGACCTGCTGATGCTCCTTTTATATACACTGAAATATTCAGAACAATCAAATGTTCAGCAACTCCCATTGTGATATGTTTAATAACATGCAAGAAGAATTTGAGATGATTATTGCATTAGTTGAGGGAATATAAATATCCTAGACTGACACATGGAAGTAAAACTTCCTGGATGTAACACATTAATCTCTGTGGCAAACAGCCCTTTGATTCCTCAAAGCATTACCAGAAATGGGCAGAAGTGGTAGGGTAAGGAAGCAGAGATTTGGAGTGCTTCTTCTTAAATATCATTTCAAAGTCACTCCTGTATATGGCCTAGGTGAATTGCACTCAGAATGATTTTTAGCTCCTAGCATTGTTAATTCCTATGTTAAATATAGGCAAAATACCTTTCTTAAATATAGATAAACTGGGATAAAAACAATTGCATGTAGAGAATTTAATATTTTTTTCCACATAAGAATATTTATTTTTTGTGATTGTGTATGCCCCATTTGAATATTTCTCAATTAGAAAACAAATTCAGCCTTTTATTATACCTTAAATTTTACTTCTAGAGAAAATGTGAATTACAAAATCTATAATTTGCTTTAAATTTCTTAATCATATTGCCATTTTTAATCATTCTAAACTTCCAACTTGCCATTGTTTTCTTCATAAATACCAGTTTGCTGTTTGTCTGCCTGAAAGTTTAGAAAAATATTTCCCCATCATTCTTAAAAATCACAGTGGTTTGTCTTATTAATGTGACCATCTCTGAATTAAGTACTGAGTCATAGTGATAGAAAAAAAAAAACAACCAACAAACAAAATGATGGATCAAAATTGGATTTAGAGGCACTTCTAAGAAAAGAACAAAGATTGAGAGTTTTACACAAAACGCAAAGACTAAGAATAAATAGTAGGAATGTACCCCACACCTGCAGCACACAAAAAATAAAAACCACAGAGCTCTCTTAAATTCTCACTGATGCTGAGAATTTAAGAAATGTCTTTGAAATCTCATTTGTTTTTCTTTATCAGACTTAAGGGCTGAGAAGATGGCGGAATGGGTAAAGCACTTGTACAAGAATAAAGCTCTGAGTTCAGATCCTCAGCACCCACATAAAATCTACTACTAGGGATTAGATAGGGGCAAGATAATTCTTGGAGCCTGCAGGCCAATTGGTCTAGCCAAAACAGTGAATACAGTTGCAGTGATGCACCATGTCTCAAAAAATAAAGTGAAAGGTGATTAAGGAAGAAGTCCAAAGTGTAGCTGTGTCCTCTACAGACAAAGTCACCTGCATGCGTATATGCATACACACATATAGATCTCTGTCTCTTTCTCTCTCTTTCTCTCTCTCTGACATACACACATACACAGACACAGACACACAATGAAGAAATTATGTATAGAATTCATTATATTTTGTCTTTCATCTTGTCCTTCATGGAGCTTTAGATGAGGGTTTTGTGGTAAAAATAATCATTACCTTACATTTACTGGTAATTAATGTCCTTGTTTTCATTTCTACATAAGTCACTCAGTAAATATTTCAAGCACATACTAACCTGATATCTTTTGACTAATGGTTTTATAGATGCATATGTTGCAGTATGCATTCAATTTTTAATTGTTTCAATGCCTTTGAAACTAGACATGCTATAAACAGCTAATAATAAGTAGTATTTCATGATCTGTTGAAATTTGTACCTAACTAGAGAAAACATATGAAAGTCAGTGAAAAATTTACTGCTAATTTTGTATGTAAAGATTCACACTCTGACGTTTCAAGTAATAAGTTGATCTTTCAGATGCTCAACTTTGGTTGTTACCTACATCTGAAGGAATAGCAGGTTTTCTGTCATAAAAGTTCCTCTGTTTCTTCAGAAGAATATAACCAAACGACTCTGAAGGAGCTACACAAGGGCAGCATAGTCTGCCTTTATCATACTGTGGTTTCAGTGACATTAAACAGGGGCTACCCTGCATATAGTGGTGATATTTAAGAAATACAGTCTCCAAAACTGCTCACAGCAATCTCAATGTCTCTTGCACTTAGTAAAATATTGCCACAAGTTGCTTATGAATGTGGGCAACACATCAATCGCTCTTAAAAAGAAAATTCCTTTAAAGCAAATGTTTTTTTTTAGCTTTAACATAAAGTAGTTATGTTCATGTTTCTTTTTCTCCACAGCATGAAGAGATCGTTTTTTTTTCCATGTGTTCCTCTTAAAAACCCACTTATTCGCTTAGTAATACTCAACAAGACCTTCTAAAAACAAATAAATTAACAAATTACTTTTCAGAGTAACTGGAATCACCAATCGTCTGTTCCTGTTCTTGTTATCTCTCTCTCTCTCTCTCTCTCTCTCTCTCTCTCTCTCTCTCTCTCTCTCTCTCTTTTTTTTTTTGCTTCCCAACTGCCAGAAATGTAATGAGAGACCATGTCTGTACTGAAATATGTAGATGACTGGCAATGATCAATTTAACAGCCTTTCCAAATGAAACTGACCATGCATGAATGTATCAAATGGTGTAACAAGAACTATGTAAGGGAACATGAACAAGAACTATAATTACCTGTAACTCTCACTTCTACCATCTCCAATATTTTGCCCTTACATGTTACAAGCTTCTTTATACTAATGAGCAAAACAAAACATCTTTGGTTAACCAAATCTATGATGTCAGATGATATTGTCATTAGATATTATTATGTTTACCTCTAATCTTCAAACTGACTTGCAGTTGGTTTGGGCTATGTGTATCGTAGAGAAGCACACTTCGTTCCTCATTGTCATATGAGCAAACATGGTTAACAGAATATAAAATGGGCTCTGTAGGACTAATCAAAGGTTTGACATCTACAAATTAGTTATAGAGTAGACATACTTGTATAAGATAAGAATACATATTCTCCAAGGCATATCATATGTTAAACTAGTTAGTTGTTGTTGTATAATAAACCTGGGATGGATGGATATATATATATATATATATATATATACATACATACATACATACATATATATATATATATATATATATATATATATATGAATGAACTGAGCAAGTGTTTGCCTCAATTTCTAGTTCATTTATATCAATAAGAATTCTGCAAGGCTCTTTAAATCACATATAAAACAAAGCACATGATTAAAAAGAGACTTTGGGTTAGTTGATGGATTAGAAGCTGGCAATGTACAACCTGGTGAAAAAGAAGAGTCAGGATTAAAAAAATAATAGTAAAACAGGCTAATCTTACAGAGAAAACTGAAGAAGGAGATGGGTAAAAATAGATTTCTACTTATAAGTTCATCTCTGGTATCTAAGGGATCAAATTTTCCACACTGAGATTTCTACAACTGACATCCATTTAAGTTTTGAGGGAGTGTGGCAGGCCTGTTCACTTGTGTTTGATGGGGAATGTTCTTCTGTATGTATGTTTCTCTTATTAGTTAATGAATAAATGAACCAAGCAGAGAGAAATACCATCTACATGTGTTTTATCAGTCCTTGGATAGTCTCTTCCAAGGTGCTAAATCTACTTCTAATGCTCAGGAAGACTATTTGGCACAATCCTTGTTCTTCTCTGTTCTTGCAAGTCTAGCTGTGGCAGATGTGGTTCTTTCTGAAGCTATACACTATAGACTAGTGGAAAAGAGTGTAAGGAGTATGATTTTTCCACCCGCCGCCGCGCCAGCCCCAAATAATGCACAGAGACTCTGTATTTGATATAATCTGTTGGCCAGGTACTAGTTTCTTATCGGCTAGCTCTAATTATTAACCCATTTCTGCTGATCTATGTATTTTCACGTGGTCTTACCAGTGAGAGCGGCTGGCAGTTCTGCCTCTCTTGACTCTCCATCTTGGCTCCTCCTTCCTACTTCCTATTTCCTCCTTGTCTCCTAGTCCCTCCTATCTTCCTTTCGTATTGGCCAACAGTGCTTTATTCATTAACCAATATGAGGAACATATACAGAATGACATCTCCCATCATCTCCTCTTTTCTGTCTAAATAAAAAGAAGGGTTTTATCCTTAACATAGCAAAATATATCACACTTATCAAGTAAGAATCACAGTTAACAATATTTAGTCCATTAACATTTAGCAAGATTTGAAGAAAATATTCCATCATTTATCCTATCTTTGTGTCTAAAGTCCTATATGTAACTTATCTTTAAGCCTAACTAAGGAAAACTATGACCATAACTATCTGTCTTCAACTCCTTCAAAGACCACAGAAGGATAGTATATAAACTCTAGAAATGACAGAGACATCTTGTCTTTTCAGTCACCTGAAGTTCTTCTGTAATCTTCCATCTTCAGCCCATAGGCCATAGTGTGTCTTGCAGACTCTTCAGCAAAGCAAGAAAGTTTAAACTGTCTTCTTGTATTGGCAGTTTGTCAGTCACTTTTCTTTATGTACTGCAGACTGTCTGGCAGACTCTTCCATGAAGCAGGAACTCTGTAGCAATGTCCATCTTGAATCAGCAGTCACTTTTCTGTGGGTCCTGCATGTCCAGTTTATACAGCATAAAGTCAAACAGTCCAAACAAGAGCAGTATCTTGTCCAAATGGCTAGTCTTGCCATATTGGAAGTAAATTCAATAATGAGTTTCTTCAATGTCCATCTTCATCTTCCTTTCTGACTCAGGTGGTGTTGCCAGGAGCATTTATGTCTCACTGTCACGAAAACTCTAAACCATTTTAAATGCCATATTCTGTAGGTTTGCAGAATACTTATTCACTTTAAATACATGTCTGTATATCTAGAAATCCTAACTAACTTAACTATAAGTTTTGACTGTTATAGATAACTATCTATAATCTGCATTAAATTATATATTACATTTCTAAATGAGCTATAAAAACACAATACCTAAATAAGAGGAGAAATACACATATCACAAAATTGACCTTAAATTGTATTAATAAATGAAAATCCATTCCAAAACAAAGTATTCATATCTATCCAATAATCCCCTTTTTACCTTTATAAAGATAGCTTGTTGTCATTAAGCATTTATAACCCAGCCCATTTAAATGAAAACAAACATTTATAAACTAAACAATATTTGGGAATTTGGGCATTGTTGTTTCCAAACTACTTCCTGCTGGTAAGGGTCGCTGTCATGGGGGATTCTAAGAAGATGCAGAAATCCTGGCTGTTGTCTGCAAGGCTGCTTTGTCCAGCTGTTTTGAAGGTAGGATCACCTGGTCCTCTGTTTCAGGGGGTCTGGCTTGCTCAAACCACATTAGTCTGGAAGGAATCCACAGCTTTTCATTTTCTGTGGAAACAAAAATAGAAATCCTTTTCCCCAGTAACTTGTCCTTAGACTTAAATTTTGGAGTCAAAGCATTTTTAAAATATATAAATTGAATTGATCTAGCAGCATTTGTTTTAACAGTTGTTGTTATTTCCTCAGCAGTCAAAAGATACAAAGACAATATAACACCATACAGTATCCAGATTTTCTCTGAGCTTTCCATTTTACGTGGCTTTATTATTACTCTGTTTTTTAATTCTATTTTTTCATTTTTTGAGACAGGGTTTCTCTGTGTAAATTTTATCTGTCCTGGAATTTACTCTGCATACCAGGTTTACTTTGCAATCACAGAGATCTGCTTGCCTCTGTCTCCCTAGTGTTGGGATTAAAGGTGTGTGCCCAGACGAACTAGGATACAAGGTGTATTCTAAGAGATTCATATAAAGTCCCTCACAGAACTGGGAAGGGACACGTCCCCCAGAGCTCAGGTGAAGTGGGGGGGGGACAGCGAATGGAGAGAGAAGTATGAGATAAAATTGAACACAAAGAAAGGTCTAGAGAACTACAAGACTGCTCCCAACTAACAATCTCAGCTTCCGTGGAAAGGCTATCATAAATGCCCTTCCCGGAGAGTGAGAGCAACAACTAACTTCTCCATGGAGCCCTCAACTAATGCCTGTTGAAAATAGGAGCAAACACCCATACATAAACACTGAGTCGAATTAGAACCCAGTAGCAGATGGAGAGGACAAGACCATGCGGCAGAAACACATAGAGACAGCTTACCTGAACAAGGAGGAGCTAACAGCCACTAGACTGATAGCTGGGAAGCCAGCATGGGACTGACTCAGGCCCCCCTGAATATGGGTCTCAGCCAGAAGGACTGAGCAGTCTAAGAGACCACAGACAGTGGAGCCAGGAAGTATCCCTGGTACACAAAAGGACTTTGCACACATATCCCCCATGGAGGGATAACTGCCTTAATCTAGAGACAGGAGAGAAGCCCTAGTCCCTACTTCACAGGACCTCTCAGATCTACATGACCCCAGCTGGAGGGCATTCCCCTACATATGGAATTGGGGTGGGGGGATGGGAGGGGAGGGTGTTTAGAGTGCATGTGAGAGGGCAGAGAGGGTAAATGGGAGGGAAGGAGGGAGGGAGGGCTGGGGGGAGGGAGGGAGAGAGGGAGAGGGAACTGGGATCGACATGTAAAATAATAAATTAAATTAAAAAAAAATGCTTTGACTCCAAAATTTAAGTTGAAGGACAAGTTACTGGGGAAAAGGATTTCTATTTTTGTTTCCACAGAAAATGAAAAGATGTGGATTCCTTCCAGACTAATGTGGTTTGATCACACCAGACCGCCTGAAACAGAGTACCAGGTGATCCTACATTCAAAACAGCTGGACAAAACAGCCCTACAGACTATAGCCAGGATTTCTGAATCTTCTTCGAATCCCCCATGACAGCGCCCCTTACCAGCAGGAAGTAGTTTGGAAAGAACGACGGCCAAATTCCCAAATATTGTGTATAAATGTTTGTTTTCATTTAATTGGACTTTGTTATATAAAATTAAAAAAAAAAAAAAAAAAAAAAAAAAAAAAAAGGTGTTTGCCACTACATCGGACAGGGGAGCATCCGGTGGAATTTGTTGGTGTTCATCTGTCTAGGTTGTAAGTTATTCCTCCCTGAATAAACATCTATTCGGCCTATTTATTTATCCTGATCCTTATTTAACAGCAATAAAAGAGTTTTTGTGATTCCCTTCTTCCTCTAGCTGCACAACCTGCACTATTGCGGCCTTCTCTGTGCCCATGATGTGGCCTCCTCCTGTTTGATTCTATATAGCCAAGTCATTCTCTCTCCAGCTGGATGTTCTCCTTACACATGTGTGCCCACGATGGGAGAGCACTTTCCTGATAGTTGCCATTTATCCTTGCTTAGTATAAGAAATTTAACACAGTTGAAGGACCATTGACAGATGATCCCTGATGTTTCTCTGTGGGGATGTGGGGAAGGTCTCTCTTGGTTCATTTAATTGTCTTTATGTCTTTCTCTAATATTCCCAATAGCAAAAAAAAAAAAAACCCAAAACAAACAAACAAAAAACATAACCACACAAACAAACCTTGAAATAAATCTAAACAGTAAAAGAGTGAGATGAAAGGCCTCTACAACAAATTCTTTAACACAATGAAGAAAGTGTAGAAAACAGTAGAAGGTAGAAGATGGATCTCCAATGCCTATGCTAAAATTTATATTGTGAAATGGCTATTTTGCAAAGTGATCTAGACAGCCGATCTAACATCCTTTGAAATTCCACTGACATAAAAATAATAAAAACCTACAAAAATGCAATCTTAACATTCCTGAGGGGACCTTAATTACCCATTGCATTGATAATCTGAAAGAAAATCTCTTATATTTTACAAAGCCTGATCTCAATTAAACTTCATGTCAGTAGTGAGGGGAAAGTAACTTGGTTCCACAATGCTACCTTCAACAGCCTAAGAAGTTCCCTTAGTCTTTTAGGAACTTACACTCAAGCCAAAGGGTGAATCATGGATTTGACACTGAAAAGAATTTTAAGACTCACAGTTATAATGAAGTAAAGCTGGAAATAGTGTTCAAAGTTATCCAATATAGACAATTTTTAAGCCAGAAATAGGTCCTTACAAGACAGGACCAAATGGAGATTATAAATGTAGGCTTCTTCAAGAAAGTAAAACATGTGCACATATGCCACGTTTTCTTCATCCATCTGTTCATATACACATAAGCGTATCCACATCTTATAAATTGTAAACCATGTTGTATTAAACATAGGCATATATACTTATTTTGGTATTGTTATTATATATAAAACATGTATATATATATATATATATATATATATATATATATCTAGAAGTCAAATCATATGATAGAGCTATTATTTGTAATCTACTGAGGAACTTTCATACTATTCTTCTTAATGACATACTAGATCACATCATCACTGACAATATATAAAAGGTTCATCTCCACAGTTTTACTATCTTTTCACTACTATTTTTTTTTAATTTTCAAAATTCAACCATAGGTAAGAAGATATCACATTATGAGCTTCATTTCTGCCTTATGATCAATAATTATGGTGGTAAATTTTCATGTATTTCCTAGAGATTTGTAGTTTTCTTTTGAGAAGTGCCTGTGCCTATTCAGATAGCTTGTGAATTTCAGAGAGAAAAAAATGACTTAGATGAGATAATAAGACCAAAGAAAGTGTAACTATTTTATTAAAAGGAGATTTACTTTTTATTTAATGTTTATTTTTATTTGCCTGCCTCAACTTATGTCCACCCGTCCATACAGGAGCACAAGGAAGTCAAGGGCATCAGATTTCCTGAAAGTGGAGTTGCAGACATTTCTGAGCCACTTTATGGGTCCTAAGAACTGAATATAGGTCCACTGCAAGAGTGGAAATGCCTTCAACCCTGGAACCATTTCTCTAGTACCCCAAAGCCTACTTTTTTTTATTTGAGCATTCATTATTCTTTTAACTATTGCTCAGGGCATATCCGGAAAGAGAAGGTGGAAAGAATCATTAAGGGTCAAAATATCGAAAAGTATGCAGTGAAACAGTTTCTTCTAGAAACTGTTGTATAAATGAGACTGGAACAATGGCAGCATCAATGGATATATTAATGTTAAGGGAGGATTTTGAAGTTCACCCCTAGACAAAGCACTACATGCAACTAATGATTGATGATAGAAAGAGGATTAGCCTCTACTCTGGATGAAGCATGTTACTGGTTTTCCAATATCAGAAAAGTGGCCAGTCCTGAAACCAAATGCACACAAACAACAAAAACAGACTCATAAGGATACACACACACACACAAACACACGGGGGGGGGGAGAAAGAGTCACTCATGCATATATGTATTCTCATAACTTAAAAGAAGTTAAACAACTTGGGCTAACAATGCTCTCCACAATAATTGTACCAGGCATAAGAAATATCTTTAAAAATGTTGGATAGGGTAGTTAAGGTAAGTTCCCAAACAAAACAGACTACTGATGTAGCCCTTGACTCAGGGTTGAGGCTGGGCTCCTATTGTTAAAGGGATCAAATACTCAGAACACAGGACTCAGATGATTCAAGCTAGATCTAACATGAAAACCAGTTTTGTGGGGTCTAATTTCCATGGTTCCAGAAAATTTCATGAAAGTTGTCAAGGTAGGGAAACAATTAAACACTCCTACCCAGCTTTGACATCTATGAATCAGGACAATGACCAACAAGGCGATATATACATAAAGGCAAATTAAGTGATACTTGATGTGGGTGGTAACCCACAGTTACGTAATTGGATTTAGAGCCCACTCAACAAGAAGGAAATCATACCTGAAAATCATTCCTGGGAAAAGTGAGGACCCGGAATTAAAAATAAAATTAACTATCACCTCTTTCCTAGACCAACATAATTCCTTACTACATTCTAAATCTTATCCTCATAAGTGTAGCTACACTTCATCAAAAATACCTCTCTGTACAGTGAATGGAGAACATCATTGGAAATCACAACTGAACACAACACTAAGTTGTAATAAGTTTTAAATTATAGTTTCTACATGCTACAGAGCTGATCTTTTCTTTTTCAAGAGGAATAATTTAAGTTAAACTAGTTTTTGTTATAACATTGGTTGTGTTTTTGCACGCATGGAAGATATACAAAATGAAAATTATTTTAAAACACTGGAGAGGACAGAGAGGGAGGAAGGAAAGAAGAAAATATTATTTCCTTGTTTGTAAAGAAGCTAAAAATATGAAGATGCTCTTAATGTGAGTGCCTCTCATGGTGGAAGGAAATCATCATTTACATTTCATGCATTTCAGGGAAATGATCTCATGTCTTCTACAAATTGCCCCCAGAGGAAATGATACGAAAAGTGGTGTATTGCTAGAATTTGGCAATGTGGAAGTTGTAGATTGGTTTGCATCTGGAAGTGACCAAAGGATGAAAAGAAGTAGAAGGAGATTTAGGATTAGGTGCAGTTATTGGAGTAAGAATAAAGGTTCAGTGACTTTACCACTGAAGACATGGATTGGGACTTGTTGAGAAAAAGGGTTCTAGCATGAGTAGTAGTATCAGAAGGGAATGGGAGGTAAAAATGGCAAAAGTTCATAACATAAATGAATAGAACTGTCAAAATGAATAGAACTGTCAAGCAATAAAAAAAATAGATTTTCCTTTGCAGAAAAACAACACCTGTCATGATTCAGGCTAGAAAAGAATCCAAGAAATATTGATGCTATAAGAGAAAAGTCTGAATTCCCAAACCCTCCACAAAGTAAAACCACCATACAGGTTAAGAATTTTATATGAAAAAACTGCATCTGTACTTTTATGTAGTTCAGGCCACAGAATCATTAACATTATCTGAATCACAGGAACTTAATACTGTGTTATCAGAATAGATTTTAAGAAATAAAGTAGGTCATAAAGTTCACATAATTATGCCATAGTTTTCAGAAAAAAAATACAGGGTGTATATCTACAAAAATAAATTCTAATATTCAGTTTTCCTTAAAAGGTAGAAATGCAGTCTGCCAATACTAGCATTTTTACATTCAAAGATTCTCACAGTATTGGACTACTTCTCCTAATGGCTATAGTTTGTTATTATAATATGCTTGGAGCCAGGAATACATGAACCAAAATCAGCATTTGTCTCAATAACACTTTTGCAATAGAGAGAAGATCCACATCAATGAAGTAGAACCAGGCTAATACATTGGGATTGTTTTGGATTCATCAAAAGGAATTTTACTTACTGAAATCTAATGTTTGATAACATTACTGAAAAGTATTTAAATTTGGCTTCTATTAATTACCTTTTTCTATATATCAGATAGTTCATTTAAGTACTACTCTTACTTACTTAAGTGTTGTCAAATGGAATTTTGTAATATCTGAAATATATTTTAACAAAATCTGGGGAAGAAGAATCATTCTTTGAAGCTGAATAGTAGAGGTTTATTAGATCCTGTCTTCTTTCAATATATTTGAACTTCTCCATAGTAGAATGGCAAAATGAAAGACAATAATGCGATTCAGATAATTTTTGCTTGGTATTATATCTTTTACATTATTTAAATACAGAATAGGAAGTTTATAGTACGATTGCTTTATGTTCACACTTCGTAAAACCACAATATTTTTCAAACTTTTACTTTTGATTATCTTACTTGGCTTACTTTTACTGCTATTTGTATTCTTATAAATTTTGGATATGAAACATTGTAAAGGTCTGAAAACTTATACTTACCATACCATTATGTCCCCAAGTATAACTGAAAAGATTCTTTTAAAAAAAAAAGCACACTGAGATTTCATGGCCAAGCAGGTCTACCTATGGAAAAGTTATTCAGTTATTCTTTGAATATGCACAAGAAGGTAAGCATAGGACTTAAATGGGGGTTGTGCCTGTAGATGTGTCACAGACTCCAGGGGACAGAAGTAGGTCCGCTGTATGTGGAAGACATTTGTGAAACTTAGATAAGCTGAGGGGCTATGTGGAAGACAGTTGTGAAACTTGGATAAGCTGAGGGGCCCTTGACAGTAGAGCCATGATACAAACCTGGTACATGATGTAGCTTATTGGAGCCCACTCCCCATGGTGGGAAGCCATGCTCAGTAGCAGTAGGACCACAAATAACCCCCATACATGAGCTAGCTTGTTGGAGCCCATTCCCTATGGTGGGATGCAATGTTCAGCCTTAATGCATGGGAGAGGGGCCTGGCTCTGCCCTAAACTATTATGCCAGACTATGTTGACTCCTCATGGGAGATGTAACCCATGAGGAGAAGTGGACTGGGATGGGGAGAGGTGAAGGGGGGTGAGAGGGAGAACCATGGTTGGAATGTAAAATGAAATTTTTTTTTAAAAAAAAAGTGAGAAGTGAGGAGAAATGAATATAATTGACAACAAGAAACTATGTAGTCTTGGCAAAATAGTTAAAACTAAAGAGGTTCTGTTGAGGAAATGAAATGGTCTGAAGTTCAAGAAAGTGTGCCCATATAGTCTCCTACCCCCTCCACACAGACCACATCCTTTAAAAACTGAAGAAATGTGTATGCTTAAGCAGCCACATTTTCTTACAAGTTCATCTCTCACTTTTTTTCCACATACCATTACTATAGCAGAATATGGTTTTTGAAGGTAATGAAGTTACTTCTTATATGGTTTCACAGGGTCATAGGAAAGATTTCTAAGTGGTTTGAGGGTACCTGAAGCATGAGGCAGGTCATTTATTTATAATTCTATTATTTTCTTCAGCTCTACCAAAGCATCAGATGTTTCAATTTTGAAAATGTTCTTGTATAATTCCTAAGAAGGTCTCTCTGGAACAGCTAAAGTGTATACTTCATAACAGTTTGATTATTTCTGAAGATATTAGGTTTCAAAAGCAGTCTAAGGGTATACACATGATGAGTAGCAAATTACTAGACAAAAAAGTCAGACTTAGATGAGGCCTTAGGTATAACTCATGTTGCTCTTTGAAAAAGGAATCTACCACTCTAGTAGGTTAAAAGAAAGAATAGACCCAAAGAACATAAGCCTATGTATGTGATCCCACTAGCAGTCCTCAAGTCTTCTAGTTTTCTGAAAGAACTGATCACACAATGATATAGAGTCTGAAAATTTCTATTTAATTGGAGACAAACTTTTATTATTGAAATTCATATGATAAATAAAAGCCATAAATAAACTCCAGATATAACATTTCACAGTATCTTGAAGGTAACCCAAAAGGAGGCATAAAAATGAATTTGTGTGGAGTTCCACTGACGAATCTTTACAGAGAGCATGGTTGTTTGTAGGACTAAGAATTCCTCTTCATAACCACCAGCTAATAGGATTTGCTGTTTTATTGCATGACAATGAAAATACATAACCCGCAAAACATTTCATTAAACTAATATAAGCAGTAAAAAGACAATATTAATAGCACAAAATGCTCTGTTTATATTCAAATAATTTGCTTAATTTTGAGCTGAACTTTAAAATCTTTATGAAAGAAATATGAGATGATTTATCTTTAAGTATACACTATCACAATTAAGACTCTTGTATTTGAACAAATAGAATTCAAAATGATAAATAGGAGATCTGAAGAAGGACTTTTCAAAGAGAGTAGAACATCACAAAAGAGGCAACTGCTTAGTAGTAACTGAAATACTATTTCTTTCCTACATTATATTTTTCTCTGGAAGCAGAGAAAGAGAGAGAGAGAGAGAGAGAGAGAGAGAGAGAGAGAGAGAGAGAGAGAGAGAGAGAAAGATTAAATTTTGAGAAAAACCTTGGAAATTTATATCCATGTTCATGGAGATATTTCTTGGAATTTAGCATCCTCATAATGGTAAGCAAAGTAGATTGTCATCTGTAATGCATTATATGACAGGATATTTATAAGACTCTTTAAAGTGTCTTCCCTCCCAGCTCATCTTCCTGAGCCTGCAATCCCTCCATTGAATATAACTACTTCATGTTAATGCCTATTCCTATCATATGAACCTCAGGTGTTTCTTAGCAAATTAATATGAAGTTAACATTAACATTTAGCTCCTTACTGTGAATAAGTTCATCAGAAGGGGAAGGGAATAGAGCAAAATTCAAATGTATTGATGAGGAAGATGAAGAATCAGGAAAACAGATGCTAAATACAAAACTATATGGACATGTCTGAGTAGATAAATAGCACAAAATCATTACACACTTGTCTTTTACCTAGTAATGTAAAAGGACTGCCTAAAAAAGTGAGCTATATACCTTCAACCACTCCAAGATTGCCAATAGTATCCTAGAAATATTTCCCCTTTAAAAGTAGTATGATTATAGTGAAATCAATGTTAGAAAAATTTCAAACAATGATCTCCCAAAGTGACTTTAAGAAGTGTAATCCATGCTACAAAAAATAGTAAGTGTATATAAGAGAGAGTTCTATTCCAAGCACCCACAGTTGTTTCATAGTTCCACGGATGATTACTTGTAATCTCATTACAACACAAACTACATTCAAACAGAAATCACTTTAAACAGACCAAACACAGTTATAATTTTCTTTTGAAAACAAAATGTAACACTTACACTTATTTAATACAACAAGACATATGTACATTACAAGGAATAACTAGGAAATACATAAATATACTGTTGCTAGCAGCACAAAGTCATTTTCCTAATCCAGTATTATTATTATTAAAATGTACAAGCATAATCAATACTTGCTCAGGCAAAACTTTCCAAGTTTTCCAGTAGCATTGATAGTTAAAATTCATATTTAACAAGTTTCCCCCACACATACATAGTATAATTAACTATATGCCTAATACTACCCTATTTTTTGGATATAAAAATATTTCCTTGGTTTCTCTATTTTCTCAATGTAAAGAAGAGTGTGTTCTATTTCCATTTCTTGTTCAAACATTTTAAAAAGTAATGTTATTTATAATGTATATCATGGTTCATACAATTCTAGTCCTTATAGCCACATACCCCAATTTTTCTTGCCAACTAGTACCAAGTAGGTAATAAGCAAAGCTTTTGTTAGGAGTATCTAAGGCTGATGAAATGATCTATACATTTCTCAAAAGTAAAATAATTATTTTCAACAGTTTCTAAGAGGTAATAAGTTTTATATTCATAAAACTTAACTGAAAAAAAATATAGACTTGAAAGTCCACATGAACAGCGTCTTCAAGCCCTGTTCTGGCTTTTGTAGAGGCTATGACAGGCACCACTTTGCTTGGGGAATGAAGGACAGTAGTGATGGTTTCAAGAGACATGCTTTACTTTGGCTCATCTTTTCACTCTGGTCTAAACACTCTTACTTCCATAGACTCAGTAAGTGCAGTAGCCTGTTAGATTTCCCCATTGTAATTCTAAAACATGATGAAAACAATCCCTCTACTATACAAGTTCATACATTTCTGAAGGTGTTCTTTGGAACTAGTTTAAGAGAGCCAGAACTGTGTTTGTCACCTGTTTCCTTTCTCTTAAGCCTAGAGGCCATGTGAGTCATATTATGTTGACTCTAGAAAACTATCTGCCTTGGAAATATTCAATGTAGAATTTTATATAATCACAGAGGATTATTGCGTGTCATGACTGTTTTGTTGTTCTTAGCTTAAACATACCAAAGCATGATTTCATAATTTTGTTCAATGATTTGACAGATGATATTTCATATTGACACTAACCAAAGAAACCAAACATAGGAGTTTCAAATCATGGAGTGGAACATACCTCAGAGATAAAAATCATCCTATTTTTGTAATGTTATGTGTACATAAAGTATTGTCCATCACACTTTAAACATGTTGTTGGAATGCAAATTTTGATCACTACTATCAATAGACAATTGCACTCACTCTAAACATATATTCATCATCTGATCTAAGAAAACTCAGTACTTAGGATGAGCATGAGCTAGTAATCTCTTTGTGACTTAGGTTCACAGATAATGCTGATGACTCTAGCTTAGAGCATATGTGTGTAGAGTGTTATCAAAATTTTACCACTTAAGTCTAAAGACTTGGTCATACATTGTTGCACAGGCTTGTCACCAGCAATGATGATGAAACATAGTATTCTAACTAGGTCCTACCATAAATATGTGAATTCCCTACTCAAGTAATGTAGAGCACATTTAAAAGTTGTGACTACTTTCTGTGAGTACTATCTGGAGTATTGAAAATGTGTTCTTGTAATTCTATTCAAGGCCACATTTAGTTCTGGATTTTATTTAGCATAGGTCAGTTCCCATTGTAGAAGTGGTATTGTTACTCACAATTTTGTATGATTTTGTATGGAGTTGGATGCTCTCAGGCAAATCTTGTCTTGAAAGACGTCTTCTGAACTCATTAGTGGTGAAATAATATATGATTGGGTCAAGGCAGGAATTCAGACTTGCCAGACACAGGGCCACAGAATGAAATATTAGAATTACTCTTCTGGCTAGGCAGCTCTTAATTTCATTGGACTTAACCAGGAAATCTAAAGGAAAACTGAAGTGATAAGGTCCAAAGCAAATTAGAAATACCCCTGCACAGGTCAGAATCATCTTCAGTGCTTTCTTTTTCTCTCCAAGATGTTGAGAAATGGGGTATTTATTTTGTAATGATAAAGCTGTTTTCCAGGTACAGTATATAACAATCATAAGAGGAGTAACAAACCCAACCAACTCTCCAACAGTTATCATGGCAACAGATTGGGTCAGATTGACATTCCTCGTAGGAAGATCCACGAAGCATTTGGTTCTGTTGCCTAGGGTATCGTCATTGGTTCTGAGGAGAGGAAAGAGTAGGCAAGCAAGGCAGATGATCAGCCAGCCAATAATGCTGATATACAAGTCATATTTCTGCTTGCAGTCATTGAAACGAAAGGGGTACATGAGAAACCAAAATCTTCGTACACTGATGCAGACCAAGAAGTAGATGCTTGCATACATGTTAACATATTTCAGATAGAAACAAAACATGCAGAGACCAGGGCCAAATGGCCAGTCATGGTTCAAATAGTAAAAGATCCTCAGTGGCAGAGAAAGAATTTGTAATAAATCAGCAATGGCTAAATTTATCATAAATACTACAGCCCTTTTGGTTTCTTTCATGTAGCCATAAAATACCCACAAGGCTAATATGTTTCCTATGAGACCTGGCACAAGAATAACAGTGTATGTCACTGCATAAATGAAGTACCGAAAATCTATATTGTCTCCATCAGTCTTGTTACATGTATAATTATCAATCATGATTATTTCTAGAGAAATTGTCTTTGGCTAAATAATTGTCATTCAAAATCTAAATACATAAGTAACTGCTGTACTTTCCACAGATAACTGGTAAAAAAGACAGAGTATAAAACAACCTCTTGCCATAATTGTTAGTTTCTACATATGATTTGGGAACTTTAAAAAAAGGGTTGTGTGTTTGTCTTAGACTTGTCAACAATAACTAGAGAAATCTAGTCTGCAAGCACACATAAAACATTGGCAAATTTTTCTTCTCTTGTATATTTTGTAGAAAGGCTTTTTGGACATCTTGGCAGTTGGATATCTTCCATTTGGTTCCGAATTATGTCATGCATCAGCTTCTCAAATTCCCATATGATAATCATCACTTTACAGGTGTTTGGAAGGAAATTTCCGGGGGTTTATTTTTGGCCTGGCTCACACAGAAGAAAGATTTCCTTCAGTGCACTATTCCAGGATGATTTACGTTGGTAGGTCTTGTTTTCTTAGACCCTTTCAGATCTGTATTGAAATTGAAGGACTCGAAAAAATGACAAACCTGAAAGTAAAAAAAAAAAAAAAAACAAAGCTCATTATATGATTATATATGATACTTTTGAAAGAGGAAACCCTGTGTTCCATAGTCAGGCTGTGTCCAGAACAGAATATTTTACAAAAGTCCTCCCCATACTCTAGCTCTCACATTCTTTAGTCTCCTTTTCACCAATATTTCCTGAGCCTCACTGTGTGGATGATATAGATATGTTACTAGTCAGTTATGAGGCTCTGCATTTATTGCTTCCTATTACAAAAGAGGCTTTCCTGACAAAGGTTGAAAACAGCACAGATCTGTGATATACACAAATATTTAGAAGGCATTTTGACAACATGATCATTTAGCAAACAACAAAGTAGATTCCCCTCGAGGACTGCTGGCCTTCCTAGCCAGAGGCTTTTGTTAAGGTTTGCAGTGCATTGTCAAGAATTTTCTCCCAGGAAACAGGCCTCAACCCCAATTAGAATGCAGTTGTTTAGCTCCCCAACATTTGTGCCACTACTTCACCAGTGGGCACATCTTTTTTTGTCAGGTTAGTATTATATATTAGAGTCTCCAGTACTGGAGAGGGGCATTGATGTCTTTTTTCCTCCATAGACCTACAAAAAATCACATGACACAATGAAAGATGGCTATGCAGAAGTACTGTCCCATTGTTGATGGGAGTGCAAACTTGTACAGTTACTATGGAAATCAATATTGTGGTTCCTCACAAAATTTGGAATTGATCTTCCGAAGATTCAGCCATACCACTCCTGGGCCTACACCCAAAGGACACTTCATCATACCACGAGGACACTTGCTCAACTATGTTCATAGCAGCTTTGTTCCTGATAACTACTAACTAAGTACCACCCAAATGTCTCTCAAACTGAGGAATGGATAAAGAAAACATGGTACGTTTACACAACGGAGTATTACTCATGTGTTTAAAAAATGGCATCTTAAAATTTGCAGGTCAGTGGATTGAACAAGAAAAAAACATCCTGAGTAAGACAATCCAGTCCATGAAAGGCAAACTTGTTATATACTCACTTATAAGTTGATATTAGTTGTAAAGTAAAGAACAATCATGCCACAATTCAAAGACTCAGAAAGACCAAGTAACAAGAAGGGCTCTAGAGGGGACATATGGATCTCTCTGGGAAGGGGGAAATACAATATATTTTGCAAGTGGGGATGGAAAACAGAGGAACATGGAGAGAGGGATGGAGGAAGAGAGTACTGCAAGAGACAATCAGAATTGGGGGGGGAGGGACTTGGGGGTGATTTGAAAACTTCCTGAAATCTTTGAAAGTGACTCAAGTGAAGACTCCTAGTAATGGAGGATACAAAGCCTGAACTGGCTATCTTGTACAGTCAGTCAAAGCATTCAGCAGTGGGACAGGGACATCAACCCAGCCACAAAACCTTAGACCTGAAATCTCCCCTGCCTGCAAGATGTGCTGGGGTAATTGTTGTGCAGAACTTGTGGGGATGACCAACCAATGATTGGTCCAACTTGAGGCACATTTTTCTTTGGGGTGTAGCCACTGATGAGGTTGTCCATACTTCAGGGGATGGCCCCACACACATGCACATATAGGCAGCTCTCAATGTACTCAGTGGGTTATTTAAAAACAGGAGAGGATATAAAGTTGGAAAGTGAACATATTGAAGAGGTCTGGAGAAGGAAAGATGGAATGGGACATAGATATGATCAAAATCCATTGTATATAAATAAAAAATAAAGCCTGTGTATAAAAATATATTAGTTTTAATAGAATTTGAGTGAGGATTAATATACTAATGATTTTCAAACTGTTAGTTTTGACTCCTTTGGGGGGTCAAACAACCCTTTCACGGGGGTCATCTAAGACCACCAGAAAACACAGATATTTACATTATGATTCATAACAGTAGTGAAATTACAGCTATGAAGTAGCAGTGAAATAATGCTAAGGTTGGGGGTCACCATAACATGAGGAACTGTATTAAATGGTCTCAGTACTAGGAAGGCTGAGAACCATTGTTCTACAATGTGCACAAAAATAAAAGTAGAAGGACCTTGAAAAGTAATATATTATTTTGTTACTAAAAATCTGAGCCAACAAATATGGGAGCCTCTTAGAAATTCAGAAGAATCTCAGCTCTGCCCTCGGGACCTGCAGAATCAAAATGTGCATTTTAACAATTACATTCAGCTGAGTCTTTGGTAACTCTGATCTCTAGCATGGTTTCATGAACTTAGCAGATCTACAGACTCATGTGAGAAAGACTTCTTCTTTAAAACAACAAAAATTTAACACTACAGCTTTTCAGGTGTTTCCTCCAGAGATTTTGAGTCAATATGTTTTAGGTGAGGCCAGAAATTTGTATTTCAAAAGGCTTTCCATATGATTCTAATGTACTCAGCACTGCATTTGTCCTTGAAGCATCATTTAGGGGCCAGTGACTTTATTCAAATCCTTCCCAGATGTTGGGAAAACAAGTGGGCAAACAGCCCCTCTTTAAATATTTCCATTTACATGGGCCATTTAGTCACCTCTTAATTATCCAAGACAAGAGAGCAGAGCACCAGAACAGAGAATCAAATCCCCCAAAGGCTGACTCAGCTGGGTCCATGACCCTTCTTCTGAGGTAAACAAATTTTAGCTTAGGGACTTGGATAGTTGCCTCAAGGCTGCTGAAATCTAGAAGGATTTAACTAACTTTAAAGATACGTGGGAAGAATAAAAATGAAAAGAGAATTATGAAACATCCTGGTTTGGATTATCAACTCCATGTGGTTTGAAGTGTGCATGATTCAGCCCTTGAAGGAATTATTGTTATTTTGCCTGGTTAGTAAATTTCCGGGTAAGTAAAATATCACGTTTTGTCTAAAAATGTGGATCCCACTTTCTTTAAAAGGTATTTAGTTTGAGGATGTTAAATATTTGACATTTCTCAAATAAGGAAGGTACAGAAACTTGGTATTACAACATTATAACATTTATGTATTAGTCTTAAAGAACACTATTGATAGTCCAATTCTGAAAAGAGATGGTGATTTTGATTCGGCAATAGAGAAATTTAGGAGACAAATAAGGAGTATATGAAGAGATGATAACATTACTAATAACCAGGCTTAATTATAAGCCACTATTGACTATCACTCACACTATTAAGAAGGCCCTTTATAACAATTCAAAAGAAAACAAGTGCTGGTGAAGATGTAGGGAAATGTAATCTTTTCTATCTTAAGAACATAAATTGGTACCACATTGCAAAAGGTGGATTGTGGTTCCTAAAAAATAAAAAATATATCCACCACATGATTCAATATCCCTACTCTGTGTATCTATCTAAATGAAATAAAATCAGTATTTTCAAGAAACCTTTCCCCTCCCATGTTCATTTCAGCATCATTTCTTTGAGAGAACATACAGAATGAATCTATGTAGTCATCAACAATGAGTATATAAAAGACACATTGATGCATGCACACAACTGACTATTATTCAGCATTTGGAAAAAAGGAAATGCTGTCATTTGCAACAAAACTGATTAATCAGGGGGGAAATATGTTAAGCAAGTTATGAAGCCAGGCACAGATACATAGAATAGGAGCTCATGTACATTAAAAATGACAACTATCATGATACCAAACTTGAAGAGTCAGTATAAGAATTTACAGTGCTACAAAAGGACTTTGGGAGCACATTCCCCATGGAGGGATACTCCCTTAACCTAGAGGCAGGAGGGAGGGCCTAGTCACTACTCCAAATGACTTGACAGATTTACATGACCCCTCCTTGAAGGCATCACTCCACTTATGGATTGGGGGGGTGGGATGGGAGAGTGCTCAGGGGACATGGGAGAGTGGGAGAGAGGGAGGGAAGGAGGGAAGGAGGGAGAGGGAACTTGGATCGATATGTAAAATAAGAAAAATAAATAAATGCAATTAATTTTTGAAAGTGAAACTCTTATATAAATACTTTTATTATGAATTCACAATATGAGGTAAAGATTTATTTTATTTCTGTACTTTTACTGCATTCAAATAGCACTTCAAACCATTCCCATGACTTTACTTTTGAATATATCTTTAAGTCCATGAAAATATATCTCATTGATATTGTTTTATAAACATGATTCTTCTCAAGTTTTCTTTTCAAATCTGCAAGATCTTTTTACATGTTATGTGATCACAATGGTATGAGATGTCATTCTGTAAATATGTTTCTCTTATAAAACAAAAGAATTTACAGCGCTAATATGTATAATACATTTAGTACATTGTGAGTATGCAATAAGTACTCAATGAACATTAGTTATTTTAAGTGACTTTTCTGCTAAGGCAGTCTTATTACCACCCATTTTAAAATATGCAACTTTTATCCCAGTTTAGGTCTTCATTACTTAATTTCCTTGTCCATTTTTATTCTTCTCCATTTTACATAAGGTTTTCATTATTTTTTCTAGATTAGCTCTCTAAAGCTATATGTTATCTACAAATCAGAAGCTGTATGGCATGGAAATCAGTCTTTACAACAGTTTCATGTACCTTTGTAAAGATTAATTTTCTGCTATTTTCTAGCAGGCTGAAAACACAATTCTAATGGTCATAATCTTCAGAACGACATCTTTGTTTTCAAAGACAGCAGTGACAGTGATGTTGCCTTAGCCTGCAGCGTCTCTTTGTCTATTTTGTCTTTCTTCTTTCTTTCTTTCTTCCTCCCTTTCCTTCCTTCCTTCTTTCCCTCCTTCCTCCCTCCCTCCTGCTCTCCCTCCCTTCTTCCCTCCCTCCCTCCCTCCTTCCCTCTTTCTTTCTTTCTTTCTTTCCTTTCTCAAGTTTCCTGTTCATCTTGACACATTTTGTGGTTAAAACAACACTGTTATGCTAGCTGCCATCTTCTAATCTCTTTTGTAACTTTTTATAAAACCCAACTTCCTCTTTCATTTGCTAATTATGTGTGCATTATTTATGCTCTTGTCCTCCTGCCCTTTATACCCAACTCCAACTCACCCCAAAATTCCTTGAAATTATCAACTGAGTTTTGTGTACTTTTGAGTCCTCTAGGTTCTAAGACCCTGGCTTGGTATATTCATCAAATATTTACTGACCCAATATTTACTCAGCACCTACAGCTTGCCAGGTGCTGTATTGATAGACAACATAAAAATCTGTGTGACCTTTCTCTTGTTAAACCTAAAATCCAATGGAAAAGAATAAGAGTCATCATACAGTGTGTAAGAATGTGCTCATAGATAATAAACATATTACATGTAAGAAGGGAAACATGTAATAGAGGAGAACTTATAATTACGAATTAACTAAACCAGCATAATATCTGACAACAAACTATAAATGTTTGCCCTTATACCTACAAATAAGTGCACTCTTCAGCCCTCACTAAGGAAACTGCACTTTGCAACAAAAACCACTAAAGAGACCACACCCCATCAAAATGCAGAGGTGTTGAGCTCAGCCCCAATGGATAGATCTACAAAATACTTCCACACATAAGGCCCATGTGGCATTTTCAATGAGAGGAAGGGAAGATTGTAAGAGACAGAAGATCTGGAAGTTTGCTGTGAGAGTGTGTCTCCTAGTAATGTCAGAAGTTATATCCATAAAGTTTCACCAACAGAACCACCCAACATGAGCTGAACAAGGACAACAAAATTGGACAAAGCTAAACTGGACTGAAAAAAGCCCATGTGGCTTCAATCCTACACAGAAAAACTACAGGCAACTAAGGAAAGCTTTGGGTGGGACAGGTGGTCTTTGGATGAAAGAAAGGGAAGGGAGAAATGTACTTAAATTTACAATCCCAACATTTAAAATTGTAAATAAGAAAGGACATATTTGCTGTTTTCTGAAGTAAATTAAACTGAAAGTCAAGACTACATACTCCTAAAGTCTATACTCCTTCTGTCTTTATTCTTGCACCACTGGCTACAATTTTTATTAGTGTGTAACTGTTGTACAAAACAGTGTATCTAATTATGATACTTTGGTACATTATATAAGCTAATTATATCTGATGAATTTCCATCTCTACATTTCATCCTAAAACCCAAGAATGTTCTTGAGTATCTCTCTTATTGATATTCCCCACAGCACAGCCGATGATACTTTTCCCTTCACTAGTCATCATTATTTTCTAGTGGCAAAAGTTGAATGAAACTTCTAATCACTGGAAAACCTTAAGTCATCTGTTCTATTCTAAACACAAGTATTACTCATGTAGGGTTGTATGGACAGAAATGAAAAGGGACATTTGTTTCAACACATGAAATTTTTCATAGCAATGATCCTTTCACAAGAATGAACCCACACTGTAACATGTATATAAACAAACACCCTGAATTTAAATGAGATATTTGAAGCACCATGCCAGACTTTTCAAAACCCCTTTTCCTTATTTTAGGAGCCTATCCTTCCTCAAAGGGGGGGGGAAGGGTAGAGAGAGAAGGCCCTATGCAGGTCAGAAAATATTTCCTACAGCCATTGAAGAGAGTTAGCATTATGACATACAAAGAAATCAAATGATCTAATTACAAATTGTAGTTTTTAAGATATATTTTCAATAGATGCTATTTTGTGGTGTGAGTTTTGCAAAACAACAGCAAACAAACAAACAAAAAAAACCAAACCTTTTAATACCAAGTTATACACAATCGCATGCAGAAAAGCCAATTTAATTTTAGAGTTCTAGTTAGATGCATACTAACCAGCCAAGATAATATAGACTGCCTCCACAAGCACCTGCAAACCATGTGAGACTGAGCAGCTGTGTGCCTGTGTATTGGAAACACTTATAACATTATGATACATGAGTATGATACATCTCTAGGGAGAAAAGAGCAGAAAAGTTTCTTATAGATTCTGGTCAGCATGCACTGAGAATCTCCAAGTCTTTTGATTTCTGAAAACTTTTCAAAGTTAAATATCTCATAAATTCCATGGGAAAGCTGTTTGGTTAATGCTACATGGGGAAAAGCAAATATTTTGGAAAAATGATTCTGTGGTTAATTATCCTAGAGAGTTTGCTAATTTGGTCAGGCCCACTATATGTTACACTAGCCTTTTTATTATAAAGAAGTGTATTCTGCCAGAGTGCCATTTCTAGAAGCTTCACCACATATTAGGACATGTTCATGAAAGTTCATGAAAGGAGGAAAAATGCCCACAGTCAGACAGTGGAATCTTTGTGAGCAATGTCATTCCTTCACTGAGCTGAGACACATGTCTCTGCTGAGATTTGAAGGCCGCTTTCTCTGCAGCAGATAACTCATCCTGTTTCTCAGCTCTAGAAGAACCTCAGGTACTTGGACAGAGCATGGAAAGGGTCAATCAGCCTCACATTATCAGTGACTAAAGCCCAGCCACATTGCTATTACCTTAGACATACTAGTTTGTAATTACTTTTTATTTTGGAGAGTACATATCAATTTTCATGGAGAATGCAAACTCCCAATGACTTTTCAAGCCTGTCTGTACTGACCACTAACAATATCAGAACCCCTTGCCTTTTCTATACATAAATGATAAGGCCAATTGTTCTTAAAGAGCTTCTTATCATTTTGCTAATCTATCTTTATTATTTCCCAGTTCTGTGAATTCTCTAAAATTCTAGTTCCCAGAATAACTACAGTGTGTGTTTAAAGTATATAATCTTGCATGAAATGAATAATAGTCAACAAAAAGTTGAAAGAAGGTACCTACAAGTTCAATATACAAGCAAATTTGAGAATGTCCTGAGCATAAAAGCAATAACATAAAGCTCAAAGTCGTTTGTTTGTTTGTTTGATTGATTTTCCATAAAATCGTCCCTGTCTCTTTTACTTTTGTATTCTGGAGTACCATTTTGTTTCAATAGCTCTACTTCTAGTCCATCTTTATCTACCGAAGTATAGTATCTTTCAAGGCCCAGCTGTATTTTTGTGTATCTGAATCTCAAAAGTATGAAAGTTTATTGAACATCTAGACCAAACGATAATCTCCTGTTAAGATTCATTTATCTTTCTTGTAAACTACAATCTTTTGTAAACAATTTGACAACTCTCCATTTCTTGACTGCTGTTTAACTTGGAATTCATTTAAAGTGGAACTCAAGCACTTTTATACTGATGCATGATTAAAACAGTAGTGAAAGTATTAACTTGCTTTTTGAATGGTACTCTAAAATAATAAAGAAACAATTTCAAATTACGTTTAGCCCAAATACAGCTATCATTGTCTTGGGTATTTGCAACTCTGTGTTTGTGTTCCCCAACTCTTTTCTTTTAAAGGACAAGCCACTACTCCACAAAGTCACATTTTACACATTAATTCTTGAATACTTTGACTTTGTAGAAGTGATGAGGCAATCACAAGTTACACTGCAGTGGGAAAACTGTATGCATTTCCTGTTCTCAGTGCTGACGGGGCTGTGGGGATTTTCCTCAGCGTTTCTGAATGTTCACCTTGTGTCTCAGACCAGACATGAGCATTTGTACAAGAAGAGAGGATTTTTTTTATAGGAAAGTTATGAGCTTCCAAGCTTACATAAAATAAACTAACATCCAACATAATCACATCCTTCTGGCTCTTTTCATATTTTTGACGTCCTTCTCAAAATTTTCTCTTTGAGTGTGTGCCCTATCCACTGCTTCACAGGATTAATAGCCTGTGAAAGTAAAAGAGGAAACCAATCTTATGGGGTCTGGTAGAAAGAGCAAGGGTAGAGTGGAAAATAAACCAGTCCCCAGGGCCTCACCCGAGGATTGGCCATGATTTGTGTGTAGGTGGCTATCTACGTGGTATGACTTTTAAGGGACCAAAAAGAAAAAGAAAACTATTTCCTATTTTTTGACTGGGACCTAATCTTCCTTCTTCATAAGGGTAAGCTATCTTCTCTGTGGAAAACATTTAGGCTGGAAATGTCAGACTCCCACCTTTAGGAACTGCATTCAAGAATTCAAACCTGACAACTTTCTCAAAGGAATGTTGACACCTTAACAAGCTCACAATTTCTGGATGTATGTTATAGGTCCCAAAGCTTTTGTAGCCTTTGCGTTACAGCTCATTCACTATATCAGCATGTCCCTGTCTTCTTTATTAGTATGTTTTCTCCTCTGTGGTTATTTGTGGTTCATTTAGATTTGGGGTACTATTTTCCATTTTGTCCAAACTTTATAGGATTTTGTTTTAAATAGCAAAGAATAATGGAGAAGTCTCTAAGGCAAAGGTTCTCAACCACTTTGGAGGCCAAATGATGTTTTCACAGGCATTGAATAACACATCCTACATATCAGATATTTCGATTACAATTCATAAGAGTAACAAAGTTACAGTTATGAAGTAGCAGAAAAAATAATTTTATAGGTGAAAGGTCACCAAAACAAAACTGCATTAAAGAGTTGTAGCACTAGGAAAGTTGAGGACCACTGCTTCAGAGACAGACACTGATGTCTTCAGTTATTCCAGAAAGAGGAGTGGTCATGGAAAGTGACTTAAAGTTTAAGGTTAATACTACCACCACCAACAAAATATATACTGCTCAGTAATTGCACTCAAATTTTTGTAAGGGAAAGAAAACTGTACCCCAAGATCATGGCATCCATTTAAAATATGACGATCTTACCATTCTTGTATTTTAAATGGCAGATGATGCTTTTATATAGGCTTTAAGAGAAGTAAAGGAGGGAGGTACACAACAGAGAATACTGCCATTTTAAAAGAGCTTCAGTTTTCCCCAGTGACACAGCTTTGCCTTTGCTGAACTAAATGTAATTTTCTGGATCTTGGTGGCATGGCCTCTCTGATACACCAAGAGAAAGGTATTCTAGTATTTTATCGAATACCATGATTCCTTGTATTTTTGGTTGTGAGCCTAGCCTTTAGTGACTGAGCCATCTCTCCTGCCCTAATACCATTATTTCTGTGGTTTCAGAGTGAGTACTACCAACTAAATAAGAGTTCAGATGAACATACTTCAGAAAGTCTGGAGAGACTGGCCCCTATAGGCTCATATGTTTGAATACTTCATCCTCAGTTGGTGAAATTAGGAAGGGTTAGTTGTGGCCTTGTTTTGGAAATGTGTCACTGGGGCAAGCTTGAGACTTCAAAAGCTTTCAGCCATTTTCAGTTCTCTCTCTCTCTCTCTCTCTCTCTCTCTCTCTCTCTCTCTCTCTCTCTTTTAAAATGTGAGTTGTCAGCTGTTTCTGCTTGCATGCATTCACTCTGTCATCATTTACTTTAACTTTTTTAAATCATAGCTCAATTATTTATTTTACAAGTTGCATTGATCATTTTGCTTTTATTTCAATAGAAAAATAACTAAGGCAAAACTCCTAGTCTCCTTGGGTGGGACAACACACCAGAAAACAATATTGTGATCATACATACTCCTTTATAGCAGCATTAAATCAAATAAAAGTGTTTTGTTTTTTGATTGTTGGTTTTTGTTTTTTTTTTATCAGATCTTGGTTCTCACTATCATCTTTTGTTTCCTGCCACTAAACTGACAGTAATTAAAGTTCAAGATGGGAAGCTGTGTATGGCTTATATGCCTATGGTTCTAGCACTTGGAGGTAGACACAGGAAGATTGTAAATATGAGGATAGTCTCAGGTACATAGAAACTGCCTCAAAAAAATAAAGATGAGTAGGTTAGTTGATTGACTTTCCACCAGTAATAGTTCTGTGTGGAGAACAATATCCTTGACTTAGGTAGAAGAATAGAGCAGTTCACCATCTCTAGTGTACTTCCTACCAAGCAATTTTCATTTAAAATCCAGTAAAATAAGTCAAATAAAAAATGATGACTCATTGCCCTGATCCATCTACAAAGAAAGATACAGAAGTAAGATGAAGAGAATACAAGATTAACCTTACAACAAAGACTCTCATTACACATACATTGTAACCACTTTTCAAATATCCAAATAATGGCATACTCTCTTGGATGCTATCCCACTCCAGGTCTGTAATGGGTACACCCATATATAAAATATCTGTCACCAAATAAAACTGTAGATCTTCAGTGAAATTTTTGATAAATTTGCATGAGAACGCATCCAACAAAAAAATGATCCATTAATGATAAACTGTGTCAGATGTGTCCTTTACACAATTGATCTTTTAGGCAGGGCAGAGATGATGTTTCCTAAAGGATCATAGAGGTCATCACAATTACTGCTAGGAGTCAGGCCAGGTCTCAGAATTTGATGCAAAGGCAATCTTTGACTGGAATTTTACATATTTATGTATTGAATAATGTTGTGTTACTGAATAAGTTTTCAATAGGTGGCAATGATTATGACATTTGTATAGTTCAAGTAACTTATCATTCAGTGATGGGAGATGTCATTCTGTAAATATGTTTTTCGTATTGGTTAATGAATAAAGCACTGTTGGCCAATAGGAAAGCAAGATAAGCTGGACTAGGAGACAAGGAGGAGAGAGGAAGTAGTAGGGAGGAGATCCAAGATGGAGGACGGAGAGAAGAATGCCAGCCCCTCTCTCCGGTAAAATGAGACCGTGTGGAAATACTTAGATTAATAGAAATAGGTTAATATTTAAGACAGAGCTAGCCAATAAGAAACAAGTAACTGGCCAATAGCATTTATATCAAATACAGAGTAGAGACTCAATGGCTCAAATAATTAAGGATCTCTTCTACCTAAGATGAACAACAAGAAAATAAAGGATCATCACTGACAAATACAACTTTTTATGATTTTGAAGCAACATGCCCAGTAATACTCAACTGGATTTCAGAAGTGAGCAAATATTCGTATTTTATCTATTTACAACATTTTTACAAGTGTATTAACCCTGCTTCCCTTTTGTTTTGCCAAATAATATGACTTTCTAATTTTAGAGTGACTTGCCTACAGTTTTTTTTTATCAGATTCAAGCTAAAATATCTCCTTGCAATTTGAAAATGTTTCACATATCTATACTGCAAAGGCCTGAAAATACAACATTAAAAACACTGATCTTGGCCGGGTATTGGTGATGCACACCTTTAATCTCAGCACTGGGGAGGCAGAGGCAGGTGTATCTCTGTGAGTTTGAGCCCAGCTTGGTCTACAGAGCTAGTTCCAGGATAGGCTCCAAAGCAATACAGAGAAACCCTGTTTCAGAAAACCAAAAGAAGAAAAAACAGAAAGGTAGAAAGGAAGGGAAGAAGAAAGAAAGAGAGAGAGAAAGAAAACACTGATCTCTTTTCTTTCAGCCTGATCTCTTTCTGCTCACCTAGGCTTCTACCATGCAAGACTATGCTATTACAAAGCATTCCAGAATGCATATTTCTGTCTCTTAATTTAGCTCAAATGTTGACTTACTTTCTAAAATTATTCCATAGAATAAATATAAATATTTAATTCTATACCTTGTCCATTCCGAATGCAAACCAGGACTCTGAGTTACCACAGTAAGCTTGTGGATTTAATTTAGATTAGGGTGAGTTTTATATATAATTTGGGCACTCACTTCCCATTTGTTAATTTAAAGTTTTAGTCTCTTAAATACAAGTTATGAGATACTAAAGAAAGAAAAGATTATTAAACAAAAGTGTGGAACTAAAACAAGGTATTTTCAGTGAAGGCTATTATTTATATTTGTTTAATATGAGACACCAATTTCATTGGAATGAAAACTGATTAATCACATTTTGAGACTCATTTAGAAGGAGTTCATTAAAATTTCTACCTTTATACTTTATAACATTTTAATGACATTTCTAATTTGCAGCAAATGTTTGAATTCATATAGCATCTATATACTTACCATCTTAGTTATATATTAGATGAGAAAATATTGGATACATAGCTCATTGAGAACTTGGGGTACAATTAATTATTTCAGCGATTATGTCAGAGACCATGTAATTCCAGATTTGAGAAGTCTGACTGTGTTTATTTTAAAATAAACAGTGGTTAGGTATACCTATTATTTGCTCTACAATTGGCCCCTGATCAATTAATCTATTTCTATATCTTTCTAGCCATCATTTATATAAGTATTTACTGATGGGATTACCATAATATTAAAAAGGAAGCAACCCTAAGAGTAAATTTATTTAAAATCGTGATAATTATCTTCCATACAAGTGTTGTTTATCCCTCCTTTTACTCCCTGCTCTACCCTCCATTCACTTACCCCAGTTTTGCCCTTCCTGTCCTGTTACTTCCTTTTAACCCTTTATAGGCCTACATTTTTTCTCCCCTCCCTTGAAAGTCCTTGAACTCAGAAGGCCACTGATAGTCTTAATATCGGATTTGATATGGCTTTAGAAATATAAACATTATCTTTTTTGTCATGCATTTCAACTAACTCTCCATTCAAAATGGTTTCTTAAGAGTTTTGTTTGTTGGATGGCTTTATTTGTTTTCTGTTCAATTATTGGTAATAAATCAATAAATGGAACTTCATGAAACAAAAATAGCTGTACAGCAAATGAGTGATAAGACAGCTTATAGAACAGGTAAAAAAAAAACTTACCAGTTATACATTGAACAGAAAGTTAGTATCTAGAATATATGAAGTACTCAAAAAAGGAAAGAATGAGTAAACAAGTAACTGGTTTAAAAATTAGGGCATAGATCTAAACAGAGAGTTCTGAAAAGATGAAACTGAGAAACATTTTTAAAATGTTCAACACCTTTAGCCATTAGGGAAATGCAAGTTAAAAGCACTTTGAGTTTTCATCTCACCCCAGTCAGGATGGCTAACTTTAAGCTCATCAGCAAAGCTTCTCTTTTCAGTTGATAGTGGCTGATACAGGAACTGACAACTGATAAAGTGCAAAGAATCAATAACTAGATGGTTCTCAGTACTCAATGAGACATTTATATCCCACATCCTCCTCCACAGATCAAGGGGACTAACTATGCAGAACAAGGATTGAAAGATTGCAATAGCCAGACTTTGGATATGCGAGATGTCTGAAAAGTAGTTATCTTCTGGATGTAACAGGACTCATGTACTCACAGCATCTGGGTAGTTGTCAATGCAAGACTTGCACAAGATCAAGCCAATCACAATTCTAGCATGGATCAGAGTGAGGCCACCTAGATGAGGAACTATTTGCAATTGATGTCTATGGTGGGAGGGACAGTCAATTTTCTTCAGTGTTAAAAGGGGGTTATTGATGTGGGGGGAGTTGGAGAGGTGAGTATGGATAAGATAAAAATATATGTATACATGTATGTACATGTATGTAAATATTGAAGAACATATGAAAATATTACATTAATAAAATAAAAAACCTCTTTTCATTATGATATAGACAAAGTATCTAAAATCAACAATACATAAGCTTAACATTTAGTATACACACACACACACACACACACACACACACACACACAAAACAATGACAAATGGTGGTCCAGATGTGGGGAAAGGGGTACAGTGATTCGCTGCTGATGGGATTACACACTGGTCTATACAAATTAGTGTGAAGTCTCAAAAAGTTAAAAATACATGACACAGCTATACCATTCTTAGACATATACCCAAAAGACTCCACATCATACTGTATAGATGCCAGCTTGTCCGAGTTTATTGCTGCTGTATTCAGAATCACCATGAAATGGAGAGAGTCTAGAGGTCTATCAAGTGATGAATGGATAATAAAACTATGGTATGTTTACACATTTGACTATTATTCAGCTATTAAGAAAATGAAATTGTGAAATTTCAAGTAAATGAATGGAACTGGAAACAATCCTAATAAGTGAGGTAACCCTGACCCAGAAATTCAAATATTGAACTCTTTTTCAGACATGTGTGTTTCACTAGGACTGCCCATAGAGGCCAGGAAAATATTAAGGGGCTATGGAGAAGGGCTTTTAAGGGAGGGGGATAGAATTTCCATCTATAAAGGGTTAAATGGAATAGTGGAAGAGAAAATGTTAACCTGGGTTTGGGAGATAGGACAGAAGAGGGAGTGCGGGAAAAGTTTTGAACACATACATGCACACACACACACACACCTATATATATGCCAGCAATTGTAAAAAAAAAAAAAAAAGTATCTATCATTGGTGTTTTTTTGTTTTGTTTTGTTTTTGTTATCTTCTCTCTCTCCTCTCTCTCTCTCTCTCTCTATTAATATCCCTACTAGAGGATAAATGTTGACCACTGAGGTCCAATAGACCAACAAACATTGCAAGCTTTTGCTATTGCTCCTTGTCACTCTCCAGAACTTAACAGTAAGACTATTTTGCTGAAGATATCACATGACTGAATCACAGGACATGAAGATATCAAGCTGGTATAGACCTGGAAACATCACCTCCACTGTCTATCTTTCATAATGCTAGATGATGCTGTGCTTGCTACCAGAAAGAGATGTAATAATCAGTCTTACCCAACTGTGAACACTGTGAACTGCAATAATGACTGAATGGGGGAGACATACCCACAGACATAATATAAACATCATGGAGCAACCACCAACTTTCTGATAGGATGTACGGCCTGTACCATGAGATAAAACCCATACCTGGCACTATTATCAGACTAAGAACTTATGGTTAGACAGGTCATAGACTGTATGGGAGAGCCTACTACTTTTAGCTGTTAATTGGGCACATTGTTAAACTGACTCCCAATGACTTATCTTTATACCCATAGATTAATACATCTCCCAACAGTCATCAGAGAAGCTTTTATCTGCAGTAGATAGTGAATAACACAGAAAACCATAACTTGTCAACATGCATAAAATAACAGAGTATATAATTCTCAGCCATAAAGGGAGCATATCCCCCTGCACAGGCTCAGTAATAATTATAGAGTAGTAGGAGGAAAGGGTATAAGAGCCTGGAGTAGGTGAACACAAGGAAACATTATTTTCTAGACACAGCAGGACAACTGCACATACAAACAGTGGTTTTCAACAGCACCCACAAAACCTATACAATTCTATCATGATACAATTCTATCATGGATAACAGAGTTTGACACACAATTCCATGAGAAGCCATAAAACTATTAGCTGCTGGAAGAGAGAAAGATAGTTTTCTCTCAGAGTGTACCCTGGTAAGTTTCCAATGAAACACCACACATCACACAATCAAGCATATTTGACCTGCAAAATTATCTTGAAATTTTTTTTTTGAAGAACACAAAGTTGGGTGGGTAAGGAAGGGAAGGAAATCAGGGAAGAGTTGGGGTGTGTGTGAACATGATTAAAACACACTGTATGAAATTAATAAATTCAAATTTGTCCCTGTTTCATATTGCCACAAAACCACAAAGATCACATATTACCTTCATCCATTAATACTTTCAATACATGTATAGTACATTATTTAAGCTAATAGATGGTCATTTTTGATGATAGATACATGCCATTTGCTATATAGACTATTTTATCATGTATCAGTAATATATAATATGTTGTGAACAGATGGCTGACTTTATTTATCCTGTCTCTTGTTACTCACTATATTAGAAAAAAAGTCTCAAGAAAAAAAAATCTTTCCTCTTCTAGGATAATATGCAACTAGAAAGAAACTACAAACCTGGTAACTTGTTGGAGCCCATTCCCCATGGTGGGCTGCCATGCTCAGCCTTAATGGATGGGAGGGGGGCCTGACCAGACCTATTGTGCCAGACTTTGACTCCTCATGGGAGCCCTTACATGTTAGGAGGAGTGGGAGTGGACAGGGGTGGGGTGAGGCAGCAGGGGTGCTGCAGTGTGGTGAAGGCAGGTAGGATCAGTTTAGGGGAGGGTGGGATGAAGTGGTGGGAGGGGAGAACTGTTGTTGGAATGTAAAATGAAATTTAAAAAGAAAAATAAACAACTGGTTCAATAACTTGAATGTGGCTTCCAGATGCAAAAATTGAATACTATTGAAATACATTCCGATAAATATAATCAAATTCCCCTACAGAGGACATGTGTACTACAGTAGAAAAAGTGGTTATTAAACAGGTAATGTCCTGGTTAAGGATATAATTTGTTTTATCAGGGTATATCAGCAGGGGTACAACCACATTCAATTTATCTATGCAATTATTTTGCTCATTATTTATTTATTATTCCGTGGCCACTTCATACATACACCTGTATACCAATTTTTGATCACTCCCAGCTCTTATTACCCTTTCTCAGGCCTCCATCTATCCAAAAGCCACTTTCTATTTTGCTCCTTTTCTTAACTTAAAAATGTCTACATTTCAAGCTGTAAGCACTATGCATATCTCCTAATAGTGATTATATATCTATATTGGTGCTTGAGTAATATAATTCTGAGATCAGCACTGGAATAAGAAGAGGGAAAAAGTACCTACACTTCTCATTCTGAATTCTATACCTTTTTTTATTATGTGTCCAACCATAGACTTGTCAGCAAATGAGTAAATACTCGTATAATATTTACATAATTTGTTTATGCTCACTATAAGTTTACCTTTTAGAAAATGTCATATTCTTTCTCAACATTTATTTTGTGTATGCACAGAGGCAAGTGTGTGGCATATGTGTATGTGTGTAATGTTGAAAATGTTTACATAATCATTACAAATTTAATTTCAAATATAAGTAAAGACTAGGTACCCTGATTTCTAGTTTCTTTTTTAACACTATGAAATAAACAGTTCAGACAAATAGAGACAGGATTATAATGGAATGACTTAAGTAATCCCTTTGATTTAAGTGGCTGGAAAAACCAGTAACAAATGTAAGCAGTAATATAATGTAATATGTTTTACAATATCAAAAATATTGAAAATGGACATAATATATCTAAATAGCAATTAAAAATTGGATAATTATGAATTTTAGTTTTGCCAGGCTCTTACATTGTCCCAAAAAGCAAAAATTAAAAACCATGCTTTACCAAATCCTACAAATTCTTTCATGTGATGCAAGGCTACATCATTGAACTGTTGTTGCCTTTACACTACATGATGATTTACTATACAGAACAGCAAACCTGCAGCAGATATCTAGTAGAGGCTCTCAGTACCTGCCTGGTTACATCTGGGTAAAAGAGTAACCTTGGGGGAGGGATGCCGAAACAAAAGTCAAAATAATGTTTAAGTACCTACTGTTTTATCCAGTGCTGATAGAAGCTCTTAATCACTCCAATGAGGTCCCTTGCAGATGCTGTGATAACTGCGATGATTAATTCATGCATGCCTAAAGGAAAAAAAAAGTAGTGATCAAACGCAGCATGGAGAACTAGGAAGTTTTAGAGGCCATGCATAATGAGACATCAAAATGGATTACCAGAGGCAAAAGGGAATGAACAGATGATTACATCTGGCCTTTAGTGGTTGCAAAGTAGAGTGTGTAGCAGTCCTTTTACCATCTGACATTTCGTTGGACCTGGCAGCCTATGAAAAGAGTAAGAGAAGATAGGAATGCCACTGGCAGGCTTCACAAGTCACTCCCTGGTCACAAGGTGCTCTCAACATTGATGAGTTATCCTAGAAAAATCCCACATTCTCTAGTCAAACTCACAGCATGATTGGAGGGAAGCAGTTTTCTTTTCCTCTGTCAGCAGTTTCTGAGAGGTTCTACTCACTGCAGTTGTCTTACTTCCTAGTAACACACAAGGAAGGAGACTGAGCTGGCCACTGATTATAAGCCTTGCTGTTGCTAGAAGTCATATTTCTTTCCCTGAGCTGCCTTACATGTGCCCTTGACATGCTTGTATGTTGCTTCTATGTAAGGTGAGTATGGAAACCAATGATTACACCTCATCTTTCTGAATTTAACTTTTATATTGTGATCACTTGCTAAGGCATGCCAACTTGTCTGAAATAACCTGTTACACATCCAGTCCTTATAGGCACCGTGTTTCCAAGATTCTCCTAATAAAGTGAGATCTGCAAGGGTTTGTTAGACATTACACTTTTGTTGTTGTTGTTGTTTGAAACAGGGTTTCTTTGTATAATAGCCCTGGCTGTCCTGGAACTCACTCAGTAGATCAGGCTGGCCTCAAACCCATAAAGATCCACCTAACTCTTCCTCCCAAGTGCAGAGATTAAAGATATACACCTCCACTGCCAAGCTAGACAGCATACTTTTAACTACAATAAAGGGCAAGTACAAAATTTTATTTAGAAATTCAAGGGGATAGAATCTAAAGAGGTATACCTTACTTGTTAAAAGAATGAAGTAAAAGAACACAGAGAGATCAATGGAGGGTTACCCCCGTAGCCTAGAGGCAGAAGGTAGGGCCTAAACCCTACTCCACATGACTTGACAGATTTTGATGATTCCTCCTGGAAGATATCACCCTTCCTGCTGAGGGGGAGGGAATGGGATGGGAGGGGGTTGGGGGGCATGGGATAGAGGGAGGGAAGGAGAGAGGGAGAGGGAACTGGGATCGATATGTAAAATAAGAAAAAAATACTAAATAAAAAAACACAAAAGAAAGAAAGAAAGAAAGAAAGAAAGAAAGGAAGAAAGAAAGAAAGAAAGAAAGAAAGAAAGAAAGAAAGAAAGAAAGAAAAGAACATGGTGGGAGACAATATTTCCTGGGCTAGCAGTAGAGTTACCTGATAGCCATTATATTGCACCATGGGTGTTGTGAAGGCCCTTACAATTGGGAGGAGAGGGCATGAATGAAATATAGCAGGAAAGCAAACAATGTGATAGTCCCCACCTACGCAACGAGCCTCAGGTTTGTCCTTTTAACATCATATATACTGAAAACTCTTCCTACTGAAGTCATGGATTGAAACTTTCTCTAGGAGAAGCTTAAATCAATCACCCTTTCCTCTTTTGTTCTCCCCATGTCACCTGGTCTCATATTCTCAATTTCTTCATCTTAGGAAGTTAGTAGAATAGATGAAGCCCACTTTTAGATGCACCATCAAGATTACAAGAGATCTTTCAAGTAAAACTCAGTGAGATTAATGGGGCTTATCATTAATAGGTGCTCAGTAAATACTGTCAATGCTTTGTTTTGCCTCTATGCTCAAGAAACACAGGAGAATCTCAACAAATGCTTCAGAAAAACTGATTGCAGGTTTGTTTTGATTATTTTGTTCTACTGGCTGTGGTGACACAGGAACAGAATCTAACAGTCGGGAGGTAGAGGCGGGAGAATCAGAAGTTTGAGGAACACCTGAGCTGTACAGTGAGCAGCCAACAAAACAAAACAAACAAACAAACAAAAACACAGAATAAGCCAGGCATTGGTGGTGCACACCTTTAACCCCAGCACCCCAGCACCCCAGCATTTGGGAGGTAGAGGCAGGCAGACCTCTTTGAGTTCGAGGCCAGCGTGGTCTACAGAGCTAGTTCCAAGACAGCCTACAAAGCAATACAGAGAAAACCTGTCTCAAAAAAAAAGTGGAATAAAAGGACTCCCAAAGAGGATGAGTTATAAAAAGGCATCACCAGAGACTTCAGAATTCAAAGTTATCAGTCCTAAGGGATAGATAGGAAGACACTTAACTACTTCACTGAGCTAAGCAGGGTTGGTTTGCCCTTTTCACATCACTAATATAAACAGAGATCAGAGCTTTTGTTGGTTTCTAATTGCTTTTTCATCTCCTTCGAACTGATGCTTTTACTTTGAAAGTAAAATCTACTGTAATTCATAAGTGAATTTAAACTAATGCATTAAGGATAGAACTGAAGGCAATCTCCATGATCTTCACAGGAAGCATATTTTTACCAGTTACTTGCAAAAACTACGGGAGCCATTATGGATTCAGGCCCATCTCCATGGGTAGATAGGTTATAGCCAGCTCCCAATGCTTTGTATAATAAATGAAACCTTCCCAGGAAGACTCTACAACTGAAGTCAATTCATGTACAGGCAGCACTTGGGATAGCATGATGATTAAATTGTATATCTGATATCTGATGGTGACAATAACTCGCAAATATTATCGTGACTTCCAATTTACTATCAAAACAGATAGTAAACTTTAGACTTTATTAACCCTTTATTAAAACTCTGCTGATAGGGTGTTAGAATCCATTAATAATTTGGCTTTAAAAACAAGATCACTGAAGTAGTTATCTTAAAGGATTAATTCTTTACTATATAAGTTAATTCATTGCTGGGCCTGAAACCTGTCTTACTGCAAAAGCCTATTTTTTTCCTTCTATTATTCCTACATTATCTATGTGTAGATAATTCCCCTTTCATACAGTCACATCATTTGAAGGTGGGGTTTACATTATTACATTATTAAGAGATATTAATTCTGTAAATCAGACAACCACATACAAATCAGCAAACTCAGTATCACCACACTTTCTTCAATATCCTGGACACTGCCTTAGGATGTGCAGAAGAAACAGCTACACATTCGCACTTCTTTCATCAACATCCTGTTCTCTCTGCCCCCATAGAGGATCACAGACATATGCACATTCTTTACATTAGTTTATCCATTTTCATTGGCATTCAAAACTGGAAATGCGATTCTTTAACTGTTTTTCTAATGTCACAATGGGATAAACAAGTGACCACAAAACAAGGGGTACAGCGGTAAAATAAATAACACTTTGTTTACAAACCAAGTCAGCCCATTAGATCTCATGCAAAAATTATGTATGCCCTGTCCAGAAAAATGTATTGCCTCACAGCAATAACCTGCCAGTCACAAGAAATATACAAAATCAATTTCTAAATTGAATAGGTAAAATGTGAAGACCTATAGAAGAGGGCCACAGATTTGGGATACACACCCACAATAAATTTCAAGGCAGTTAAACAATCACAAGGCATGTCCAAAGTCAGTGATTTCCCTGATCCATAATCCTCATGTTACTCTTTTCCATTTATTCAGGTGCAACTATTGCTGTGCATAAGCATTTCAAGCTGCAAGCTTAACCGAGCATATTGCTTCTGTGTGCTGATGAAAATCTATCAAGGAAAAGTTAGGTGAGACTCAGTTTTCCCAGTGTGAGCAAGGCAATAACATGGTATTTTGGAAAGTGTACAGAGGAACTCAGACCAGTTTTTTTTTTTTTTTTTAAATGTCTGTTCATTTACCAAAGGGAAGTGTTCTCACTCATACTGTTTTCTATACTGGGACATGAGGAAGCTTAGTTTTTTTGTTCATTTTTATAACCCATAAAGGAACATGACTTAAAACTCCAGCAATGTTTTTTTTATGATTTATAACAGTGTTCAGAAACAGAGATGATTCCTCTATTTCTCTGTTTTTTTCTTAGATAGGAAATGTCAACATGTAATTAAGTACAATGTGAGCAGGAGTAAATGATTCAGACTAATTTATACTGAGAGAAGATGATCTAAGATCTTCTTCATGTATTGTATAATATTGTGTTAACATCTGAGCTCAGAGATGACAAGATTACTCCAACAATGACCTCCTAAACTAAAGAATGTCAGAGTCCAGTTATTTTTTCTAATGTAGTCATAGACTGTTATATGCACCTGAAACAGGGAACTCCCTTCCTTATTGCTAATGCAACAATTTACTCAAAGGCACAAAACTTGCTCAATTATCTCCTTTCACAGTTTCCGTTTCTCCATGGTTTTCTTCATGGAAGATAATGTCCACTTCCTCCCACCAATTCTTGAGCATCATAATGCACATAGTTCAATGAGAGGTCATAAATCAAACACATACAAAAATAAAATTAGTCTCTAAGCTCTATTTAGAGGAGATTTAGGTAGAATTTTTTCCAGGCCTTTCCCTTATGTTTGTATTACATATAGAATCACATATTTTGTTTTAATATCTCACAGAGCCTTAAAGATATAATATAGGACCTTTGCATTTAAACCCTAGTAATGTCATTGCACTTAAACCCTGGTGATGTCATAGCTTAGGCACAACCAAGCAAACTTTATGAAATTTCTAGTGTCCCTGACATAATCTACCTTTCAGATCATACCAGCTTCATTGAAGGCAGTAGTTTCAAAACAATTAAAAACAAATATTAAATATTTAAAAAGCAGTGTATTAAATCTCTTTTTTGGCAAAGAGTATCATATATTACATTTTTATAGTCATATGTGTGGCTTATCTTCCCCACTCAAATTTGCTTCATTGAAATAAGAGTTTTTTTTTATATGCCTCCTTTTGTTACTCATTTTACCCAGGAAACATAAATACACTATCAAGTTTGATTGAAAAAATTGAAATAATGCTTATCATATAATCCCCCATTTTATTTATTGGTGCCCTTTATATAGGTAGTATCGACCCTTCCCAAGTTCAATAAGCATAAATTGACTGTTTTGAAATTGTTTATACATTTAGACTCTCTCTATTATTATAAATCTTCTTGATCCCTAAGTGAAAAGGTTCAAACAAGATAGTAAATTTTGGCTTTTTCATATATGGAGACAACAGAGTAATGGAAAGAACTCTAACCTGCAAAATAACTTGGTTTGAATTAAAAATGCACAAAACTTTCAAATAGCAATCATACTTTAATGAGGTAGTTTTTCAGAAAAGGCAGCAGAACCAAGACAACTGGTATAACTTGAGCAAGTTTTTTTCACTTCTTTAGTATAAATTTCTTTCTACCTTCCTTCCGTCCTTTCTTTTTTGAAACAGGGTTTCTCTGTATTGCTTTGTATCCTGTGCTGGAACTCACTGTGTAGACCAGGCTGGCTTTGAACTCACAGAAATCACCCTGCCTCTGCCTACCAAGTGCTGGGATTAAAGGCATGTGCCACCAACACCTGGCCAGTATAAATTTCTTCATTTCTAAAATGAAGGAAAATAATTGGATGCAAACATGTAATATATTTTCCCCAATGTTTTAGTACATTATACTCCACAATAAGGAAGGGTTGTAATAGGTTTTGATGATTAAAAATTCAAGATAAAATTTAGGGTTAGTAGTAGATAGGTACTAATGATCTGCTAAATCCGGATTCTCGGTAGCTGCTTAAATATTTACTAATTTAACTTAAAATTGTTGTTAAGAACATATGTTACCATGGAGATACATTTTGTATGAGAACAATCAAAGCTTGGAAACTGTGTGAACCTGGTGAAATTTTTGCCTTCCTTTGAAGCCAGTATCCTGAACCATTAGGAACTGAGAAGTCACAGATGCTTCCAAAACCCTAAGCTACTTTGGCAAAGCTCTGAATGTTTTCCCTTTGTTAAAGAAACAGATAGACTCCTAGAGCCAAGGGAAGAGACAATGAGCAATGACTTGGGAATCTTCATAAACACCATGAAGTTAGTACAATTAGGATTGAAAATGATCAAGTCAAACCTCATTACTTCCTACCCATTTTTTCAAGTGTAATTTTAACTCCACATCAATAAAAAAAAAGCCTGTGTGAAATTAAAATTGTTTGTTGTGAACCAACTTCTAGATATGAAAATAAAATAAACCTCTTGACTAATACACTGAAGTTTTACAGAAAAATAAAATGGACTACTCACCACTTCTTTAAAACAGCATTTCTTATCCTTTGACCAAACATGACACATGAGCTAATGCATGAAGTTGTTAATATTAGACTTTAAATTGTCAAGGTAGCATCATACAGTACTATGTACTAGGATGACTTAGCACTGAATTTGAATGTGTGTACAAATAGTTCCAATTTCCTACTCATGTCTATAACCAAATGTCAGTAAATGAAAAGAAGAAAGACAGTGTCTGTATTCAGCATAACCAAGCCATCATGCACATCTATCATACACATATCACATATCCAGGTATTCACTTAGCCTGTGGTTTTACTGTAGCCATATGTGACTGGCCCACATCCCAGTCCGACAGTAACTTATAACCTAAGGTAATCAAATTTAATATCTCTTGCCTATTGGACTACATCACAGAATTTTCTAATTTAATGATTCCCCAAAGCCAGGCAGTTTTAAATTTGCTCTGATTTTTCTCTAGGTAAGGCTAAAACAGACACAGAGATTTTTTGCAATGTGTGATTTTTTAATACTGAAATGTAGAACTACAGAGGGTATTAAGAATGAATTCTACATCAACTATGAACATGTCAAATTGTGTTTGGAAAAACAGTTTAGTTCCCTCTGCAGAGTCATAACTATCTTCTTAGAGTTTACATTGAGGGGTGTTAACACTAGTGCCCACAACTAAAAGGATCTTTTTGCCAGGTGGCCAGAGACAAGAGGAGCTCCAACCCCAAGGTATGGGAAGCACTCAGAATACTATTGGTTCCAGTCCTACATTAGTTATCTAGACCTTCCAATTCAAAACTAAGAGTAGCATTATTTGTACTGCTGCATCTAGATAGATTTTTCTTTTAAGTTTTGTGAATGTTTGGAGGTCATAGTGTTTGAGAGCAGAAGTCATACAACCTTGATGTGGGCTATACCTACTCGATAAAAAAACCAACCATTCTTAGTAGCTCTTCCTCAGAGAAGCTGGTACTACTATACAAAGTGGCTGAAGTTTTCACTATACAGAATCCTATGGCATGTAGAAAAATAAACCTGTCTTGGCTTTATCTACAGTTATCTTGGAAGAAAGAGAAATGACTTCAGAATCAGAATATTTTAGGGTTAAAAAGATAAAATGAGTGAAAGGAAAGATTCCAACTGAAAGCACACTTGAGAATGTAGAATTAAGGTGCTATCATCACAGACAAGTATGGGTGTATTTTACAAGATTAAATAAGAAGACCCTTGATATAAGAATTAAAGGGATCTAGACAGATACAGATTAAAATAAAGCAGATGTTTGAAAACTCCTCTCTATGAGCATTTTCTTCGTTTATTCAAACTTGTAACAATATTTAACTGCAAAATCACATCTAAGTCTATTCTTCCCACACTGTTTGCATTTTGAGCACACTGTTTAGCCTATCCCTCCAAAGAGATAAGACCTTTAGGAAAATACAACCTTATAAACCACCTAGCATTACCTAAGAGAAGAAAACTGCACCAAGTAGTAAGTCATTGTCATTGCTTTTGTCTTTTGATAAGAATTATTTTATAACGTAATAAACAAATCACTTACTTATAAGAAATATCTCGCTGCAAACCACCACCAGCTTTTAAAAACGATTTGGATCTGATCTGTCAAATTAAACAAAAAATAATTTTAGGTAAATGTTTGTAATTATTATATTAAAGACATCCATCTGTGGCTGAATTCTGATAGTGTCTCCTGTACCTATTATACACTGAACATATGTCTTTTGAAGAAGCAAATGCATTGTCTGAAATTAAAAAATGAGTTGGGTGGGTAGGGAGGCAGGGAGGAACAAGAGCTGGGGAGGGAAAAGAATATGATTCTATCATATTCTTGTTGTATGAAAAAATATTTTTAAAAAATTTATAAAAGCATAAAAAAGCAATGAGTGAATTTTTTTCTTTTACTTGGTTGTAGACGCTGACGTATAGATTTGTTCCCAGTAAGAAAGTGACTGTACTGTACAGGATTCAAGCTGACCTTGAATTAGAAGCCCATGTTTCTGTTCTGAGTATAGAGAGTGATTCTATGTAACTCACAACTGCCTGGGGCAATAAATCAACTTAAACTTCCATACTAAATAATGTGAGTTAATGGGGTTCCTTATCTAGCTCCCAGTTTCTAGCATCTGTACAGAGTTGATTTTGGTTAATATCTTACAGTCCTACTTCAGGGACACTCTGTTTGCATCTTGGTTGTTGGCTAATGCAAGTGTAGCTGTGGTGTACATGTAAACTCTGCCAGAGAAGTACACTGCCCTCTTTCACTTGGCTTACAAAGACTATACTAACAACATTCACTTCAATTTTCAAATCCCAAATGGTGCCTGGGTATATGATAAATGTTAATAATAATCCAACAACTAACTAGAATGTCCACTTTTGGATCCACTCCCTAACAATTACCCTCATTATCCAGCCTTGTCACACTCTTGTCTTAACCAGGTAGACATACTGAAGTCTCCACTGCCTTTCCATATCTGGAATGCCTATATCTCAAAACTTCCTTAATACTTTATTTCCCTTCTGTGTTGACCACACAATTTCCACACAATATTATTATTTTATTAAAGCACTTAGTATCGATTTGCATTTTATTATAATTTTCTATACAGGCAGAGTAGGGATAGTTCTTTACTATTTCACAAAGAAATACTGGGAAAGCCCAGAAAATCAGTCTGTTACATCACGAAGCCCTTGGGGAAACTTGAAGTGCTTCATGATATTGAGAGGTTCTTGAGTGATTTCAAAATCACATCTTTTAACATTTCCAATGAATAATGCATGAAACTTAATCCACTAGCTTTGTTAGGCAGCAGGAGGAAGTAAAATGAACACTAGATAAGCTGCCAAGAGACCTAGAATTTAGCATTTTCTCTGTCAAAGAAAAGAAGTACTTGGCCTAGTCACTTCAGTTCTTTGAGCATGAGTTTTTCCAATTGTAAAATGTAAGCAGTTTTCCTTCTCAAAAACAACAAGAAGCCCCACTCGTTCCCACAAATGGCCAAGGGAACATTCCCATGAATTTTTTATTTTCTTCCTAGGAGACTGATTTTTGAGAGACCAGCCTTAAAAGGAAATTTATTTTAATAGGCAAAGGAAATAGGACTGTCTGTACTACATTTCTCGGGACTGCATAGCAGACATAGAAAGGAGTTAAATTCTATTTCTGCTTGTAAGTCATTTGATTGATATGAAAGGAGACAGTACTATATGAAAGGAGACAGTACTATATCAAAAGAAGAGAAAAGACATATTCTTTTTTCCCATGCATTTCAGCTACTTAGCAGAAAAGGCACTAAATCCATTCATTCTTAAAAGTCTTCTAGAGAAATTTAGAACAGGTAATGTCCTACTTCATGTTTCCTAAAGTTCTTTTTCTGCTTTTATACTACCATATTACACAGTCTCCACCAGAGAGGATACATTAGATGCATTCATCAAATAAAATTACTGCAAACATATAGGCAAAAAGGGAAAGGTCATGTATGCCCAAGAACAAAACAAATTTTCTACAATCACCACAGACTTCTTGAAGGTTGGCTTTTATATAATGTAAATATTTGGCTATGAGACTAACATATCATCTGCTTAGGCTACAAGATCTTATAAAATTAATGTATTTCTTGCCTATCTCAACTTTACAGCAGCTGGAGGAAAGAAATACTCTTTGCTGAATGACCCAAGCTCTCTGAAGTAGCCATTTCTTCTTGTTCAATATAATTATATCTTTCCTTCCATGGAAAATTATCCAAGTATAAAAGCAAATCCCTCTTCATCCCTGCCCTTACCTCTTTTAATCTTTAAACACAGCTCCTAGGAGTTACATGGCAGTGACAGCTTTTTATTTGCTTAAATTTATGGCATCTTTCTTAATATTCCCATAAAAGAAAAAAGGACACAGAGCTTAAAACAATCCCCCTTACATTTTGTAGAAACATATTAAGTCAATTATAGTGATCAGAAATGTAAATTAAACCCCAAATTATATTCTCTATTGTTTTTTATTGTACTGATTGCTTGCTCTGATAAACATAGCTTATCTAAGAGAATCAGAAAAGCTGTGCCTGCTTGTCTTATTTTCTTCCTCTCACACATAAGCATGCATGCTTTCTCTTCCAGACTGCCTTTTTGATAGTAGAATCTTTATAGTTACTATTAACTACAATTCACTTTTGCAATAAAAACACATAACTCATACACAAAGGAAAATGAATTCACACTCATTAAAGTCTTGAAATATTGTAGTTCTCATTTTGTAAAGCATTTTGAAAGGGACCAACTATTTTAATCATTCAACAGTTTTAGAAATATTATCACCAAAATATTATAGCAAAGTGTAGATAAAAAATCACCCAGTAACCTTCCTTAATGCAAGTTAGGCTAAATTACAAATATTCACTGTTCTATTTTGTTTGATATCAGTTGAGCTAAATACATTACAATAAAAAGAAACATTCCAATACCAACTTACATTTTGCCAAGTTCAAGGTAATATTCCTCCTCCCACCTGAAGCAGAAAACCATATGATTATTTGTGCATGTGCAAACTCCAAGGAAATTACCTTTGTGGATGGTTCAAGTTCGTTCTACTTGTAACTATTTAGATCTGACAGATTGCTAGAACCTGATGCCAACAGTTCAATTCTGGATACCAAGGGTGAAAGGCACATGTGAGAACTAATTATACATTAACAATTTTGAACCTACCGTTTCAGTTTCTTTCTCTTTTCTTCATAAGTCTCCGAAGAATTCATGTGACAGCCACTCCAACAAGGATGCTACTGCTACTGATCTGTGTATTGATACAGTTCCTTTTTCTGAAAACAACCAGTCCAATCCTCATTCACTTCCCCAAAAAAGTAATGAAGGACAGAGAAGGGAGAGGGGCAGAGAGAGAGAGACAGACAGAAAGAGAGAGAGAGAAAGAGAGGGGGGACAGAGAGAGAAGAGAGAGAAAAAACAGAGAGAGAGAAGAGAGCAAAAAAGATAAAAAATGATGAAAGCTAAAGGGAAAAAAGGCAGGTAAAATTTTCAGAATTACCAAACCACTACCATGTTGAAAAATAAGATAGTGAGTTGTTAGAGTGAGACATGAAAGCTGTTCTCATCACACTGAACATTTCCGTTTTACAGTGGGTGAACAGCTCTCTCTCTCTCTCTCTCTCTCTCTCTCTCTCTCTCTCTCTCTCCTCTCTCTTTCTCTCACTCTCTCATTAATGATGCAAGGCTATGCAACAGGCTGTACATAGTGCCTGCAAAGCTTCACATTTAGCAGAAGAAACGCTCCATTCTATTTATAGGGCCATAGTGTATTGTCTTCCAGTTTTGTGGTCACACTGCGTTTTGAGTCTGTGGTAACAGAGACTGTTTATTGTGTCATTTGCAGAAGCTGGGTGTCCTCTGGCCCCTTCCAGAGATACCAAACCACTGCAGTCTTCAGCATGAACCTTTTTCACAGCTCTGCATTTGTATACAGTATCTAAATGGGCATTTCTCTAAATATACAGTAGGTTCCTATAGTAAAGGTCAGTGAGAGGATGACCTCTGCTTAGCACAACCCTGAATATACAAACCAATGACATATTGGCACTGAAATGAATACTCTATTCCTTATCGGTATTTAGAGATATAATCCCCCTTACACTTCTTATTCACTCACTCTTTGTTTTCCTCAGTGTCCCTGTGATCAAGAAGTGTAGGTAGGTCTCCATTTCCTCCTAGTGGTTAGAGAATTTTTGGTCAAATGGGGCTCTTGGGGATGATGTCCCAAGGAATCATTGAACCCAGGTATTGCTGAGCCCAGTGTGATGCTGTATGAAGCAACAAACATTTTCTCAACTAGACATGGGAAGATATTAGGAGGAAACATGTAAACTTTGAATAGTAACTCCAAATCAGAACCTAGTAAATTTGCACATAAGCAAGCCATGGAAGAAATGGATGTTAGTACAAGTCCGGCCTCAGACTAGGACACATCCTAGATACTGTTGGAATGTTTACCCTCTGTCTCAAAGTATCCTTTTACTATGCTTGAGAGACTAGTTAGTCTTCAAGAAGTAAACATTTCTGAAATCTTGATTTTAAAATTCTAATTCTCAAAAACTTCTTATTAAAACAGCTTTGTGGGGAATGTTGATCAAAACTAGAAAGAAATTTGTAGTAGGGATGGGATATAAGGTAAACCTTGAGAAAGACTAATGGGAAAACTGGTCTGTCCAAGACAATGCCAATGATCTCAAGTGCCAAAATTATAGGGATTATTAAAGTAATCTAAATACGTATTAAACAAGATATGGTTACAGAAGACTGAAATATATTAGCCCTGCTTTGCCTTTTAGTTTGTATTCTGGGACTTGGAAAACCATAAGGATGTTTTTCTTGTTTATTTAAGGTAGGCTTTCGTCAGTCAATTCCTGTGGTGACCTCAACCCTAACATAGGCTTACTTCTATTCTAGATTGACTGAGTGCCTGCTAAGTGTAAAACAGTAGCTCAAAGAGAGCTGGGGGAAGACAAAATGTGGGACAAAGGATGGGAGGTTGACGATGGTAAAGAATAGGGTACCAGCACCTACAGCTTTCTGCAAATACAATAAAACAGCTAAGATTATTTTGCTATTTTCTCATATAGAAAACAATATAAATGTGATAATTACCTAAGAATGTCATATCTAATTCTGTAAAATACTGGAGGCATTCAGGCATACAGAAGAGCTACTGTAACAGATGGAATTTCAGTATGTAAGTTGGACAAGTCTACTAGTAAGAGTAGGGTTTGGGTTGGGCTTTTAATGGGAGCATGGAGGAAGGGCAGAGGGAATTAGGAGGAAGAGGAGGAGTGAGTTGGGTCATCAGAGCAGGAAGAATGTGTCAGAGAATGAATATAGGAAAACAAGAAAAGAGATACCATAATACAGGGAGCCATTATAGGTTTAAATAGTTATCTGGCACTAGGGAAATGTCCAGAGATCTATAAGGAGGACCCCATCTAACAATCTAAGCCATAGTGGAGAGGCTACCTTAAGTGCCCTTCCCCAATAATGAGATTGATGACTACTTTATATGCCATCCTAGAGCCTTCATCTAGTAGCTAATGGAAGCAGAAGAACACACCCACAGCAAAACACTGAGCCAAACTCTTGGAATCCAGTTGCAGAGAAGGAGGAGTGATGAACAAAGGAGTCAAGGCCAGGCTGGAGAAACCCACAGAAACTGCTGACCTGAACAAGGGGAAGCTCATGGGCTCCATCCAGTCTCACAGCTGGGAAACTAGCATAGGACCTACCCAGATTTCCTGAATGTGGTGTTAGTTGGGAGGACTGTGTATTCTATGAGGCCACTGGTATTCAATCAGTATTTATCCCTAGTATACGAATGGACTTTGGGAGCCCATTCCAAATAGAGGGATACTTTCTCAGCCTAGACACATGGTGGAAGGCCTGGGCCATGCTCCATATAATATGACAGACTTTGAAGACTCTGCATGGAAGACCTCACCCTCCCTGGGTAGCAGAAAGGGGATGGGATGGGGATTGGTGGGGGAACAGGGGAGGACAGGAGGGTGAGGAAACTGGAATTGATATGTAAAACAAGCTTGTATCAAATTTAAATAAAAACTTATATTAAAAAAAAAAGAATGGCAGGGTGTGGTGATACATGCCTCCATTCTCAGCTCTTGGCAGGCTAGGGTAAGAGGATCAACACAAGTTTGTGGCAAAACTGGGCCTGTACTAGAGATGAAACTGTTTCTCAAAAAATTGCAAAGATTTGTCAAAATTCCTAATTCTTACTGATTTTGAGTAGAGTCAATATCATTTCCTGCATTTTGAACACAGAGATATCTGTTACCTTACGTAGAGCATGGCTTTTTGAGTCTCCAGTCTGTTCTTCAGAACACATGTAAGCTAATCTTCATGTATTTTGAAATAAAATACCCACTGGTAGCTTAGATTAAACTTAACTTTTTGGTTGAACTAAAAGGATTTTAGTCTGATCAGAAGCAAAAGAATTCTCTTATAAGAACCTCTTCAATTTCATTCCAAATTGGTGAAATGACACCATATAAAGGCCAAGTGATGATTTTATGTAAGGTTTCATTTTAAAAATGAAGAAAGTAAAAGAAAGAACACAGTTGAAGTGTGTGCTAAAACTGAGACCAGAACTTAAATTGCTTTTATCCTGCAATGTCCTCGCCAAAATAAAAGCCAAGGCCTCATGTCCTCTACCAAATTGGAGATTTAGCTATATTTTCATTGTCTGTGGTCAGTCATATATCTTACTTAGTTACAGAGAAAGGGTCAAACATCACAAATATTGCTCTATGTGTCTCTGTAGTTACATATAAAAGGCATATTGATTTAGCTAATGTTAACCTTAAAACAAAAGAGTCCAGCCCATGTGAATGAAGAAAACGTTTGCAGTTAACTCTGACATTCTTTGTCTATAGTGTAATTCTGATACAGAAAATATGTTAAGGTGGAATGAAAGAAAATTTGAGCTTTTACTGTCAGTTGGAAGATACAATACTCTTTTTAATGAATGTTTCATTATCTCCTAATATCTGCCTCCTGATTCCAAAATTGCTAAATTTCAGCTTAGCTTCTTTGTCATGATATTCATAAAATATTGTGTGACAGTACAGAGTATGATGAACATAGTTTTCTAGACATCTTTATACTACCAGGAAAATAATTTAAATACCAGGAATTTTCCCAATCCACAAATTTTCAGCATTTTAATTTGTTAAAATTGTGATTTAATTATGACTAACATCTGTTTAGCACTTTGAAGTCTGCAAAGGATGATATGCTTTCTTATACTAGAGCAAACAACACATCCTCATCATCAATTGAACATCAAAGTACTATAATCAACTACTAAACACATTTAAAATATCTAAATTATTTTGTGTGAGATGGTTACTACCAGTTAACCAAATAATTCTTTGTTTAAGTAAAATACTTTTTATCATCTGGACAGGAAGGTATTTGTTTAATGGCCTAAGTGCCAGACATCATAATGTGTTATAGTAATTTATTTTATTCATGAAAATAGCCTATGTCTTAGCTAGTTTTTCATTTCTACATTATAGTTTTTAAAAGTGCTCAGAAATAATAAGTAATTTTTCCCAAACTACTTCTTTGAGATCACTGAACACTAACTTGGAATTTTGATCTGAAGGACATTTAAAGCCAGACTATCATTACAAATCTTGCAGCTATAGGGACATCTATTAGGAAAGTATAACTAATAGTTGATCCTATTAGTTGTTATAAAGAAGCAAACAATAAGAACTTAGGCATTCTGAGTCATGAGATTCACAGATCTCAGAGAGAAGTCTCCAGAGCCTGGGGTTTATAAATTTATGGTGGCATTGGTGGATTATGGATAGGTTTCCACATTCATGGAACTCCTACATAGCCCTAAAGGCACCGCAAAATAACTCTTATATCAGTTTCAAGAAATTATAGAGCAAACCACCTCTTTAACTCCTTCCTTGAAATAGATTTCAATCTTGATGGATGCATGTTTTAGTTTTTCTTGGCAACAAGTCTCTGAAATGATTATTAAAGATGGTAGGAAAACAAATCTCAACTCATAGCATTTTTCTAAATCCAGAAAGTGAAGTGGAATACATAGAGAGTTGTTTCTGTTCCAGACAAATGGGCCAGTGGCCAAATCCAAAATTGCCACATCCAGCAGGACTCCAGAGACAGACCTTACTGTGTCAGTGGGGGAATGAAGAAAAGATTCACAGAAAAGCTAGGACAGGGTGGTCTGGGCTTTCAGATGGAAAAGCTGCAGCACCCTGTAAGTTCATGCTCAGTGTAGTTTGATATACAATTGAAGCAGGAGGTGGGGTCATTGCAGACAATGGAACAAAGAGGCAGAATTTAATGATATTCTACTGAACATGGAGAGGAATTTAGCTAATCTGCATAAAGCAGTCTCTGTAAGGGAACAGTTTCAGGCTATAAAGATCTAAGGGCAGAAAGCAACAGTACATATTTTCTGCACATACTATCAACATTTTCACGTGGACCAGGTTTTGCCATTTCCCTGAGCCTAACATAGAGAAGGTTTTGCCATTTTTCATGTGACTAAGGCATTAGAGTCCTTCCTATAGTTCTGCCCATGTCAAACAATACACAGTCACACAGGGCTTTACACACAATCTCCACACAAAAGCTAGCTTGTTCCAATTTATTCCCATTAACAAAACCAGCAAAATCGTGTCTAACTGATTAATTGAATTTTCATTCTTAATCCATGAAATAAAGGGGAAGACAAATGGCCTGAAACAGTGTCGAAAACAAGAAATAATGATACCATCATGTGTTATGGAATGCTTGGGGTGTAAGAGAACCTAACTAATAGTTGTTAAAATGTTTAGAACTGCTTACACGAAAATAATTACCATTTTCATGCAAATGAGCACTAGATTTCCCAATCATAAATAGTTCTGAAGGGATTATTTAAGGAGGGGTTGTGTTTGGAACTTATCCATGGCCAACGAAGTTACTGAGAGTTTTCACTGTGTTATACTTTTGTTGATAGACAATTCAGCTAAAAGCCCACAAAAGTCACTTTGTACAGCCCACATTCATGTATGTACATGTGGAAAACACCATGTAAAGAAGAAGGTCACTTACTTCACATAACACAATACTCAATGCAAATGTCAAGTACACCTCCCCCCTCCCAGGGTGAGTCAACTTGAATACATGCTTCCAGTACGACAAAACATCATTTCAAGTATGTTTTTTTCCCTTTGACTTTTCTCTGTCTGTGTCCTTTTTGTACAGGAAAATACCAAGGGAAAACACATAACTTCAGATTCCTGTCTTAGTGTATGTTTATCAGGCAAATCTACATAGTAAGTTTCATGAAACAAAGGCTGGAAAAGAATGGGAAGGAATTTAGGGAAGTATTGGCCACAAAATTTTGCTCTGAGCCAGCTGTGCTGGAATGCTACAAGTGAAGGGATTTGTAGGCATCTTCTTTGCTCTAAACTTTCACTACTGTGCCGTGAATGGACTCTAGAAGGCTACTGAATCCATGAAACTATTGAAAAAATTTTCTTACATATTCATATATCCATTTTTCCCTTGGTAAATATTTTATAATTTCCATTAGATTCACAAAAGGACTCAGAACAACAACAAATGTTTAAATCAGCTACTGGATTCCTAAGCACTGCCCCTTTGGGTGGCTTGCTAACAGGAAGTGAGATGTGACAGGAAGGGCCCAGCAGCAAAGGTTTTCAGATAGTAATCCACCAAATGATTACGAATAGTACATCTGCATGACTTCCTCATTTTCCAGGTGGTGAAAGTGCCAGGCAGTTGCAACCCTTGTCCAGTAGAGCATATTTAATCAGAGTGAGCTCGGAGGAAATTATTTTGAGAGGTGATCTCTCTTGTCCCTTATTTTCCTTTGTGTTTCCTTTACTGTCAGTGGTGAAGTGTGTGCTCATGGTGTTGCTAATAGTTTCAAATCTTGGTTAATGCAGGGGAGGGAAGGTGATCAAAGTGAAAAAGACATTGATTGCTGGGTCAGTTACCATGGTATTTGATTCATTTTTAAACAATGGTTCTTTCTCTTAAACCCTTAAATTGTACACTATTTTCATACATTGTGAACATGTGTGGTATTCTGTATGGCTTTTTTTTTTTTTTGTAACTAGTAAAAGGCTTCATACCTCTCATAAACTTTCTCAAAGTTCATGAACCCCCAAACATGGGAAACCACTGACCTCATTTTTTCAGTTAAAAAAAAAAAAAGGCTCAGAGATGTTCTTCCAGCCAGAAAGGAGAGGACACTGGCGAGAAGTCAGCGTTTCCCTGTTAATTCAGTGTTACTTGCATAGCTGCAAGCAGTCTCTCAACCACTTTATTAGTCCAAATAAGTATATTTGGACACTTTCCCTATTCTGTGCTTATGGAAATGATCAGATCAAATGCACTTATGAGCAGGACAATGTAGACTAAATACAGGAAATTATTTGTAAATGAATGTGAGTTGTCTTAACTGGCAGTAATCCAGATGATGTGTTTTTGAAAAGGCTTTAGCCACTGTAGCTGAGATAATAGGTTTAAGCTGCAAAATAAGTCCTTAGCGACACTGTAAAACTTACAATACTTAATTTAAACAGAGGACTGATTTATTGGGATAATCACCAAATCTTTGGAACCAAACTTAAGGACTATTCAACCAAAAGCAAAATCCAGATATGTCAAAAGAAGTACTCTGATAGAAAATCTAGTATGATTACAGTCTACCATGCAATATTTAATGTCACTGGGATTGCTTCTTCTTGGTGAATTAACAGTGACTTGCAGAGGAAGTCTACATGTGTGTGCACTCGGCACTTTCTACCCATAGTCTGGGGACTTTTCCCCTAGGTGGAAGGATAAGGATCATGTCCCTCCTATGGACTGGGGAACCAACATTGAACCGAACCAACCTGCTGTATATGGGTGCCAGTTAGGAGGCCTGGCAGTCTATGGGGTCTCTGGCAGTGAAACCAGTATTTATCCTTAGTGCACAAATGAACTTTGGGAGCCCATTCCCCATGGGGGGAAACTCCCTCAGCCTAGGCCCTAGCCCACATGATGTGACAGAATTTGGTGATCCCCCATGGAAGATCTCATGCTCCCTGAGGCATGGATGGGGGTGACATGGGGGGGGATTCATGGGAGGCATGAGAGGATGGGAGGGAGAGGGAACTGGGATTGATATGTAAAATAATAATGTTTCTAAATTAAACAAATATTTAAAAAAAAACACTGGTAATGCTAAACTTTGCCTGGATCCCCCAAAACAATCAGATGAATCAGTTCCCTTCCTTCCTTTCTCTCTCTCTCTCTCTTCTCCCTCTCTCTCTCTCTCTCTCTCTCTCTCTCTCTCTCTCTCTCTCTCTCTCTCACGGGACATGAAGAATCAGAAACAATTCCTAAAATAATAGGCATTTTGAAAACTGCAATTATGGGTTTAGGGTATTTTACTTTTTGAATATTTAGCTTCTTAAGTTTATTTGGCCTAAGCTGAAACTCAAAATAGTTGTGTATCACATCAGTTCACCAAGACATTAGGCAGTTTAGGAGTGTCCTGAGTGATTCTAATAAATGAAATTCGAATTTACTTTGCTCTTTGAATAATTCTTTTATTCTCCCATCAATTCCTGTCTCCTTTACATACTTCAAAATAAATACAATGGTTAATATTAGCTACTAGAAACTATTATAACTTGTATTCTACAAAATTAACTTGAACCCTTTTGTATATTGGCATCTTGCAGCCTCAAATCTGGAAAACTAAAATATAAATCATATTCACAGAGATATACATATATGTTTCTTTAATTTATTATTTTGCAGCAAATGTATGGGCAATTAATGCAAATAAAGTTGAGTAGATAAATATTCATAATACTTGAAAAGGGCAAGAAAACAATATGAAAATGAAGTCACTTGAAATGTTGGCTCTTCAGGAAATGATCATGACCAAGGGATCTGAAAAGCAACTCAGGGAGGAAAGGGTTTATTTAACTTACACTTCCACATCACAGTCTATCATTGAAGAAAGTCATGTCAGGAGCTCAAGGCAGGAACTTTCACATAGAGACTGAACCATAGACTATGGAGGAGTGCTGCCTACTGACTTGCTCTCTATGGCTTGCTCAGCTTGCTATGGATCACCTTCCTGGTGATGGCAGCACTCACATAACCTGGGCCCTCACACATTAATCATTCATAAATAAAATGAACCTACAGGTTTACCTACTAGGCCATTTTATGAAGGTTAAGAAATTTGATTATATTCACTTTTCTCATCTCTCTTCTGCTTTTGTACACCACTTCTCTTTCCTAATTAATTCTTCTTCTATGTTTCTCTCTCACTCTCGTGAACAAGAGAGCCGAATAATTAGGATTGCTTACAAGATTAAAGGTTATATAAGGAGCATGTTCAACATATTAGTGACTATATGCACTGATGCAATGTCCCTTACTCCTCTAACAGTCATCAGTTGTCTATAGATCATCATGAAGTGGTGAGGTCTTGTGAGTACCTTTGTAGTGAGGTAGTCCTTCTGTAGCACTGACCACGCCCATTGGGGGGTGGAGCGATGGGCGGAGGTGACCTGAGGAAGGAGGTCGGAGGGGGCCAGGAAGGCGCTCTTTTTCTGGCGTGACTCGGACAGGAGAGGATCGGGTTGAATTTCCTGGTGTTCATCTGTCTAGGTTGTAAGTTATTTCTCCCTGAATAAACATCTATTCGGCCTATTTGTTTATTCTGATCCTTATTAACCGCAATATACCTTCCTCTAAAAACTATTAGCTGCTTATGAATCTCCAAGGAGAATTGGGGCCTCCTGAACACCCTCCCCAACATATAATGTTTACAGACCTTTTGCATGATTTGTGCAGTAAATTATAACTACTGAGATTTCCAAAGTTCAACGGCCACATAATATCCAGAATAAAGTAAAACACTCTACTTCCTCTAACTCTTACACTCTTTCTACCCATTCTTCAATGGATTTTACTTGAACCTTGAGATGAGGTAGGGGTAGTGTAGACGTCCTAGCACCTAAGCAAGCAACAGTCATTCCCAATATTTTAAGAAGTTATTAGTCTCTGTAGTAGCCATTACCAACTGCATAAAATACATTTACCTATGGGCATAAACCTATGGGCTTAGAAGTGATTTTATACGCACATTGTGTCCATGTAGCAATATGACATCAGTAGTCTCTCCACTAGGATTCTCCTCTGCCATGAGCTTTTGATAAGATGTACAGTACCAATCATGAAAATGTTCCTGTGGAGCCAACCTCAAATCCAATCAGAAACAAATTGGTCATCCCTCTAACACACCCACTATTTTTATCAGTGAGCCAATATTTCCTGGACACTTAGTAATCACACAGGAGCCACATCTGAGTAGGATTAATGATGACAATTCTCCTTCTAGAACTATGAGGGCTAGCCAATGGTGGAAGTTTCCAGATTAGTTTTTGCTTTATTTCTCTGTGTCCTGCCACCAAAATATGTAGTCTTCAGTAATAGTGTCTTTCCTGTCATTACATTTTTATTGTTTTGATTTAGTTGCATAGAACATTGAATAGAGGGAATTGCTTATATTTGTGTAGCACATAATCACTCAATGGAATTGTATTAAGAATTTTGTAGTAACTATATCACTATTTTGTAGGATCTCTCTTAAAAATGGGTACAGGTGCTTTAATTTTTAATGGGACAAGTGAAATTAGTAAAGAAGGTCCCCTGAAGAACCTGTATAAAATTCAACTAAATGGCATAGTCAGAACTACATGCTTTATGATTTTGGATGCAATAACTTACATATTTGATTGATTAGCTGCTATTTATTCACTCATATTGAGTAGTATTTTATTTTATTTATTTTTCATATTTTACATATCATACCCAGTTCCCTCTTTGTCTCTCCCTCAGTCCCTCTCTTCCACCCTCCCATGCCCCCTGATCACCCTCCCATCCCACCTCTCTCCACATGTAGGGTGATGCCTTCCTGGAGGGGTCATTTAATCTGTCAAGTCATTTGGAGTAGGGACTAGGCCCTCCCTCCTGCCGTTAGGTTAAGGGAGTATCCCTCCATGGGAACATGGTCCCAAAGTTCTTTTGTGCACGAGGGTTCTTTTGTTCCACTGTCAGTTCTTTTGTTCCACTGTCAGAGGTCCCTTAGACTGCCCAGGCCTTCTAACCCATGTTCAGGGGTTTGAGTCTGTCCAATGCTGGTTTCACAGCTATCAGTCTGGGGGTTTATGAGCTCCCCCTTGTTCAGTCAGCTGTCTCTGCGGGTTCCTGAAGCCTGTTCTTATCTTCCCTCTCTGCATTTGGATTCCAGTTCTGCTCAGTGGTTAGCTGTGGCTGTCTCCTTCTGTTTCCATCAGCCACTAGATGAGGGCTCTATGATGTTGGATAAGTTAGCCATCAATCTCATTATCAGGGTAGGGCATTTATGGTAGCCTTTCTAGTGTTGCTCAAACTGTTAGTCAGTGGTAAGTCTTACAGATCTCTGGACATTTCTCTAGTATCAGTTTTCTCTTGAAACCTCTAATGGCTCCCTCTTTTATGGTCTCTCTCTTTCTCTCTCTCTCTCTCTCTCTCTCTCTCTCTTTCTCTCTCTCTCTTTCTCTCTCTCTCTCTCTTTCTCTCTCTCTCTCTTTCTCTCTCTTTCTCTCTCTCTCTCTCTCTCTCTCTCTCTCTCTCTCTCTCACTCTTCCCTCATCTATTCCTCCCCTGACTCAATCTTCCTAGTCCCACATGCTTTCCTTTCTTCCCCTTCTCTTCCTCCTAGCCTTTCTCCACTCATTGCACCCCCAACTCCCAATATGCTCAGGAGATCTTGTCATTTCCCCTTCTGTGAGGGACCTTGTATGAATCTCTAGAATCTTCCATTATCATAGTTTCTCTAGCAGTGTGAATTATAGGCTAGTGAGTCTTTGCTCTATGTCTAAAATTCATATATGAGTGAGGACATACCATGTTCCTCTTTTTGTGACTGGGTTACCTCATTCAGATTTGTTTCTTCAAGTTACATCCATTTTCCTGAGAATTTCAAGATTCCATTATTTTGTTTGTTTGTTAGTTTTTTCTGCAGAGTAGTATTTCATTGTGTAAATTTGCCACATCTTCTTTATCCATTCTTCAGTTGAGAGGCATCTAGGTTACTTCCAGGTTCTTGCTATTGCAAATAATGCTGCTACGAACATATTTGAACAGATGTCTTTGTTGCATGGATGTGGATCATTTGGGTATATGCCTAAGAGGGTGACTGCCAGGTCCTGTGGTAGACTGATTCCCGTTTTCCTGAGGAACTGCCATACTGAACTCCCAAATATCTGTTCAAATTTGCATTCCCACCAGCAGTAGAGGAGTGTTCCCTTTCTCCATATCCTCTCCAGCATAAGTTATCATTGGTGTTCCTAATTTTGGCCATTCTGGCAGGAGTAAGATGGTATCTCAGAGTTGTTTTGATTTACATTTACCTGATAGGTAAGGATGTTGAGCACTTTCTTACGTCTCTTTCAGCCTTTTTGATTTCCTCTATTGAGAATTCTCTATTCAGTTCTGTACCCCATTTTTAATAGGGTTATTTGGTGTTTTAGTGACTGGCTTCTTGAGTTCTTTGTATATTTTGGAGATCAGCACTCTGTCAGTTATAAGATTGGTGAATCTCTTTTCCCAGTCTGTGGGCTAACATTTGGTCTTGTTATCTGGGTCCTTTGCCTTACAGAAGCTTCTCAGTTTGAGGAGGTCCCATTTATTAATTGTTGATATCAGTGTTTGTGCTACTGGACTTATGTTCAGAAAGCAGTCTCCTGTACCAATTTGTTCAAGGGTATCTTTCACTTTGTCTTCTAAGATACTCAGTGTGGCCGGATTTATGTTGAGGTCCTTGATCCATTTGGACTTGAGTTTTGTGCATGGCGATAAGCATGGGTCTATATGCAGTCTTCTATGCACTATCTTCCAGTTATGCCAGCAGCATTTGTTGAAGATGCTTTACTCCTCCCATGGTATTCTTTTAGCTGTTTTGTCAAATATCAGGTGTTTGTAGGTGTGTGGTTTAATATCAGGATTTTAGATTCGATTCCATTGGTCTACCTGTCTATTTTTGTGCCCAAACTAGGCTGTTTTAGTACTATAGCTCTATAGTAGAGCTTCAAGTTGGGGATGGTGATGCCTCCTGAAGTTCCTTTATTGCCTGGGTCTTTTGTTTTTTCCATACAAAGTTGATAATTTTCCTTTCAAGGTCAGTGAAGAATTGTGGTTGGATTTTAATGGGGATTGCATTGAATTTGTAGATTGCTTTTGGCTAGATTGTCATTTTTACTATGTTTATCCTACCCATCTAAGAGCATAGGAGAGCTTTCCATTTTCTGGAATCTTCTTTAATTTCTTTCTTTAAGGACACAAAGTTCTTGCTATATAGGTCTTTCACTTGTTTTGTAAGCTTTACCCCAAGATAGTTTATGTTGTTTGTGGCTGTTGTAAAGGGTGATGTTTCTCTGATTTCCTTCTCAGCTCCTTTGTCATCTGTATTAAGATTTTAAATAAACATTTTGTTAGTTCTATGAGAAATTTAGAAAATATATGCTGATCATGTTCACCAAGTTCTTCCCTTAACACTTCTACCGCTTTCACACTCCCAAATCCATTTCCTCTTCTTTAAATTTAATAACAAATTGACTCGAATTTATGCTGTCTCATCTACTCCTGGTTTTTAGGCCATCCAGTGACATACAAAGAACTGTACCCTTATAGAAAACTGACTTACCATTTCTCAGAAGTGATCAATTGTCAAAAGCTTCTCAGCTGCTCCCCAATCCATTCTTGATTGGCTTGATCTTGTACACATGTCTTATGCAGGTAACCACAGATGCTGTGAATTCCCAAGTACAGCAATCTTATATTGTCCAGAAGACAGTGTTTTGCTCAGGTGTTCCCCAACTTCTAACTCTTGCAATCTTTCTACTCCATCTTTCAAGATGATCTCTGAGCCTGGGGAGAGGGGGAGATAATAAGTTGTACTATGTATAGCTGAGTATTCCACGGTAACTTATTTTCTGTGCTTTGAACAGTTGTAAAGCAATGGAGGTTTTATTATTGAATGTATTTTTAAATTTACTTAAAACACTTACTTTTTGCATATTGATTTCATTAAGTGCATATCAATGTAGTACCAGATATTTCAATACATATTGTATAATATTTACTTTTCCTTTTGTAAAATTATTCAAAAGTACTTTTATCTTCTTTTCCTCTACCCTTTAACATATATAGCATATGATTATCTATAATCATCCTATTTTTCAGTAGCACACCAGAAATTCTTACTGATGCATTATGATTATGTAATACCCATTGATCAGCCTTTCTCCATTTTTCCTACTCTCCACTCTCCTCAGCTACTTGCTATCACTTTTCTGGTTCCAACATCTGTGTAATCAGTTTTATTCGATTATATATAATAATAATGGGTCAATGTATTTTTTCTCTTTTTGACTTACAAATAATATAGTAAATCTCACCTTCACCCCCATTTTCAGCCATATTGTCACCATGACAAGATTTGTTTCTTCTATGATTAATTAGTTGGACAGCTAAGTTGTATCCATTTCATTGCAGCTATCTTGAATTGTGTTATAATGAAAGTGCATGTTAATATAATTTCTATTATTTACTATATCAAACTGAGGGGTTGATGGATTATATGGTTTCTTATTTTAAATATCTTAGTAAGTTTTTTTATGTTTTTATAATGACTCTATGAATTCATATTCACACCACCAACACAAAAGATTTCTCTTGTCTCCACATTCTTACCAGTAATCTTATTTTAGTTCATTTAGTAATATATATAATTACTGGAATTATATTCTTATGAGTATATTTTCCCTGCCCATCCCTCAGCTACACCAGCCCCAAACAACATACAGAGATGCTGTATTTGATACAATGCTGTTGGCCATTTACTAGTTTCTTTTTGGCTAGCTCTGTCTTAAATATTAACCCATTTCTATTAATCTAAGTATTCCCTTGTGGTATCATCTTACTAGAGAGAGGGGCCAGCGTTCTGCCCTCTCTATCCTCCATCTTGAATCTCCTCCTACCTCTCCCTGAATCCTCCTCTCCTAGTTTCGCCAATCTTGCTTTCCTATTGGCCAACAGTGTTTTATTCATTAACCAATATGAGAAACATATTTACAGAATGACATCTCCCATCATCATATATAGTTGTGGTTTTGCTTTGCCCTTCTTTAATGATTAGCAATATTGAGGATTTTCCATATGTTTGCAAACTATGTGCATGTCTTCCTTTGAGAAGTGACTACTTAGATCTATTGTATATTTTATAAATCATGTTTTCTGGAATTTTCAAAAGTTATCTTACCTCCATATATATTTTTGATATTAAGTCCTTGTCATATGATGCTGAGAAAACTGTATATTCACTTAAAGAATGAAACTAGACACATATTTATCACCATAAACAAAAAAAAATAGAATCAAGTGGATCAAAGTCCTCAATTTAAGAGCTGAAACACTAAAACTCATATAGATGAACATAGACTGATCCTTATAAGAGATAGGTGTGGGAAAGGACTTTCTGAGCAGGATTACATTTGACAAGGTATTAAGGTCAATAGATGACAACTACAACGTCATAAAATTAAAAGCTTTCTGTACATCCAAGGAAGCAAATGAATGAAGAGGAAGCCCATAGAATGGGAGAGAATCTTTGCCAGTTATACTCTAGCAGAGAATTAATATGCAGGATATACAAAGAACTCACAAAAATAAAAGGTAAAAGAAACAATGTCCCAATTAAAAATGGTCAAGGGATTTGTGCTAGATAGTTTAATTGTTTTTGTTTAACTTTTTATTATATGAAAGACTTGAAATATGCAATACAGTATTTGAATGTTGGTATTTTATAATTCCAGGTCCTTCCGGGTCTTCCAAAGTGTTTCTGCACTCTTCCTGAGAAGGACATCTTCCTTGGGGTTCAGGTTCACTTTCACAATGTCTGTGATGCCATTTTGTCCCAAGATACAAGGAATGCTGAGAAAGATTTCTTCCTTTATCCCATATAAGCCCTTAACTAGTGTGGAAACTGGATGCACCCTCCTAAGATTCTTCAGCATTGACCCTGCCAGATCTGTCACAGACAGCTCAATAACCTTCAGCCGGAGGACCTCATAGCCACTCTCGACCACCTGATTGTTAATTTTTTCTAGTGCTCCTGCTCTGAGCTGGTTCCTAATGCTGGGTTCAGTGACTTCAGAGACACGCCAGCAACGTTCACACCACTCCATAAAGGCACACTAGAGTCACCATGTTCTCCAAGAACCCAGCCATGGCAAAATAGTTTTATGTCAACAAGCTAAAGTTATCAGAGATGAGGGAGCCCCAATTAAAAAAAAAAGAGCCTCCATTTTTGTAAGGAATTTTCTCAATCAGTGATCATTGGCGGAGGGTCCAGCCCATTGTGGGTGGCACCACCCCTAAGCTGGTGGCCCTAGGTTCTAAAACAAAGTAGGCTGTGCAATTCATGAGGAACAAGCTAGTAAGAAGCACTCCTCCATGGACTCTGCTTCATCTCTTGCCTCCAGTTTCTGGTTCATTTTCAGTTCCTGTTTTGACTTCCTTCCATGACGAACACTGATATGGAAGTGTGAGCCAAATAAACACTCTTCTCCAAGCTGCTTTTGGGTCATGTTGTTTCACTGCAGTAATAGAAACCCTAAGACAGGATCTAAACAAAAAGTTCTCAATAGAAGAAATAAAAATAGTCGTTCTCGTCTAGTAAATGCTTCACTTGAGCTATTTTAGTTTTCATTTGAGAATTTTCATTTTACTTAAACTTAATTGTTTTTCTGAGCTCTGGAGGTAGAAGCAGGCAGATCTCTGTTCTACAGAGTGAGTTTCAGGACTGCCAGAACTACACTGAGAAACCTTGTCTCATGGGTGGGGAGTGAAATAAACGAGTAAATATATGATTTTCAACCTCACAAGCATGTTTTCTGGGTGTAGAGTTTATGCAATTTGCATGTGTGATGGCATGAGATAAGCTTATGTCTTGCCTCTCCCAGGGTGCAGTTCTAGCTGTAAAGGAAGAAAGTTCTTCCTTTTTTGTTCTCGCCTGCCCAAAAAGAGTGCATAAACAACATTTCTATAAGAAAGAGATGCAGATGGCAGAGCATAGAAATATGTCATAGTTCAAGTATCAGTAACTCTTATAGTTATATCCAGAAAATCTTTTTAGATAAATGAGTCAGTAATTTATAATGCACTACACAGATGAGATTTCAGAAAAACTTCAATGCTGTTTTAAATAATTTAAACCAGTTGAATTTTTGTTTTTCTGTGGAGACTAACTGCTAAGTGCTATACATAGACAGAATGCTTTACAAATAAATTAATTTAGCATGATTTGATTGTTTATGCATATATTATCTGTATCTTATTTTCTGCTCAATGGCAGAGTTGAGTGCCTACAACAGAGCCTTTATGCACAAAGCTTACTATTGGACCCTTCTAGAAATCATTTTCACCTCCTAATTTAATTAGACATTCCTTTTAGATGCTCATCACTAATTCATATCATTTTAATATTTTGAGTGAATATAAATAATAACATAAGAATATTAATAAATAGCCAAAAGGTTATAGCTATATAGATGGGTTTGCTGTAGATCCAAATTATATACTGACTTTGTTCTGCTCCAAAAGAATGGAAATTTCAATTTAGAGTTAGTAGCTATTATCTGACTAAGAAAAGGAGAGACTTTTAGGGGAGAATGTTCTAAGGCAGGGGACTAATAAGGTAAATGAAAGGGTTCATGATGCCTCCAAGTGTGAAAGCAGCAATGAAAAGGATCCATTGAACTAGCAACAGAATATTGAGAAAATCACTTGATGAGTTATACATCATTCTTACTTGTTGCTGCCCATATTTTCAGCATTATGTTTTCTACTTTGCGTCAATTTACAAGAAAAGACACATATTTCATGGCCTAATTCATATTAAGTCCCACAGAAACAGATATTTGCTATTTGGAAGGTATTCCTCAGCCAAAGCTGAAACACTCCACCATGGAGCTGTAGGCACAGAGGGGTACACATTTTCCATACTCAGAGCAGTGTTCCCAGGGTCAGACACAGAGTTTGCAAATTTGGCCCAAAAGCTGTGAAATTCCAAGCATGTTTTGTAAGTCTTCTGTTATCCCACAGCTGTGCATTGCTGGTTCCCTTGTTACGAAAAGTGCTCTGTCCTCTTCATAGATATGTGTACTCTATCCATGATTAAATGCCCTCCGTACACAGGAACACCTAAATGATTTACTTCTTATGCTCCCTGGGCAGCTGGAGAACATATTCTTAAGTAGCATATGAAATGAAATCATATTCTATTTTCTTATGGAGTTTTTATTTAACTGAACAGTCCCTCGGCTCAGATTGCTGTTTGCATGCTATAAATCTATCGCATTCTTTCAATCAAGGTGAAATGGCAAGAGCTGCAGACAAGGAGTGGTAGGCTGCCCTTTCACCCCAGCTCTCCCGGTAACTCTAATTGTAATGCAGGCCTGCTTCTTCCTCCATGAAGAGACGTGCTAGGGTACGCTATTTCTGAGGTTACTTGCCACTACACAAATTTCTGAAATCAACTATGTATTTGTGGATTTCATTCCAGCTGCATCCTCTGAGTCAGTTTGCTTTGGAAGGGCTTCATACCTGGGAAAGATATTTTCCAGCAGCTCATGGGGCCCAAGGCACACATTCCCCATGCTCCAATCCAATCACCCAGCTTGAGCCACAGATTCTGCAGATTTGGCCCTAGAGCTGTGAAATTCCAAGGTTGATGCATAAACTTCAATTTCCTCCCACAGTTGTGAACTACTCCTTTTATCCACCCTGGTAAGTCCTCACAGGCCCTCTGTTCCACTTCAGGATTTACACTCATTGGCGGCATGAAAGCCCCACATATACCTCCAGCTCAGCACCTTCCCTCTTCAACGATGCAGCAAGAATTCATTTGGAAGTAAATTAGGACTTTTGTGCCTCCATCAATTGATTTATAAAGAATAGAAGATAAAAATCTATAGGTGATACATTTAATTACTTGTAAAGCAAGTCTTAATTACACTGTAAAATATATGCATTTCAATTTGGGTAGTAGTTTCATCTACATGTTTGCTCAATATCTGAAGTCTACACCTATATTACATGGGCATTTTTCTCACCTGTTAAAGAGATGGCAGGTCGTGCTCCACTTACTTCATAGAATAGTTGTGGACATTTATATATTAGATGAGAAAATTATTCAGTTACCATTCATATAATGAATATTGCTAACCTATTTATCAATAGCAATAAAATGGACTGTGGTTATTATAAAAGATACTTGTAAAGAAACTGTCTTTATCTTAACTCCTGCTCTGTATGTAACATCTCATTATGTGCATTACAAATTAGGATAACAAAGAAAACATATCTTTAAGCTGGAGAAGCCAGACGAAGTATCAATAGTAACAAGGGGATTGTCTTGGTGTATAGCCATCTCTTTATAGTGAAAATGAAAGAAAAGCCTTTGCTCTCGGAAACAGATTTTTGTTGTTTCTGTTGTTTTTAATCTTTCCAGCATGTAGTGGTTTTAGAATTGTTCACTTTAGAGTTAACAAAAATGTTTGGAGACAAAGGAATTCACTCACCCACTTTGCTTTTTAAAAATATCCCACATGGGAGACTTTCTGTCTGATGCCTTTTTGTGTTTAGGAACATGTGTACATGATTGCACACACCCATGGTTCTATGCCTTTCTTTAAAATCTTTGAGGAGAGGATTGGAAGGATGGCTCAGTGGTTAAGAGCACTTGCTGTTCATATGGAGGACACAGGTTGGGTTATTATCATTGTCACAGTGACTCATAACTGTCCATAATTCTAATGCCAGGTGATCCAATGCTTCTTTCCAGTCTCCCTGGGCATCAGATACTCATGTGGTGCACAGACACGTACATACAAAACATACATATAAACTAAATAAATCTTTTTTTTTTTTAAGAACTGTTGTGTGGTTTGAAACAGTGTAACTACGCAGCTCTGATTGGCCTGGGACTCCCTATGTAGACCAAGATGCCTTTGAACTCACAGAGCTTAGTCTGTCTCTACCTCTCAACTGCTAGGAATGTTTTTAAATCTTGATATTGTTTCAAATGTGGCATGAGAGCACTTACATACGCTTGTTAAAGGAGAAAGGTTTATATAACATGAGGAGACACTAAAGTATAACATGTTAAATTTAGTTTTGTTTCAGTGTATGGAGATAATAAAGCGTTTTAGTGTACAAACCACTTGTTTTTAATCATTAAAATATTAGGGGAAAGGAAAAAAATGAGATCAGAACAGGGTCACCATATTATCTTAATGAGGAGATAGAAGAATTAGTAAAAACCTGAACGTGAAAGAAAAGCCTTGTTTTGATGGTTTTTCTAGTACTGGACATGGACAGACAAAAGAGTAGCTTTCTAAAACTCATATTTTACTGAAGGCTGTGACCTGTCGAAGGTCAATAATCACATCCAGTGGATGGCCTCACAGCCATGGGTACATGGGCAGCATGAATTGGTCTTGGTGGATTAGTTGTTTTCCTTCTTTGTTTAGTGACACAAGTAAGGAAGGGGTGGGGAAGGGGAGGATAGGTCTAGGAGGAGTAATGGTGTGAATATAGTCAAAATACATAGTGTGGAATTCTCAAAGAATGAATAAAATATCATATTAAAGAAAATAACTACAGTGGGTGCAAGAGCATCTTACCAAGATTTTGAGATTTCTGTGTACCACGTGAATGTAGAGTTGAAATAAATGCTTCTTTTCTTGGTTGTGCTTTGCATTTGGCAGGACTGGGGATAGGAGCTGACAAAAAAGACTTTGATTTATATTTTCTTAAAATCTATTTCCAGTCTCATGACAATCCATTGAGGGAAACAGAATTTGTCTCAGGGTAACTATAACCATTAGGATGATTTTTCTTGGATTTCTAAAACCCAATTTTCAGAAATTTACAGAAAGTCCATTATCATGGAATTTACTTGGTTTTTCTTTATGACCCAGACACAAAATTTCCCTTTGAGATACTGTATTTGAAATTGCAAAGTTTTAAAACTAATATTTAAGGCACTTACTGGGTTTCATATTCCGGCCTGACCTCTCATATTCTCTCAAAGAGCTCAATTGGTTGATTGCTCAAAGCTCTCTAATTGCAAGCTTAAACCTCTGGGAAACAGAGTTTGAAGTATTACAGCTTCTCAAATGGCAATCAGATCTCTCTGAGTGCTCAATCTATTGCTAATTTTACAATTAAAGACATGATTGTTTCTGTATTTAAGCTGCCTGCCAAGGCTGAAAATTATTTTGAGGAGTACCCTGGCTGTGCTTGAGGAAGCATAATATAAATGCAGGTGGTGATGAGTGTTATAGAGAGCACTTTCACATCAAGAATAAAAACAAAATCAGTTGAACGTACTGCTTTGCAGAGAATGCCCATAGTTTCTTTGTGCAAGTTTTGTGTTTTGATGTTTATGTATGTCTCAACCAAAGTTAGGGTTAGTATGTAATCTTTCGTAGCTTACTGGGTAACATTTCTCATTTATTAATTTTATTTTTTAGATTCATAAAATTAGTACAATGTAAGAAATGACAACAGTACAACATAGCTATAGTATATACCTAACATCCAAGTCAATTGATCCCAATTCTAACACTAAAATATTCTGCAAAATAGGGAAATGTATAACCTCTATGACCATATGAAGCAAAAATGTCATTTATTCATCCAAGATTTTTAAATTTTTCATTGAATCATTGGAAACTATCCATCTTCATTTGCAACATTTATAGTAAGTTTCTGCAGAACTATACAGAACTTAGAATAATCATTTTGAACAAATTGATTAACTAAATGACTATGGGAAAGTGTGGCTCTATAAATGGATGAAAATAGATGAATGGAATGTGACAGACCCCAAAGAATATGTTATGTATTTATCTTAGTGATAAGTAGGCCAACTTGAATGTTTTTTCCTTTGATGTTTACAGTAGAGAATTATTTTGCTCTCCTTGTTCATGCAATTATTGAAAAGAGTCAAAGTCTTAATTCAAATAAAGTAGTTAGACCAAGTAGGATAGTGTTGAGTGATCTAGATTCAGAATGCCATGGCTTTCTGGTGAATTTACTGCCTAACCATTTCTAAAACGTATACATTTCTTCATTGACAACTAAATACTAATGAGCTTTGGGCATCTGTGCACATGTTCTCTTTAATTTTACAAGTTTCTCTTTTAGGGGATTTTTGCCTCAAACCCAAGGAAGTGATGTTATATCCTGTTTTTGCCGGTGGTTTATGAATAGCAACCAAAGTTCACTGCTCAGCCAAGTAACAAGTCTGTAAGCTGCAAAAGTAAGATGATTGATCCAGAACTGCTTCTATACAGTACCACTTATAATTATGAGAAATACAGAATGCAGCCCATCCTGAAATTAAGACACTTACAATAATGCGAAGAAAACTGTGTGCCACCACTCAAAAACAAATTGTTTACCAACTATTCTACCACTTGTAATCAACAGGATTATTAATGATTACAGTGGTAGAGTGTGAATATAAAGAAATAAATACTCTCTGTTTCAAACCACTCAAATTATTAATATGCTTGTGTTTAGTTAAGCATATGGGTCTATAGAATAAATAAACTTTATAGTAATATAAACTTTAAACATTTGCTATGTATCAATTGCTAAAACTTATACCTTGTGTGTTAGGTGTGTGTGTGCACATAGTGTGTGTGTGTGTGTGTGTGTGTGTGTGTGTTTCATTGAAAATATACAGATGGTTATAATGTTCTCATCATTTGCTTTTGTAATGAAACTAAAAATGCTTATTTATTTGGCAACGACCAAACACCCAATAAAGTTAGCACCATCTTCATGTATAGCTTCTGTACCCAAAGTATTAGGCTATACTTCAGAGCTTGCATAAACTTCCAGGTATACAAATATAACAAGCAAAGGCATAATTCCCGCTTTGCTAGTAACTTGCAGCCCGTCTGGTTTGCATGATTTATAAAAGAAACATTTCAACATGGATGCAAGTTTCAGTTACAGGGCTCTAGATTTTATTTTAGTATCTTAATATTAACCTATTCATAACTAAGTCTAAGGTACATCTCAAAATCGTGGGAAAGGTATTGGAATAGGTATAAGCTCAGTAAAACTCACGTTGACATAGCAGGAGAATCAATAGGAAGAAAGTTCCTAAAAATACTGATTATTTATGACTGATAGAGGCACATTATTTTCATTCCACTTTTATTTCTACCTGTGGCTTGATTCAGGTTTCAAAGTATAGCCTAATGCTTAGAGTACAGGTGTCTATGAGAGAGATGGTGTTAATATCACTGATTGTTTAGTCTTTGGCATATCAGTAAAGATTTGTAGTCTCATTCCAAAAGTGAAAAAAGGATGATAATAACTCCTGTGACTGAGTATTTTACAATGGAAATTTAAATTCAGAGATATAAATTTGCCAAGAAAATTCATCAGTTAACAGTGAAGATGAAAACTGAACCTAGTAAAATGTTATTGTACAATTAAAAGAATGTGTATATGGACCTCATTATTCCACTCAATAAAACTGAGATTATTAGCACAATTCTTGAAATATATTAATTTTTGAGAGTGTCATAAATATATACTATGTATTGATTATATTTGCCTTCCCTATCACTCTATTTTATCCTCTTGTTCTTTCATTTTCCCCTTGACCCACTGAGTTTAACTAGACTTGCTTATATGAACTTGGATAGGAAACTATTTGTTAAATCATGAGAAACTTTCCAGTGACCAATCATCAAAACAACAGACAGTTCCTCCCTAGGAGCTATGATCTCTCTTGCCCTAGGATTTTTAGCAGGCTTACAGCACGAGGTATATATTCATGCTTATGAACTGAGTCTCAAATTCCACTGGAGAATCATTGATTACTCTGTTATAGTTTCACCCTGTTACTGTGGGGGGAAAAAAACCCTCTCTGACTAAAAGTAACTGGAGGAAGAGGGGGGTTATTTGGCTTCCAGATCACAATCAAGCACTGATGGAAATAAGAGCAGGTTTTTAAGCAGGACCTCAAAGCAGAAATGTTTGCAGAATATGCTTGCAGGCTTATTCTCTGGATCCCTGTTAGCTAGTATTTTGTTTGTTTGTTTTTGTTTTTTGTTGTTTTGTTTTTTGTTTTTATACAGTCTAGTGCTACCTGCCTAGGGACAGTGCCACTCACAGTAGACTGGACCCTCTCATATCTACTAATACAAAGGCAGACATGACTACAGGCCAATTTGATCTAGACAATTCCTCAATTGAAACTTTCCTCTCAGATGACTCTAAGTTGTCTCAAGCTGATAGATAAAGCTAAATATCACATCCTCAAAATAGTCATGCCACTATTGCATCAGCAAGTATATCTTACCAAGATAGTCACTTTGCAGATTAAAGAGTACACAACCAGGTAAGACTTTTGATGGCTTTTCAGAACTAGCAGCCCGAATAAGATCTGTTGCACTATTACCTCCATTGTTCATCAGGAAGTGTGTGTGTGGGGGGGTGTTCCCGCTCATTTCCAGCATTATTTCTCTGAATTTCATCTTAAAGTTGTTAGAGTTGAATGACAGAATATAGTTGCTTTTCAATCCTTTTTTAAAAAACATAAGACATGAAAGAAACTAAACAATATATTAGAAAGTCAGATACATATAATAATGTCATCACTTTGATGCATCAAGGCAGGTATTTAAACTGATGCCTTAATTAGAATCTAATGTGTTTTAAGAAATTGGAAACAAAGCACCAAATGTTGGTGTATTTGGTTATTTTAGAAAGAATGCCTCACACCTCACATTGTAGCCTAGTGTGAACTTGGCTACGTTATTTATGCCAGGGTGACCTCAAACTTGTGACAATCATTTTGTCTCAGATTTCCAACTGCTAGAATTCCATCCATGGCTGAGCTATAAATTTGGTTTATTTAGAATTAAAGATAACTTTATACACAAGGGATTTATGTTGATGTCTTTGATCCATTTGGACTTGAGTTTTGTGTGCGGCAATAGACATGGGTCTATCTGCAGTCTTCTACACACTATCTTCCAGTTGTGCCAGCACCATTTGTTGAAGATGCTGTACTCGCCCTATTGTATAATTTTAGCTGTTTTGTCAAAAATCTGGTGTTCATAAGTGTGTGGGTTAATGTCAGGAATTTTAATTCGATTCCATTGGTCTACTTGTCCACTTTTGTAGCAAAACCAGGCTGGTTTTAGTACTATAACTCTGTAGTAGAGTTTAAAGTCGGGGATGGTGATGCCTCCTGAAGTTTTTTTTATTGTACAGGGTTGTTTTGGCTATCCTGGGTCTTTTGTTTTTCCACATAAAGTTGATTATTATGTTTTCAAGGTCAGTGAAGAATTTTGCTGAGATTTTAATGGGGTTTGCATTGAATCTGCAGACTGTTTTTGGCAAGATTGCCATTTTTACTATGTTTATCCTACCTATCCAAGAGCATGGGAGACCTTTCCATTTTCTGGTATCTTCCTTAATTTTTTTTCTTTCTTATTTTCTTATTATATAGGTCTTTCACGTGTTTGGTAAGCGTTACCCCAAGATACTTTATGTTGTTTGTGGCTATTGTAAAGGGTGATGCTTCTGTAATTTCTTTCTCAGTCCCTTTGTCATCTGTATATAGTAAGGTACTGATTTGTTTTGAGTTTATCTTATATCCTGCTAGTTTGCTGAAGGTATTTATTAGCTATAGGAATTCTCTGGTAGAGTTTTTTGGATCTCTTATGTAAACTATCATATCATCTGCAAATAGGGTGTCGAATTTTGTCGAAGGCTTTCTCAGCATCTAGGGAGATAATCATGTGATTTTTCTTTTTCAGTTTGTTTATATGGTGAATCACGTTGATAGATTTTCATATGTTAAACCATCCCTGCAACCAAGGGATGAAGCCTACTTGGTCATGGTGAATGATTTTTCTAATGTATTATTGGATTCGGTTTCCAGTATTTTATTGAGTAGTTTCGCATCAATGTTCATGGGGGATATTGGTCTGTAGTTTTCTTTCTTAGTTGTGTCTTTGTGGGGCTTGGGTACCAAAGAGATTGTGGCCTTATAGAAAGAGTTTTGTAATGAACCTGCTGTTTCTATTGTGTGGAACAATTTGAGGAGTATTGGTATTAGCTCTTCCTTGAATTTCTGGTGGAGTTCTGCACTGAAGCCATCTGGCCCTGGGCTTTTTTTGTTGGAAGGATTTCGATGACTACTTATATTTCATTAGTGGTTATAGGTCTGTTACAGTTGTTTGTCCTTTCTTGATTTAATTTTGGTAAGTGATAGTCATTCAGAAACTTGTCCATTTCCTTTGAATTTTCAAATTTTGGGGAGTATAGCTTTTCATAGTATGACCTGAAAATTGTCTGGATTTCCTCTGTGTCCGTTGTTATGTCACCCTTTTCCATTCTCGTTTTGTAAATTACATGTTCTCTCTCTGCTTTTTCGTTAGTTTGGATAAAGGTTTGTCTATTTTGTTGAGTTTCTCAAAAGACCAACTCTTCGTTGCATTGACTTTTTTTTTTTTTTTTTTTTTTTTTTTTTTGGATTGTTTTCCTGGTTTCTATTTTGTTGATTTCAGCCCTCAAATTGATTATTTCCTGTCATCTAATCCTCTGGGGTGAGTTTGCTTCTTTTTGTTCTAAGGCTTTCAGTTGTGCTGTTAATTCTCTAAAGTGACTATCCTCTGTTTTCTTCATATGGGCACATATTGCACATATAGTGCAATGAACTTCCTTCATATCACTGCTTTCAAGTTGTTCCATAAGTTCAGGTATGTTGTGTCCTCATTCTCGTTGAATTTTAGGAAGCCTTTATTTTCTTCTTTGACCCAGGTATGGTGCAATTGCGCATCATTCAGTTCCCATGAGATTGTAACTTTTCTGCAATTTCTGTTGTTTTTGAATTCCAACTTTAGATAAGATACAGGGGACTATTCCAATTTTTTTGTATCTGTTGAGGTTTGCTATATGGTTAGTATGTGGTGAAATTTAGAAAAGTTTCCCAGTGTTGCAGAGAAGAAGTTATATTCTTTTGTGTTTGGACAGAATGTTTTATAGCTGTCTGTTAAACCCGATAGAGACATATCTTCTGTCAGTTCTTTTGTTTCTGTGTTAAGTTTCTGCCTGGTGGTCCTGTCTAGCAGTGCGAGTGGGGTGTTGAAGTCACCCATTATGATTGTTTGAGGTTTCATGTGAGCTTTGATTTTTAGTAGCGTTTCTTTTAGGGATGTGGGTGCCTTTGTATTTGTGGCATAGATGTTCAGAATTGAGACTTTGTACTGATAGATTCTCCTGTGATGAGAATGAAATGACCGTCCTCTTCTCTTTTTATTGATTTTGGTTTGAACGCTAACTTGTTAGATATTAGGATAGCAACACCTGCTCGCTTCTTGGGTCCATTTGATTGGAAGATCTTATCCCAACCTTTTACCCTGATGTAATGTCTATCTCTGAAGCTTAGATGTGTTTCTTTTATGCAACAGAAGGATGGATTCTGTCTTCGTATCCATTCTGTTAGCCTGTGTCTTTTTTATAGGCGAGTTAAGACGATTAATGTTGGGGAAAAGTAGGGACCATTGATTGTTAATGCTTGTTTGTTTTAGATTTGTTGTTGGCAGTGGTATTGTGAATATATTTCCTACTTTAACATTGGGATCTGGTGAACTGGGATTATCTATTTCCTGTGTCTTTGTGAGCATAGTTAACTTCCTTGGGTTGGAGTTTTCCTTCCAGAACTTTCTGTAGGGCTGGATCTGTAGATACATATTGTGAAAATCTGGCTTTGTCCTTACATATCTTGTTTTCTCTGTCTATAGTGATTAAAAGTTCTGCTGGGTATAGTAGCCTGGGCTTGCATCCTTGTACTCTTAGTACTTGTAGAACATCTATCCAGGACCTTCTGGTCTTGAGAATTTCCATGGAGAAGTCAGGTGTAAATTTGATATGTCTGCCTTTATATGTTACCTGTCCTTTTTCCTTCACTGCTCTTAATATTCTTTCTTTATTCTGTATGTTAAGTGTTTTGATTATTATGTATTGAGGGGTCTTTTTTTCTTGGTACATTCTATTTGGTGTTTGGTATGTTTCTTGTACTTTCATGGGCATGTCCTTCTTCAGATTAGGAAAGTTTTCTTCAGTGATTTTTTGAATATATTTTCTGCAGTTTTGAGCTGGTCTTCTTCACCTTCATTTATGCCTATTATTCTCAGGTTTTGCCTTTTCTTGGTGTCGCATATTTCCATGGAAGTTCTGTGTTAAGGATTTGTTGGATTTAATAGTTTCTTTGGTTGATGAATCTATTTCCTCTAGTTTATCTTCAGTGCCTGAGATTTTCTCTTCCATCTGTTTTATTCTGTTGGTTATGCTTGCATCTGTAGCTCCCCATCGTTTTCCCAGTTTTTCTATTTCCAGTATTCCTTCTGTTTGTGTTTTCTTTATTGTCTTTATTTCAGTTTGCAAGTATTCCTTCTGTTTGTGTTTTCTTTATTGTCTTTATTTCAGTTTGCAAGTCTTGAACAGTTTTGTTCACCTGTTTAATTGCTTTTTCTTGGCTCTCCTTACTTTCTTTAAGAGATTTATTCATTTCTTCCAATTTTTTTTTGTTTGTGTTTTCTTCCATTTCTTGAAGGGATGTTCTCACATAGTCTTTGAAAATCTCTGTCATTTTTTATGAAGATATTTTTTTTAAGTCACTCTCTTCTGCTTCATCTGTTCTGGGGTGTTAAGGTAGTTGGAGTAGAATCCCTAGATTCTGGTGGTGTCATGCTTGTCTTTCTATTGTTAGGTGTTTTCTTGTATGCCGTCTTCCCATGGTTCCTTCCAGTAGGTGCAGGTGGGGGTCTCTCTCTATATATATGCTACTCCCCCGGTGGGCTTAGGTGGGTCAGAGTTTCAATGTCTGTTGCTCTGGGTGGTCCAAGCTCTCTCCTCAGGCAGGGGCCAGGCGATGGGGGTCAAAGATCAGGTACCAGCAGAGGCCCGGCAATGGATGGAGGATTAAAGATCCAGTAGGCTGGGCCTCAGTATAGTCCCATGGGGATAGGCAGATCTCTGGCAGGGGCCCAGAACCCCAGTAGAGGACAGGTGGTGGGGTTCAGAGATCAGGCAGGCAGGCCAAGGGTAGTTTTCTTTCTGGTCTTGTCTACTTGGAGTTCTGCATGCTTATTGCATCTTTTTGAATATATCTTTCTTTAGTTAAGCAAGCTTTCTTTTATGATCCCATTAAGACCCTGTTTATATCACTGACTTGGCATTCTTCTTCTATGACTATAATTGAAATATGTGATCTTTACAACAATTCCTATTAATTCCCCCATGTTCCTCTTGTATGTTTTTTTTTCATATTCTTTGTTTGGGTGGTTCGATTACACTACCTTATCCTCAAGTTCTGATATTATGTTGTATACTTAATTTGTTCTTCTTGTAAGACTATCTCAAGTACCTTAGTTATGTTTTGAGTTTTTCAATTCCATCTTCATTTCAGCTTGAGTTTGCTCTTCAATATTCCTATCTTTTTATGGACTTCAGTTTTCAAGTTATAATTTTCTCTGTTATTTCATTCAGCCATGTTTGTGGAGATTTTTGTCTATCGCAAAGATATTTATTATTCTCTCTATGTTCATTGACCTGCTTGTTTAAATATCTTGATTTAAAACATCTTGAATTCCTTGATGAAATTTATGATTCTTTTTTAATATATCTTGAAGTTCATATAGGCAATTCTCATTGGAGAACATTTTTGCAGAACTAATAGATTTTGAGAGGTGAGCATACTGTCTTGCTCTTTCATATTTTTTTTTTTTTGTGTTCTTGCAATGAGACCTGTGCATATGGACTTTTTCTTTTTAATTTGTTTTTCTTAAGTGAGGTTCTAGGCTGCCTTTGCTGAGTGGAAGTTAGGTTTTATTTTTGTTGCAGTTTACAGTTGATAGGTTTCAGATCAAGTGATCAAGAATTAGTAGGTTAACCCCTCAGGATCTCAGAGTTGATTTTGTATTATAGGAGTGGGGGTGATTTCATTTCAGTGGTAAATGAGAAACATATGAAAGACACAAGCAGTTGAATTAGTTTGGGTTAGTGCACAAGTTGTGTTGCTTGAGCTTTCTATAGGAGTGTATAGGGTTCTACAAGCATCTCCATTTATGTAAGAGAGGGGAAGGTAAATTATGCCATGCTGACAAACATGTATGCGCACGAGCATGCGCGGGCACACACACGCATAAGAGTACATGTATATATTCAAGTACTGTGGCATGTGTGTACAAGTCATAGGACAACTTGCTGGAGTCAGTTCTCTTCCTCCACTATATGGGTCTCAGGCATCAAATTGAAGTAATCAGGCTTGATGGAAATCTTAATCCACTTAGACATATTTTGGCACATAAATACTGTAATATATAACTTATGGAAAAAAGTATCAGTTTGCAAGGGAGCATACTTTTTTTAAAACCCAAATCCAAGTGGTACAGTTTTCTGTTGGATAGTTTAACAGCAGAACACCCTGAATTTCATGAAAAGGTCTCTGGACAGACATAACCAAAATTACAGAATAGTTTCATTTAATTTGAATATGGTTTGTTTTTAATATTAGCATTGAGGATGTTCAGGATGTGGTCTCTTGTATGAATTTTCTTCCATTTCTTTAAGGGATTTTCTCACATCGTGTTTGTGACGATAATGTTTTCTTCTGCTTTATCTCCTTTGGGGTATTCATATCTAGTTGGTGTAGAGTCCCTAGATTCTGGTGGTGTTATTCTTGACTTTCTTTTGTTAGGTGTTTTCTTGTATTGCAGTCTTCCCATTGCTTCTTCCAGTAGGGGTAGGTGGGGTCTCTCTCTCTCTCTCTCTCTCTCTCTCTCTCTCTCTCTCTCTCTCTCTCTCTCTCGCTCTCTCTCTCTTACTCTCCAGGTGGGCTTAGGTGGGTCAAAACTTCCATATCTGTTGCTCTGTGTGCTCCACGCTTTCTAGGATGACTCTCCTCAGGCAGTGGCCCAGCAATAGGGGTCAAAGATCAGTCTCCAGCAGAAGACTGCTGATGGGGGTCAAAGATCCCAAAGGCTGACACTCAGGATGTTCCAAGCCATAGCTGGATCTAGCCTGGGCCTGACACTCTCCAGCTGAGACCTCTTTAGCAGAAACCCGGTGATGGGGGTCAAGGATTCACTCTGCAGGGGCTCAGGATGGCCCCGAGGGGATAGGAAGATCTCTTGGAGGGGCCTGGAACTCCAGGAGAGGACCGGAATTGGGGGTCAGAGAACAGGCAGGTGTGGATTCCAGGTGGTCCCATGTGGATAGGCAGGTCTAGTGTGCTCAGAACAGCTCCAGGAAGTTCCCTGAAGGTGGCAGGATTGTTGGCTCTACCCTCTGTCCCAGTGCTCAACCAGAGTGAGATCCAGGGCCAATCCAGGGAGTTTCCAGGGAAGGGTGTGGGGGGACTCCACCAAAATTGGTCCCAGACTCACCTCTAGCAGAGGCCTGGCAATGGTGGTCAGTGGTGATGGGGGTCAAAGACAAGGCTGAGATTCAGGATGTTTCTGCGCTGATAGGTGGATCTAGCTGGGGCCTGGCACTCTCCAGCTGAGGCCTCTTAAGCAAAGGCCCGGCGATGGCAATTTATTCTTATTTTATATAAGTATTTTGCCTGCATGTATGTACATGAGCCACATGTGGTGTTTGGTGCCAATTGACCAGAAATAACATTGGATTCCTGGGCATGGAGTTATGGACTATTGTGAGATGCCATGTGTGTGATGGAAACGGAACTTTGATATTATTTTTTCCAAGAGAAAACCAGTCATTTTAACTACCAAGCCATCTCTCCTGCCCCTATATAATGTGTTTTGAGCAAATTCACTCTCATTCTCTTCTTTTCAATTCTTACCCTACCCCTTTCTATTATCCTTTTTGAATTTGATCTTTTTTTTTTTTCTTTTTCTTTTTTTTAATGAAAGCACAATGAGTTTACTTAGTGTTGTTTGTATGAGCATGGATATAGAACCATCTAGTATTAGAGGAGATTAATCCTTAAATGAAACTGTCTCTTCCTCTCCTAGCAGACATAAATTGCCAATGGCTCCTCAACTAAGGATAAGACTTAAAAAGCCTCTCCTCTATTCATGCTGAAAGTTTAGCTGTCTTGATCTGTAGGTGTGTGTGCAGTCCCAGTCCCTTTAATTTCATATGTGTGACTGAAATGACACATCCAGTAAGTATTTATTAAATTTGTTGTATTAAGAAATACTAAATTAGGTGTGATGGCACATGCATTTAATCCCAAAACTTTGGAGTCAGAAGCAGTTGGATCTCTATGAGTTCATATCCAGTATGGTTGAGAGAGAAAGAAAAAGAGCAGGTTTTAGTAATATTAAAATGCAAATGCAATGTCATCTCATGGTAATTTAGATGTGGAAAAAGTAAAATAAGAAAACTGACTTTAAAATCCATTAAGATAAGGATTTAAACTTAACCAGTAAGATAATGTCTTTAATCCTTTGTAAATATCTTTTTATATTATTTTTATTCAATTTACATACCAACCAAAGTTCCTGCTCCCTCTTCACTACCTTCCCCCTCCCACTTCTTCCAACCCATCCTCATCTACTCTTTAGAAAGGGTAAGGACTCCCATGAGGAGTTACCAAGGCCTAGAACATTCAGTTGAGGCAGGGCCAAGTCTCCCCCACTACAACAAGGCTGAGCAGGGTATCCCACTATATGGAATGGGCTTCAAAAAGCCAGCTCATACACTAGGGATAGATCCTGGTCCTACTGCCAGGTATCCCAGAAACAGACCAGGTTACACAACTGTCTCCCACATGCAGATGGCCTGATTTGGTCCCATGCAGGTGTCCCGGCTGTCAGTCTAGTGTTCATGAGCTCCCACAAGTTCTGGTCAACTGTCTCTGTGGGTCTGTATGTTATGAACTTGATACCCCAGGCTCATATAATCCTTCCTTCCTCTCATCAATTGCACTCCCAGAGCTCGGCTTGGTGCTTGGCTATGGATCTCTGCATCTGCTTCCATCAGTTACTGGATGAAGGTTTTATGATGAAAGTTAGGGTAATCACCAATCCAGTTATAGGAGAAGGCTAGTTCAGGCACCCTATGCACTATTGCTAGGAGTCTTAACTGGAGTCATCCTTGTGGATTCATGGGAATTTCCTTACCACCAGGTTTCTCCTTAACCCCATAATGGCCTTCTCTATGAAGGTGTCCTTCCTTGCTCTACTACCTTATTCCTCCTCCAACTTGACCATCCTTTCCCTCATGTAAATATTTTGAACATTCTTATAAAAGGTAGCTTGAAATTTTTTATTTAAAATAACTATTGTTTTTATAAATATACTTACAGTTTCTTGTTTTCTGCTTCAAAAGAACTAGATCCACACAATCTGAGTAATGAACTCGGGAGATATCCTCATTTATTTACCAAAACACAGCACACTTTCAATATGCTGTGTTGACTGAACAATTCTATATAACAGAAATCATAAAAGATACATTCTATTGTTGTGATATAATACCATGACAAAGACAATTTGTAGAAGGAAGAGTTTAGTTGGGCTTATAGTTCCATAAGGATAAGAGTTCATCATCGTGCTGGAGAAATAGTGTGCTGGGCAGTTAGAGTAGCAAGCAGAGTTTTCATATCTTGAAGCATAAATAGGCAACAGAGAGCTCAAATTCAAAATGGCACCAGTCTTCAAACTCTCAAGGTCTGCATTCAGTGAAATACTTCCTCTAATAAGGCCACACCTTCTAAACTTCCACAAAACATTGCCACTGATGAGGACAAAGTATTCAAATGCCCAAGATAATGGAGAACATCTCATTCAAACCACCACAATAGCTAAGAACAATTGGTCTCATTCTAAAGAGACTTTAAAAGCACTAGATGAGATAAAATACAATATGTTGATATGTTTGAGTCCTAGAGTATCACAATAATTTGCTTGGATTACAAAAATATTTGTGTGACACATTGGCACTACCTGGGAATAATTTACTAAGTGGCACAAGACAATCTTTTAAGGCAGACAGATCCTAGCAACTAAACTATCCATCTGCTAATTGAAAATCTTTAATTTCTCATGGATCTTATATAAATAGTAACTGTAGCTGTCTCAAATAGGGTCTTATAAATTTGAAGACAGAGTTTATAAAAAGTCAATAATGGAATATATTTGTATCATCACAATTTTTTAACTTACAACCTTTTGACTTCTTACAAATTGGTTTCCTCATCTAAACTCATGTTTGACAGCAATATGATCATAATAACAAAGCCTAAATTGTAAGGTTTTTATGAAGATTGGGTGAGATAATTTATGAAAAATACATGTACTAACACTTGATAAATGATAATTTTGTGTTAATTATTAAGCAGAATTTCCGAATGTGAGTTTCTGTGAATGGTACTTCAAGAGCTAATCCTTACAAGTAAACGAATATACAAATAACTATTATTGCTCTGCTGACAAATGCTTTTGGGAAATGCTGCCAGCTGATAGCCTCCAGTGGGACATTAGTAATTCAATTAGCATAATAAAATTTCTATAAACTTCTACAATAAAGAAACCTACAAAATTTCCACCAACTCTATCAGAATCCCAGTAAGAAAGAGTTTGCCTCAAATGTTCAAGTAAATGTAGTTTAATGAAGTGATATTTTAAGAAGTACTCTTTTTCAGTACTGTATTTGTTAACTCCATTAAGTTAAAAAAAATAAACCTGGGGTGTTAAATTACCTAGAGACTACTATCATTATTATCTCTGTGGCTGAAGTGATCAGAAAATTTGCTATTTCCTCTCTCTTTGATTGCAAAATTTTGGAGTCAGCATTCAGGAACACAGAACAAGGCAAAAGTCAGAAGAGCTGATGGAGATAAAAGCAAAGGAAATAATACAGTGCCCTGGGCATTTCCTACAGATTCTCACTTTAAAATATCTAATAGAAGAGCTGAACCTATTGATTGACTGTGGTGAGCAAGCCACCCTGAGGGTGTGAGAACAGGAGAGCTCACCCCAGCACCCTGCTGTGCAGTGTCAAGAGTGAGGAAAAGAAGTCCCCTGAACTGCCACCTGCTGCATGGCACAGCTGGCCTCTGGGAGCATGAGACCAGGAGAGCTGGACCTGCCCCTCACCAACAGCACTCAGGAGAGTGGACCCTGCACTTCACCTGGGCAAAACAGTAGAGCTGGCTCTGGTGGTTTGGGTGTAGGTGAGAACTGGCCCCTCCCCCTTGCTGCCTGCTGCAGTGGGTGAGCTAGCAGGGGCAATGCTGGAGAGCACAACCTGGAGGTATCAATAAGGGAAAACTGGCAGTGTGAACAACTCAGACGCCATCCAGGCAGAGACAAGGGCTATGAGTTGGCCCATCCCAACATCCACCACTTCTATGAACTGCTGGGGCTTGTAAAGAAGCTGCACCAGCAGACCCAAAGCTGCAGGATCTCTATGACACAGTGAAACAACAACAGGTTATCCAAAAGGTGTCCCAGTGAGAGCCCAGTAGTGAGGGTGTACCAGAAGCCAGAGGCCTTGAGCCAGATTCATTGCAATGAACAAGATGTATGAACTAAGGGATATACTGTGTGACTTAATGTGTCACATTACAGCTTCCGTGTTGAGACATCTTTTTATGTTAGTTAGGTTGTTTGGGATTTGGTTTTTTTTTTCTTTTGAGTTTAGTTTGTTTGGGGTTATAAGGGCAGAGGCTAAGAATGGACATGGTTTTGATTGGGATGCATGATGTGAAGTCCATGAAGAATCAATAAAAACATGAACATATCTAATAGACTGATTCTAACATAAAATATCTAATAGACTGATTCAAACATAAAAATTGATAATTGATTTAGGTGACTGATATCACACTAATTTTGGTCTGATCATTCCAGTGTTTTTATGTTTAAATTTTTCTTATTGTTTTCTATAAATGAATACTATGTACACTTATAAAAGTATGGAGTGTTCAGTATCTCTTTTGTTTCATGCATTCACTGTTTTTTTTATTTTACATGCCTATCCCAGTTCCTTCTCCCTCCCTCCCTCTTACTCTGTTTGCCCCCTCATATGTACCCTGACCACCCTCCCCTCCAATCCCTCCACCCAATTCCACATGTAGGACAATGCCATCCAGGTGGTATCATGTAAATCTGTCAAATCATTTGAAGTAGGGACTAAGACTTCTCCCCTGTCTCTAGGTTAAGGGAGTAACCCTCCATGGGGGATGTGCCCGCAAGGTCCTTTTGTGTACCAGGAATACACCCTGGTTCCACTGCCTGAGGTCCCTTAGACTGCCCAGTCCTTCTAGCTGAGACCCATATTCAGGGGGGCCTGAGTCAGTCCAATGCAAGATTCCCAGCTATCCCATGGAGGGATACTGCTTTAACCTAGAGACAGGAGAGAAGTCCTAGTCCCTACTTCAAATGACCTGACAGATCTACATGTGAGGGGGCAGACAGGGTAAAAGGGAGAGATTCTATCTATTAGAAATAACAGGGAGGCTATATGCATGGCAATAATATAATATGGCTGCCTAAACAAGACTCAAAGAAAAACAATACTGTGATAGTTTGAATGTATTTGGCCCCCATGAGATCACAGGGAGAGGAACTGTTAGGAGGTATGGCCTTGTTGGAGAAAGTGTGGTCTTGTTGGAGGAGGCTGGATGTCACGCACTTTTGATTCAGACATTGACGCTAGAGGGCACACATTTAGGCTGGGCAACACCTTCTGTTTGAAATGTGTCACTGTGCAAACAGGGTTTGAGGACTTTTTCTCAACCTTCACTCCATGTGTCAGTCAGTACATTTTCTGTTGTCTCTGAGTCAAGATTTAGGTCTGCAGCTCCAACATGTGTGCCTTTTTGCTGCTATACTCCCTGCCATGATGAACTGAACCCCTGATCTATAAATGTTTTCTTTGTAAGAGTTGCTGTGGTCAAAAATCTTTTCCCAGTCTGTGGGCTGCCATTTGGTCTTGTCAACTGTGTCTTTTGCCTTACAGAAGCTTCTAAGTTTGAAGAGGTCCCATTTATTAATTGTTTCTTTCAGTGACTGTGCCCGTGGAGTTATGTTCAAGAAGCAGTCTCCTATACCAATTTGTTCAAGGGTACCTCCTAATTTCTCTTCTAAGAGGTTCAATGTGGCTGGATTGATATTGAGGTCTTTGATCCATTTGGACTTGAGTTTTGTGCATGGCGACAGAAATGGGTCTATCTGCAGTCTTCTACACACCCTCATCCAATTGTGCCAGCACCATTTGTTGAAGATGCTGTCCTCGCCCCATTGTATAATTTTAGCTGTTTTGTCGAAAATCAGGTGCTCATAGGTGCGTGGATTAATATCAGGATTTTCAATTCGATTCCATTGATCTACCTGTCTATTTTTATGCCAATACCAGGCTGTTTTCAGAACTATAGTTCTGTAGTAGAGTTTAAAGTCAGGAATGGTGATGCCTCCTGAAGTTCTTTTATTGTATAGGGTTGTTTTGGCCATCCTGGGTCTTTTGTTTTTCCATATAAAGTTGATTATTGTCCTTTCACCAACCATATATCCGACAAAGGGCTGATCTCCAAAATACACAAAGAACTCAAGAAACTAGTCAACAAAACACCAAATAACCCTATTAAAAAATGGGGTACAGAACTGAAAAAAAGAATTCTCAATGGAGGAAATCAAAAAGGCTGAAAGACACTTAAGAAAATGCTCCACATCCTTAGCTATCAGGGAAATGCAAATCAAAACAACTTTGAGATACCATCTTACTCCTGCAAGAATGGCTAAAATTAGAAACACCAGTGATGACTTATGTTGGAGAGGATGTGGAGAAAGGGGAACACTCCTCCACTGCTGGTGGGAGTGCAAACTCATACAGCCATTTTGGAGATCAGTATGGTGGTTCCTCAGGAAAATGAGAATTAGTTTACCACAGGACCCGGCAATCACCCTCTTAGGCATATAACCAAAGGATTCACATCCATGCAACAAAGACATCTGTTCAACTATGTTCATAGCAGCACTATTTCTAATAGCAAGAACCTGGAAGCAACCTAGATGCCCCTCAATTGAAGAATGGTTAATGAAGATGTGGCACATCTACACAATGGAATATACTCTGCAGAAAAAAATAATGGTATCTTGAAATTCCCAGGCAAGTGGATGGCACTTGAAGAAACCATCCTGAATGAGGTAACCCAGTCACAAAAAGAGGAACACAGTATGTACTCACTCATATATGGATTTTAGACCTAGACCAAATGATCACCAGCCTATAATTCACATTACCCGACGAACTAGGATACAAGGTGTATTCAAAGAGATTCATATATAGTTTCTCACAGAACTGGGAAGGGACAAGTCCCCCAGAGCTCAGGTGAAGTGGGGGAGGACAGCGAATGGAGAGAGAAGTAGGAGAAAATGAGGGGGAGGAAAGGAAAACCTGTGCGACCAGGAAGATTGAGCCTGGTTAGGAATGGAAAATAGGAAAGAGAGAGAGAGAGACACAGAGAGAGAGAACATAAAAGAGGGAGCCAATATTGGTTTGAAGATAAAATTGAACACAAAGAAAGGTCGAGAGAACTACAAGACTGCTCCCAACTAACAATCTCAGCTTCTGTGGAAAGGCTATCATAAATGCCCTTCCCGGAGAGTGAGATCAACAACTAACTTCTCCTTGGAGCCCTCAACTAATGCCTGTTGAAAATAGGAGCAAACACCATACATAAACACTGAGTCGAACTAGAACCAGAAGCAGATGGAGAGAACAAGACCATGCAGCAGAAGCACATAGAGACAGCTTACCTGAACAAGGCGGAGCTAACGGCCACTAGACTGATAGTTGGGAAGCCAGCATGGGACTGACTCAGGCCCCCCTGATTATGGGTCTCAGCCAGAAGGACTGAGCAGTCTAAGAGACCTCAGACAGTGGAGCCAGGATGTATCCCTGGTGCACAAAAGGTCTTTGCGAACATATCCCCCATGGAGGGATAACTGCCTTAATCTAGAGACAGGAGAGAAGCCCTAGTCCCTACTTCACAGGACCTGTCAGATCTACATGACCCCAACTGGACGGCATTCCCCTACATATGGAATTGGGGTGGGGGATGGGAGGGGAGGGTGTTTAGAGTGCATGTGAGAGGGCAGAGAGGGTAAATGGGAGGGAAGGAGGGAGGGAGGGAGAGGGAACTGGGATCGACATGTAAAATAATAAATTAAATTAAAAAAAGTGCTTTGACTCCAAAATTTAAGTTGATTTCTATTTTTGTTTCCACAGAAAATGAAAAGCTGTGGATTCCTTGCAGACTAATGTGGTTTGATCACGCCAGACCGCCTGAAACAGAGTACAAGCTGATCCTACATTCAAAACAGCTGAACAAAACATCCCTACAGACTACAGCCAGGATATCTGAATCTTCTTCGAATCCCCCATGACAGCGCCCCTTACCAGCAGGAAGTAGTTTGGAAAGAACGACGCCCAAATTCCCAAATATTGTGTATAAATGTTTGTTTTCATTTAATTGGACTTTGTTACATATAATTAAATAAAAAAATTATATATATAAAAAAAAGTATGTACAAAATGGTGAAATTAAGACATCCCCACATGAGCAAAAGTTGAGGGTGTTCAGATACAATCTATTTGTCATACAATAGATTCTAAATGGGTCCTTAAGAGCAAAATAAAAGAATATTATAGAGTAACTAAGAGTCATACTACAAATGAACCATGCTAAGCCAAACTTTACATAGGCAATATATAAACCAGCATGATTATATCATTATGTGAAATTCTTTTTTTCTAAGAGATTTAATGTGGATTATGAAATTGTAAGTATAAAATCATGTTGAGATGTGATACATTGACACAATGGAATACTACTGAGCAATAAAATCAATAACATCTTGAAATTCACAAGCAAATGGATGGAACTAGAAGAAACTATCCTGTGTGAGGTAACCCAGCCACAGAAAGACAAACATTGTATGTATTCACTCATAAGTGGATATTGGACACAGAGAAGAGGATAACCAGCCTACAATCCACAACCCCAGAGAAGCTAGGTAAGAGGGAGGACCCTAAGAGAGACAAAAATGGGCCACAGAGAAGATAAAAGGGATACAATGGGAGCATGTGGGAGGGGGAAGGGAGGTAATAGAAAGAGGAGGGAAAAAGGGAATGAGTGGAGGAGAACATGGAGGATCAAGAAGATCAAGTCAAGGAAAGAATAGAGAAGGAGAACAGGAAAAGAGATACCTTAATAGAGGGAGCCATTATACGTTTCAATAGAAATCTGTCACTAGTGAATGTCCAGAGATCCACAAAGATGACCCCAATTAACAATCTAAGCAATAGTGAAGAGGCTCCCTTAAATGCCATTCCCCTATAATGAGATTGATGGCTACCTTATATGCCATCATAGAGCCTTCATCCAGTAGCTGATGGAAGCAGAAGCAGAGAGTCACAGCTAAGCACTGAGTTCAACTCCTAGAATCCAGTTGTGATGAGCATTACTTTCTCAATACATCAATGCAAATATTGCATTGTGTGGGGGAGTTGAAAACATAATAAAACATGAAAATATGTTTGTTGCTATTGTTGAATACACAAAGTAATTCAAACAATATAGCCATGAAAATTTTTCAATACTAGTGAAAATATGGGGCTATCTGAAATATATAAACACACCCTCTATGTGTACTTTACTTGAAAGATGGCCATAGAATATGTGCTTTTACATAGTTCCTCAATAACTGAATCAGTAATAATATTTTCACAAAGGAAGAAATTATTTAGGAATAATGGCTCATATCCTTATGTAGACTGAAAAGATTCATATTCTGCCATCTGCAACCTGGGGACACAGAAGAACCAGACACATGTAAGTCCCAGGAATAGAGTTGATAGGTTGAATTTCCAATGCCAGTAGGAAGCTGCTATGATACAAGCAGGGATAAAGGAGGTAAAGGGGATGATTTCTTGCATCTTCTAAGGTCTTCAGTTGACTAGAGGTTGCCCAACAACATTGCCTGAACTGAACAGGGAGGAGCTAATGGGCCCCCAGACTGATATCTGGGAAACCAACATTGGACCGACTCAGACCCCCTGAACATGGGTCTCAGTTAGAAGGCTTGGGTAGTCTAAATGACCTCTGACAGTGAAATCAGAATGTATCCCTGGTGCACAAAAGGACTTTGGGGGCACATTCCCCATGGAGGGATACTGCCTTAGCCTAGAGACAGTAGGCTTAGTTCCTACTCCAAATGGCTTGAAAATTTTTGTTGACCCCTCCTTGAAGGCATCACTCTACCTGTGGATGGAGAAAGGGAAGGAGAGAGAGAAGGAGAGAGAACTGGAATAAATATATAAGATAAGAAAAATTTAAAAAGAGCAAATTATCTTTCTTAGTTTGCCCATGTGTTAATCACATCCTGAAATATGCTAACACACACATTCAGAAATAATGTTTTTAAATTTGAACATTCCTTGGCCTTGTCAAACTTTTATGGCACATACTATTAATGATCATAGTAAGTAACAGAAATATTATATTCAGCATATTTGCAATGAACCAATTTGCCAGGTATACTGATACTAAGAAGTCAACATTCTGTTGACAGCAGAATACTGCCCATATACAGCCCCTTTTCACATGGAGGATAATTCAGCAGTGAAATCCTCACCTGACTTAGGACATTGCTTTTTTTTTATAAAACAAAAGTAAGTAATATATTTCAAGCAATTAAATTATTCATCCAGTTATTCTGAGCTTCCCATATGTTCTATTCATAGTGGTAGACACTAGAAATGGAGGAGTAAATAAGACAGACAAGTAAACAAGAAAACAGAAAGATCTTACAAATTAGTAGAAGATAGAAAAAAGAATAAATTTGTATTCAATTAAAAATTATAATTATGTAAATATGTAGGATAATTGAGATTTTTGAGGCATTACTATGAAACAGAAGATCAATAAGTACCTCTATGAAACTATGAATAAAGTGTACTAATTTATTTTAATTGCTACTGTGACACAATTTATAATCCCTTGGGATAGAGAGTCTTAATGAGGGATTATTTACATTGGACATGTTTGTGAGGAATTGCCATAAGTAAATTATTCGACATGGGATGACACAGTCCACTGTGGGTGTCATAATTCCCTTGGTTTGAATGTTGAACAGTGTGTGAGTAGAAAAAGTGAGCAGATTATTAACCTTGCATACATTCATTTCTGTCTGCTCTTGAGTATAACCTTGAATTGGCTATCCATTTCAAGTTCTTGCTGTCTTGCCTTGACTCCCATGCTAACATGATCTGTAACAGAACCCTTTCTTTTGTAAGTTGCTTTTTTATGGGGTAATTTACCATCATAATAGGAATGAAACTAGGACAGAATGTAATAACATGTTATGGTAAGCACATGAAAGTTTTCAGTACAAAGCAAAAGGAAGGGGAAGAACAGAACCTAAAAGTAGGAATGAGCCTTGGGGAATGAGTGAATTCCTTAATAGTTTGTCTAAAAGGATATATTCTTAGACACAGTCTGATATCAAATCATGAATAAACACTCCAACTACAATAATGTAAGCTTAGTGAATAAGTCAGACTCAAATAAACAAACAATACAACTCTATGTGAATTCAAAGAAACTGATCTCATATAAGTTGAGAATAGTATAGTGGTTACAAGAGACCAAGTGGAACAGAAAGAAGAAAGGATGGCAGGAATCATGTAATAAGACCTTTGGCATCAGGCAAAACTATACAGAGTGCGGAGTTTGTCCTGCTTGGATTTCATTCTTGCTTTGGTCCAATATTTCCTCGCTGGGGCCAGACTTTCCTCTTTTTGGGAGTTATAACATTTATTATGTGCCCTTGTATATTGTGTTGGGGGATATTCAATCACACCGTGAACCCAGAGTTTGCATTTGCTTTAAATAAAATTAACATTGGATCAGGAGGCTCCATTAGCAACCAACTGATAGACCGTAATCATAGAGCATCAGAGGGGATCTGCAAGAGATAGAGACACAGGAAATCATAGGTTGAGATTTGGAGTTGTACAACATTTTCTTGTTTGGCAAAGCATGGGTGTTTTAGAGATGCTACCAAAGAAGGAAGATTAGCTAACCGTGATCCAGCCTTTCTGAGCTAGCAGGTGTTCACCACAGCCTTTGAATCTTGAATCTTAGTTATAAATAGAACAATAGAGATTTAGTTAAAGTTACCTTTAGCAGGAGCTATAGAGCCCATGCCTGAGGGAACAGGATTCCCACCAGAGTGCAGTCTAAGAGGCCAGGCCACTGTTAGAGAAGCACACTGTAACAGCAGAGTTACAATTGCCAGCTGAAATAGTGGAAGATTAAGGCCCAGGCACTGTGCCAAAGTTAAAACAACAACATTGGAATTGTATGTAATTTGCTTTTTGATTTTACAGGGGTAATAGTGAAGGGATTTCCTTGAATCTCAGAAGAGACTTTGAACTTTGGATATTGAAACAGTTGAGACTGTGATAAAGTATGGGGACTTTTGAAGTTGTGAATGCAATTCACATTATGGTATGGTCACAAACCTGTGGGGGGCCAGGGAGTGAAATGTAGTCATTTGAATGAGAATGGCTTCCATTGGTTCATATGTTTTAATACTTGGTTCCCAGTTGTTGGAACTGTTTGGGAAGGATTAAGAGGTATGACTTTGTTGGAGTAGGTGTGGCCTTTTTGGAGAAGATATGTCACTGGGAGTGGGTTTTAGGGCCTCAAATTCCATACCAGACTCTCTCTCTCTTTCTCTTTCCCCTCCCTCCCTCCCTCCCCCCCCTCTCTCTCTCTGCCTGAGGATTAAAATGGAAGTATTGAAGTTCTTAGATACTGTTCTAGCACCATGTTTGATTGCCTGCTATCACACTATCTGCCAAGATGACAATGATCTAACTCTGAAGCTATAAGCAAGCCCCTAGTCACATACTATTAGAATCTGCCTTGGTTATGGTGTCTCTTCACAACAATAGAATAGTAACTAAGACAGTAGGCAACCAACATAGTGGATAAAGGACAATTGGCCTCTCTGAAAAATAAGCCCCATTATTGATTGTCCAATGCAAACTGGCCAGTCTAAAAATTAATTTTTCTCTCTTTTATTTTATTGAGGCAGAGCCTTCCTACATAGTTCAAGCTAGCCTCAAACTTGGGGCCCTCCTCTCTCACCCTCCCTAGTGCTGAGAATAAAGGTGTATGCCACCACACTTGGCTTTCTGTTTTGTGGAAATAGGTATTAACTCTGGTATATTTTCTTACATTTATTCAAATAAACTAAAAGAAATTGTAATGTATATATCAATTTCAGTTTATGTCTTTTCATTGATGCTTTGGAGAGATTTGTAATAGAAACTTCTCATAAGAGAAGCAGGGATGTATGGGTATTTTCTATTCACAAGTATGATTGGAGTTGAATCTGTGCTCAATTTGCTCCTGTCTGGCCAAAGTTCTGTTCCTTGTTGTCTATGTTAGTCCAGACAAACAGTAGAGATATGTGGACCTGCCTGGGCAGTTAATGGACTTAAGACCTCACAAATGAACATAGAAAACCTAGTCTTTTTGTAGCTTTCTTTCCTCTACCCCAGAGGTTTTGTGTTTTATGAAGTGTACTCCCCTCCCACAAGTCTCACTTGCATCCTTGTGCCTAGAGTGTGTTGAGAAAACTCAATAGACATTTCAGAACAACTGACTGGTAGAAATAAAACAGGAAACCAGTCACCATAAATTTCAACACCTCATTTGGCTAAGAGGAAATTGAGACCCAGAAAGAGTTAGTGTTTTCTGTCGGGTCTTAGCAAATGAGTAGGAAAACATGCACTTGATTTTCAGAAGCCAGGCCCGTGCTCTCTCTCTCTTTTCTTTTTTTTCCTATAGCAGCAGTGCTTCCTCTCCTAAGTCCAGCCAAATTTTAGTTACAATCACATATCCATTAGCATAGCATTTAGAGCTACTGAGGAGAAAGAAATAGGCCAGAAGTCAGTCTTGGAGAATTGCAAACAATTTGAGTTCTCATCAGAGTAACTATTGCCCATTACTAGATTTATTGTTGCTCCTACACAGGACTGGGGTTTGATTCTCAGTACCTTCATTGTGATTCACAATAATCATTAACTCCAGTTACAGGGTATCCGCTGCCTTATTCTGATGTCCAGGGACATGCAAGTAGCACATATACAGTCACAGAACTCATCCATTCATCAATAAGTCAAAAAGAAATTTTAAAATTCAAAATTGAATTGTGTGTGTCACCATTTGGTAAGGAGACATCAAGGAGAAAAAGTGTTTCCAAGTTTTGGCACTATCCAAACCCTTCAGACTGCAAAATTACAGACTACAAATTTATTCATAGATGCGACAGGTTCAATATTGAAAACATAAAAGGATATAATAACAAAATATCATCTGTAGTAATCCAACTCCACATGACATAGATTGCCATCACTAAGATATATTTTACATCAAATAAGTACCATTTATAGTAGAAAGAGTTTTAATGTATATTTCTTTCTCCATCCCTATGCCAGAGCTGCAAGGTAAGAAATTATATCTTCAATTACCACTGAGGAAATAAAATTATTGAGGAACCAAATAACTCACCAAAAGTTAAATAACTAATACTAAGTTGATATTTAACCCTACAATTTCCAAAACTTGAAACCCCAGAGCCTCCTTTGAGAATGCATTGGTAACAATGGAGTACAATAAACAATCCCTCAGAAACAGCACAAATGTAACAGACAATGTGAAAATGTTTTCTTTGACAGAGTAAGGCTTGACTCACCATCTTGATCTGAGGAAAACATTGAGATCTGCATTTTAGGATAGTAATTATTATGCCATTATTTATCAATGTGAAGTACTCTTGCATTAATAAAAACAATAAAAATCTGAGAAGTCGTTTTTAATTGAAATGTTGGAATAACGAACCTGAAAGTGTGTGTTACAAGTCCATGGGGGAAAGCTCATAAGGTCCCACCATTAAATATAAAGCTATAAGCAATTAATGACTGCCAAGAAAAGTAGAATTAGTCCTCCCCAGGGATGAGCCTCCTAATTGGCTATCATATATACTGCATTTATATATTTATTTGCATGTCTTTCTGTGTGTGTAACAATAATAAAGGAAAAGAAGGCCATGAATTAGAAAGGAGGTAGTAGAAGGAGTGACCTGGGAGAGGTTGGAGGGAAAGGAAGAAGAAGAAGAAGAAGAAGAAGAAGAAGAAGAAGAAGAAGAAACTATATAATACTATACCAAAAGGCCATCCCTGAAAGCCTATATTCAAGTAACATTATACAGATGGTGTAAGTTGTACTCACATATATATAAATATATATGTACATATACATATGAATATATATGTATACATATGTATATGTAAAAACAGAAAAAAAAGGAGTAAGGATATATGGGAGGGTTTGGAAGAATGAAAAGAAAGAGAAAGTTGATATAATTATAAACTCAAAAATAAAGAGAAGGGCCAGCCTTCTTGTATCCTACTCGGAGCCTCCTGAGGCATGGGGATTTCAAACAGGGAAACCCATCCTGTTGGACCAGTCTTTTCAGAGTCTACCAATGTCATGGTACTAGTTCCTCCTCCAAACACTGGAATTGGAGAGCCATGGGAGTATTGGACCTGCTTGTACCCACTGTAAGAGAAGCTTGGTTCCATACCAACCATGAGAGGGAGAGATCCTACAGGTATGCACTGGAAGATGGGATGGGTAGACAGTATAAGAACACAATAAGAACACAGTGAACATGAGAAAGATGAATATGATGCCATCAGAGTCTAAGGACTCCACTCCAGCAATACCTGAACATCTTAATACAGATGAAGCAAATGAGAACAACCCTAAAAACAACTTTAAGATTATGGCAAAAATCCTCAAAGAGGTAATGAGAAAACCCCTTAAAGAAATAAAAGAATAAACAAACAAATCATTTCAAGACACGGAAGAAAATACCAACAAAAATGGCAAGAAAAAATTAAAACAGTGCAATGTTTGAAAGCTGAAATGGAGACGATAAAACAAACAAACAAAAAAAGACCACCACAGTTTAGGGGATTGCTGGAAATAGAAAAGCTGAATACAATTACGAAGAACAGATGCAAGCATAACCAATAATGTACAAGAGATGGAAGAGAGAATCTCAGGAATTGAAGATGCACTAGGAAAAATAGACGCATCTGCCAAAGAACATCTTAATACTAACAAATCCCTACCACAAAATATCCAGGAAATATGGGGCATTGTGAAAAGAAGCCCAGGTCAAAGGTAGATAAAACATACTCAACAAAATCATAGCCAGAAACCCACAGAGACAGCTGACCTGAACATGGAGGAGCTACTGAGTCACCAGACTGATATCTGGGAAACCAGCATTGGACTGACTCAGACCCCCTGAACATGGGTCTCAGTTAGAAGGCCTGGGCAGTCTAAGGGACCTCTGACAGTGGAAACAGGATGTATACCTGGTGTATGAAAGGACTTTGGGAACAGCACATTTCCCATGGAGGGATACTCCCTTAACCTAGAGGCAGGAGGGAGGGCCTCCCTACTCCAAATGACTTGACAGATTTTGTTGACACCTCCTGGAAGGCATCACCCTTCCTGTGGAGTGCAGGGAGGAAGGATGGGAGGGTGGTTGGGGCATGGGAGTGAGGGAGAGAGGGAGGGAGAGGGAACTGGGATAAATATGTAAAATAAGAATACATAAATAAGTTTGAAGAGGTCCGATTTATTAATTGTTGCTCTCACTGTCTGTACTCCTGGACTTATGTTCACGAAGCGGTATCCTATACCAATTTGTTCAAGGGGACCTCCTACTTTCTCTTCTAAGAGGTTCAATGTGGCTGGATTGATGTTGAGGTCTTTGATTCATTTGGACTTGAGTTTTGTGCATGGCAACAGACATGGGTCTATCTGAAGTCTTCTACACACCCTCATCCAATTGTGCCAGCACGATTTGCTGAAGATGCTGTCCTCGCCCTATTGTATATTTTTAGCTGTTTTGTTGAAAATCAGGTGATCATAGGAGTGTGGGTTAATATCAGGATTTTCAATTAGATTCCATTAGTCTACCTGTCTATTTTTGTGCCAATACCAGGGTGTTTTCAGAAATATAGCTCTGTAGTAGAGCTTAAAGGCAGGAATGGTGATGCCTCCTGAAGTTCTTTGATTGTATAGGGTTATTTAGGCTATCCTGGGTCTTTTGTTTTTCCATATAAAGTTGATAATTATCCTTTCAAGGTCAGTGAAGAATTGTGGTGGGATTTTAATGGAGATTGCATTGAATCTGTAGATTGCTTTTGGCAAGATTGCCATTTTTACTATGTTTATCCTACCTAACCAAGAGCATGGGAGATCTTTCCATTTTCTGGTATCTTCTTTAATTTCTTCTTTTAGAGCTACAAAGTTCTTATTATATAGGTCTTTTACTTGTTTGGTAAGTGTTTCCCCAAGACACTTTATGTTGCTTGTGGCTATTGTAAAGGGTGATGTTTCTCTGATTTCTTTCTCTTCTCTTTTTTGTCTGAAAAATGTAGGGCTAATGATTTTTCTTGAGTTTATCTTGTAGCCTGCTAGTTTGCTGAAGGTGTTTATCAGCTACAGGAGTTCCCCGGTAGAGTTTATTGGGTCGCTTATGTAAACTATCATATCATCTGCAAATAGAGACAGTTTGACTTCTTCCTTTCCAATTTGGATCCTCTTGATCTCCTTTTGTTGTCTTATAGCATTAGCTAGAACTTCCAGCACGATATTGAAGAGATATGGAGAGAGAGGGCAGCCTTATCTTGTTCCTGATTTTAGAGGAATTGGCTTCCGTTTCTCTCCATTCAGTTTACAGTCATTTTGGAGATCAGTATGGCAGTTCCTCAGGAAAATGGGAATTAGTTTACCACAGGAACTGACAATCCCCCTCTTAGTCATATACCCAAATTATCCACATCCATGCAACAAAGACATCTGTTCAACTATGTTCATAGCAGAACTATTTGTAATAGCAAGAACCTGGAAGCAACCTAGATGCCCCTCAATTGAAGAATGGATAATGAAATGTGGCACATCTACACAATGGAAATACTACTCTGCAGAAAAAAAATAATGGTATCTTGAAATTCGCAGGCAAGTGGATGGCACTTGAAGAAACCATCCTGAATGAGGTAACCCAGTCACAAAAAGAAGAACACAGTATGTACTCACTCATATATGGATTTTAGACCTAGAGCAAAGGATCACCAGCCTATAATTTACAGCACCAGAGGAACTAGGATACAAGGTGTATTCTAAGAGATTCATATAAAGTCCCTCACAGAACCGGGAAGGGACAAGTCCCCCAGAGCCCAGGGGAAGTGGGGGGGGGGCAGCAAATGGAGAGAGAAGTAGGAGAAAACAAGGGGGAGGAAAGGAAAACACGTTTGACCAGGAAGATTGAGCCTGGTTAGGAATAGAAGACAGGAGAGAGAGAGAGAGACACAGGGAGGGAGGGAGAGAGAGAGAGAGAACATGAAAGAGGGGGCCAATATTGGTTTGAAGATAAAATTCAACACAAAGAAAGGTCTAGAGAACTACAAGACTGCCGCCAACTAACAATTTGAGCATCTGTGGAAAGGCTTCCATAAGTGCCCTTCCCGAAGAGTGAGATCAACAACTAACTCATCCATGGAGCCCTCATCTAATACCTGTTGGAAACAGGAGCAAACACCCATACATAAACACTGAGTTGAACTAGAACCCAGATGCAGATAGAGAGGACAAGACCAGGTAGCAGAAACACATAGAGACAGCTTACCTGAACAAGGAGGAGCTAAGGGGCCACCAGACTGATAGCTGGGAAGCCAGCATGGGACTGACTCAGGCCCCCCTGAATATGGGTCTCAGCCAGAAGGACTGAGCAGTCTAAGGGACCTCAGACAGTGGAGCCAGGATGTATCCCTGGTGCACAAAAGGACTTTGCGAACACATCCCCCATGGAGGGATAACTGCCTTAATCTAGAGACAGGAGAGAAGCCCTAGTCCATACTTCACATGACCTGTCTGATCTACATGACCACAACTGGATGTCGTTCCCCTACATATGGAATTGGGGTGGGGGGATGGGAGGGGAGGGTGGTTAGAGTGCATATGAGAGGGCAGAGAGGGTAAAAGTGAGGGAGGGAGGGAGGGAAGGAAGGAGGGAGAGGGAACTGGGATTGATATGTAAAATAATAAATTTAAAAAAAAAATGCTTTGACTCCAAAATTTAAGTTGAAGGACAAGTTACTGGGGAAAAGGATTTCTATTTTTGTTTCCACAGAAAATGATTGTAGATTCCTTCCAGGTTAATGTGGTTTGATCAAGCCAGACTGTCTGAAACAGAGTACCAGGTGATCCTACATTCAAAACAGCTGGACAAAGCAGCCTTACAGACTACAGCCAGGATTTCTGAATCTTCTTAGAATCCCCCATGACAGCGCCCCTTACCAGCAGGAAGTAGTTTGTAGAGAACGACGCCCAAATTCCCAAATATTTTCTATAAATGTTTGTTTTCATTTAAATGGACTTGGTTAAATAAAATAAATAAATAAATAAAGAATAAATAAATGAATGAATGAATAAATAAATAAATAAATAAATAAATAAACCATAGACGAAAACTTCCCCAACCTGAAGAAGGACATGTGGACATGCCTATGAAAGAAGCATACTGATACCAAATAGAATGAACAAAAAAAAAAAATTCCCCTTGACATATAATAATCAAAACACAAAACATACCGAATAAAGAAAGACTATTAAGAGCAGTGAAGGAAGAAGGCCAAGTAACATACAAAGGCAGACCTATCAAAATTACACGAGATTTCTCCATGGAAACTCTGAAAGTCAGATGGTCCTGGATAGATGTTATCAAAACACTAAGAGATCACTGACACCAGTCCAGAATGCTATTCCCAGGAAAACTCTCAATATCTATAGATGGAGAAACCAAGACTTTCCATGACAAAACCAGATTTACACAATATATATCCAAAAATCCAGCCCTACAGAAAGTTCCGGAGGGAAAATTCCAATCCAAGGAAGTTAATTACACTCACAAAAACATAGGCAATATATAATCCCACTTTACCAGAAGCCAAAAGAAAAAGTAGGATAAATCTATCACACCACCACCATCAACAACAAATCAAAAAACAGAAAAGAATTGATAAACTCACTCATATATGAAATTTATACATAAAGCAAAGGATCACTAGCCTATAATTCACACCGCCATAAAAACTATGATACAAGGAGGAACTTAAAAGATTCATACAAGGTTCCCCACAGAAGGGGAAAGAAACAAGATCTCCTGGACATATTGGGAGTGGAGTGGGGTTCAGTGAGTGGAGAGGGAATTGGGAGAAAGAGAAGGGTAGGAGACGAAAACATGTGAGACTAGGAAGACTGAGTCAGGGGATGAATAGACTAGAGCAAAAAATAATAATAATAATTAAAAAACAGGACAGTGCTCAGTGGTCTTGGTGATAGCAAAATGGTATGACCAAAAACTTTATTGCATACCTGAGAGAAGGGATCTGGCATGCTCATTTCTCATTTCTCTCACCACACATCTCTACCTTCCTCAGGAGCTTAATGGCAATTCCCTTAGACTGGGGGACAAGGCTGAAAGGAGCCTTTCTCAGCCCCGATCAGTGTTTATTAAATACGGAGGGCTCACAAGTGGATTCCCAAGAAGAGCTCAGATGACTGTGCCTCCAAGCATCTGTAACTCAAGTTCTTTATGGATGAAAAATAAAATAAAAATAAAACAAAACAAAAAAAGAAATACCATAATAGAGGGAGCCGTTATAGGTTTAAAGAGAAAACTGACTCTAGAGAAATGTTCAGAGACCAAGAAGGATGACCCCCAACTAACAATCTGAGCAACAGTGGAAAGGCTATCTTAAATACCCTTTTCTGATAATGAGATTGTTAACTAACTTATATGTCACCATAGAGCCCTCATTAGTAGCTGATGGAAACAGAAGCAGACACCCACAGCTAAACAGTGAGCTGAACTCCTGGAACCCTGTTGCAGAGAGGGAAGAGTGATAAGAAAAGGGATAAAGACCAGGCTACAGAAACCCACAGAGACAGCTGACCTGAACAAGGGGGAGCTTGTTCAGGACTCCCAGACTAATAGCTGGGAAACCAGCATTGGACTGACTCAAAACCCCTGAGCATGGGTCTCAATTAGGAGGCCTGAGAAGTTTATGGGACCTCTGACAGTGGAACCAGGATGTATCCCTGGTGCACAGAAGGACTTTGAGAGCACAATCCCCATGGAGTGATACCCCCTGAGTCTAGAGGCAGGAGAAAGGGCCTAGACACTATTCCAAATGAGTTGACATATTTTGATCATCCCTCCTGGAAGGCATCAATCTCCCTGTGTAGTGTAGCAGGGATGGGATGGGAGGCAGGTCAGGGGGCTTGGAATGGAAGGAGAGGGAACTGGGATCTATATGTAAAATAGGAAATATATATATCTTACTTTATATGCCAATCCAGTTCCTTCTCCCTCCCATCCTCCCACTCCCCCCACCATCTCCCCAGCCCACACCCATCCACTCCTTAGAGAGGGTGAGGCCTCCCATGGGGAAATCATCTAAGTCTGTTACATCATTTAAACAGGACCAAAGTCCTCCTTCCTGTATTTAGGTTGAGTAAGTCAGTCCTCCACAGGGAATGGACTCCAAAAAGCCACTCTATGCACTGGGGATAAATACTGGATCCACTGTCAGTGGTGTCATCAACTGCCCATGTCTCCCACATTTAGGGGCCTAATTTGGTTGTATACATGTTCCCTAGGTGTCAGTCTGGTGTCAGTCTGGTGCTGGGGCAGCTGTTTCTGTGGGTTTCTACAACCTGGTCTTGACCCCTTTGCTCATCACTCCTCCCTCTCTACAACTGGATTCTAAGAGTTTGGCTCAGTGCTTAGCTGTGAATCTCTGCTTCTGCTTCCATCAGCTACTGGATGAAGGTTGTAGGATGATAATAAAGGTAGTCATCAATCTGATTATAGGGGAAGGTACCCTCTACATTATTGCATAGATTCTTAGTTGGAGCCATCCTTGTGGATTCCTGGGATATTCTGCAGTACTAGATTTCTTACTAACCCCATAATGGCTCCAACTATCAACACCATTCTTTACAGACCTAGAAAGGACAATACTCAGCTTCATATGGAAGAACAACAAGGTTAGCTAAAACAATCTTGTACAATAAAAGAACTTCTAGGGGTATCACTGTCCCTGATTTTAAGCTGTACTACAGAACTAAAATATTGAATCAAAAACCCAGTTGTAAATCTGCACATCTGAATTTTGATAAAGAAATCAGAAGTATATAATGGAGAAAAAAAGCATCTTCAACAAATGGTGCTGGTCTAACTAGATGTTGGCATGTAGAAGAATGTAAATAAATCCATATCTGTCAGAATGTACAAAAGTCAAGTCCAAATGGATCAAATACTTCAACATAAATCCACACACACTGAACCTAATAGAAGAAAAAGTGGAAAATAGAAAATAGCCTGAATGCATTGAAACAGAAGACCACTTCCTGAAGAGAACACCAATCTCACAGATACTAAGATCAACAATTAGTAAATGGGACCTAATGAAACTGAAAAGCTTCTGTACGGCAAAGGACACCATCAATAGGACAAAATGGCATCCAACAGGGTGGGAAAAGATCTTCACCAACCCCACATCTGACAGAAGAATAATTTTCCCATGAATAGCAATTAGAATCAATTTCAAGCTTGACTGGGGCAGGTGGGATAGGAACAGGAGAGATCAAATGGGGCAGGGTTGGAGAGAATATTGGGAAATAAGACTGGTTTAGGAGTGTATTCTATTTCCTTACATTGATTACATTCCTTTTAAAAGACGTGGAAGGTCATAAAACAACTGTCATTGTTATTTCCTTCGGATGTAGTGTAGGTTTCAGAAACCCAACTCAGATGGTCAGGCTTGGAAACAAACAGTATTATATGCTTGACCATCTCACTAACCTTTTGAATTTGTTAATACTATGCCTTCCCTGCGCCCTTATGTTTGAACAGCCATTATAGTATAAAAAGCTTCCTTATCTATATTTCTTATTGGAGTTTCATGAAGTTCAAAGATCAAATATTATCACCACATTACAGCTGAGAATAGAGCTTCAGGTTGATAAAGTATCTTACTATAGATTACACAGTTTAGAATGGGTGCAAATGGTACTAGGATCCAGTTCAAAGTACTGTCAATAAGTTACATCCACAGTTCTAATCAATTAAAAAATTCTTTCTCACCTGTGTTTTGGAACAAGAAATTAAAAGACAGAATTGAATAGTTGTACAGCTCCAGAAATACTGGATCAATGTATCTGTTTATAGGACTTCATCTAGATCTAAGAGTGACAGTAGGTTTCTGGAGAGTTCTAATAACTTCAAAAATGTTCAAAAGTTAGATTATTTCATATTTTTCTCTCTGTCTCTGTTTCTCTCTCTACTTCTCCTCTCTCTCTCTCTCTCTCTCTGTGTGTGTGTGTGTGTGTGTGTGTTTGTGTATACATGCACACACTTCTTCAAACTTGTTGAATAAAGTTCATTATCCATAGTAGCAATGAGTCAGTTTCCAAAATTGGTTTAATGTTTCTGAAATAAAACTTCAAATGCATAGGGGAGTTTCTACAAAGTATTCCTAAAGAGGATAGAAGCCGAGCCCATGCTTCTTAAGTACAACCTATAACTTTCATCTAGTAGCTGATGGAAGCAGAAGCAGACACCCACAGCTAAACACTGAGCTGAACACCTGGAATCAAGTTGCAGAAAGGGAGGAATAATAATCAAAGCTGGAGAAACCCACAGAAACAGCTGACCTGAGCAAGAGGGAATACAAGAACCCCATATTGATAACTGGGAAACCAGCATAAGACTGATCCAGAACCCCTGAAAATGGGTGTTATTTAGGAGGACTGGGCAGTCTATGGGGCCTCTGGTAATGGGGCAGTATTTATTCCTAGTATATGAATGGACTTTGGAAGCCCATTCAATATAGAGGGATACTCTCTCAGCCTAGACACATGGAGGAGGGCGTGGGCCCTGCTCCAAATGATGTGACAGACTCACCCTCCCTGGGGAGCAGAAAGGGGGAAGGGATAGGGGTGATAAGAACAGGGGAGGGGGGTGAAAGAACTGTGATTGACATGTAAAGCAAGCTTGTTTCAATTTTAAATTTAAAGAATAAATAAAAGGTAGACAACCTCACTACAACAAATAAAGTACTTCTAAATATATTAGTTCTTGAAGCGAGTAATGATGTTGGAAAGTCAATTATATACATATATACATATATATGTATGTATGTAGAAATATTTATATTCAAAGATATTCTAGCTGTCAAAACAGCTAATCATACTTTTAGTATTCAGACCTCATATGTGTAGCAACTTTACCTATCTAAACACAGCTGATAGAGCAAGGAAGGAAACAAAATAATCTTGAATTGCAAAAATAAATAACATAAAGTCCATAAAGTGAATCTCATCTACTTTTTTTCCATAGGAGAAAGCAGTATTTTTCTTGTCTTTAAAAAATTACTCTAGATAAATTGACAACTGTGCTTTCAAAGCCATAGGAGACTATAAGTAATTAAGCCAGGAATAAGAATGGGCTTATTAACAGAAGATAATTGTGAGAGATTTTAGTTTGAAAAGTTAGAGATATTAGCATTACAAATATAATAAAAAGAACTGCAATTCATAAGTAAATATATTTCAGAAACAAACAGATTCAATAGACATGAGAGAAGCAATGAATCCCAATACAGTAACTGATGTTTATATTAATGACCCTGAGTGATCCTGAAAACAAATTTTCCTTTTTTTATTCTTCTATCGTTCATTACATGCTAACCCATGTTTCTCCCCTCCTCATCTCCAAGGTCTCACCCATGTCTCTTGTCTTCCCCAGATCCATCAATCCTCTGATTTCCTTAAAAAAATAGTTCCAAGAATATCACCACAGCAAAAGATACAATAAGACTAGGCACATACTATCATAGCAAGGCTGGATATGACAACCTAGTAGAAGGAAACAGGTTCACAATTACTCTACATTTTAATTTGAAAGCTTACTCTGTATTGGTTTTGCTATTTATTGACTTATGGTATTGGTGATGTGTTAGTATGTTTTAATTAATTTTGAAAATACATTTCTACATCTTGTATATTTAGGCTTGGTGCTGCTACAACAGTTTTCTTAAGCCTCATTGAGTACTACTGCTGATAGAGGCTTCAAGAACAGGTTACTAAGATTTCCAAATAAAATAAAAAATATCCACATCAAATTTTGTACAAATTGCAATTCAGAAACAAACAATAACAATGAAAACTGCAACATGCCTTATCCAAATGCTCAGAACTCCTCACTTAACAAAATAAAAAATATTGACATGTTTAAATATGAAATTAGATCTCAAAGTTATTAGCGAAAAAGACAAACAACCTGAAAGAATATAAACTTGTATATGAACAAGGCAGGAAAATTAAACCAGAACCTAGACAGGAAAGTAAGTAACATGCAGAGGAAAATCATTAACATGTATGAAACTCAAAAGTAGAATGAGAAAGTCATAAATTTGAAAAAAAACGTCATCAAGAAAATTCATAATTTGAAGACAAATATTATTGTTAAAAATAAAGATTTCAGTTACCCTAAAATGTAATATAAAGTACCACAAACAAGCAACTGAGCAAACTATAGACTATCAGGTAGAGGACAAGGACAAGGAATTACTATATTAAAATATTAGTGATGGAAAAAAATAAATGAGCATGACCACAACATCCAAAAACTGTGGATTACTCTCAAGATATCAAACATAAGAACTCATATGATAGACGAAGCTACAGTAAAAACTAAAGGCAACAAAATTACAACAGAAAAATTATCAAATACGTATAATCTTTATAGACATCAAAACACAATAGGCTTTAGAGGCCTAAAGAAGCATCACTGGAGAAGAAAGACATCAAAGGACATTATAAATGAACTGTAAAAATATAATATTAAAGGCTGTTAGGGGAAAATGCAACCCACCCAAAATGTAAGCACATCCAAATAATATCACATCTCTCACCAAAAGTCTTAAAGCCATGAAACCACGGAATGATATTTTTAAGGTCCCAGAGTAAATAACTGCCAACAAAGATTTCTATATCCAGCCAAGCTATCAATTCATAGCCACCAAGCCAGCACTCAAAAAATGCTTAAAATAATACCACAGATTAGTGGAGATGGAGAAATTCATTATGTGCCCGCTGCATAAACACAAGACCACAAGTTTCTGTCCCCAGCCCCAATATAAAAGCCAGGCAGAACAGTAAGCAACTGCAACTCCAACACTGGTAAGGCATAGGCAGGTATATTCTCCTCATTGGGTACCTAGTCTAACCAAGTGATTAACTCAGGTATAATACTAGATACCCTGTCTCAAAATGTAAAATGGAGAGAGATCAAGAAAGACATCAAAATTTAAAACTGTGGCTTCCATCTGCACACACTCAAAGGCATACATAACACACACACACACACACTTATACACAGAAAAGGAAGATAGTCTTTTTTTAATAATAGTATAACAAATGATAAATTTTATGAGAGGAATAAATGATAAATGACCAAGGGGGGTTAGAAAGGTATCTATCATGCCCAACACAGAAAACCGCTAGTTCTAACACATCCAACTAAATTAAATGAAGTAGCAGACCTCTCTTAATAGCAATGTTAAATATAAATGGCCTTAACTCACTAATAAAAAGATATTAGCTCATTCTATTTAAAAACAAGATCCAACTAACTGTTCTATTTCTGGGTATATAGCTGATGGGTTGTAAGAAATCTTATCATAGGGATGTCTCCACATGCATGTTTATTGTTGAACTGTTCACAATAGCAAAGATATAGAACCAGTCTAAGCACATCTATCAATGAATGAATGGATCAACAAAGTGTAGTATTATAAGCAATGGAATTTTATTCAACTTTAAAGAATTAAATTACAACATTTTGAGGAAATGAATGAAACTGAAGATCAATATGTTGATAAACCAGACAAATATTTAAGAATCATACGTTATACACACACACATCTACACACACATGAAACATCAAAGTAGACATGAAAGGGAGAGATATAAAGGGACACAAACAAAGTATGATAAGAGAGGTAACCAAATACAAGAGGTAACAGAACATTTGTATCAAGAATGAAGAAAGAAGAATTCAGGAGGAAGAAAGGACACCAACAAGAATTGGAGTGCAATCAAGAAAAGGCTGTGGGTGAGGAGTAAATAAGAAAGTACAGTGATGTATACATATGAAAATATCACAATGAAATGCATTTCCTTATATACTAATCCAAAAATATAATAAAAATTAAAGACCATTCAAAAATAGACAAGACAAAAATAGAATTTTATAAAACTAACCATTGCTTTATAAAATTTCATTTTAATGATATTCAATATTTGAAAATCGTTAGTTTCAAAATTTCCAGTGGGAACGATTTATATTAGTATTGATGCAACAACAGGGATTTTAAAAAAATGACAATGCTTGTTCTGTATTAGTGATAGGATTCAATTCAGTTCATTGGTGTATTTTGCTTGTAAAAACTAAAACTTAGCAAAATGAAGACCACATATATTGTGTGATTCATCTTTGATCTGTTGATTTAAATATACCAAATGAAGTTGTATCTGAAGTTACATATGAAACAATCAACCTAGCCAAGGAATGACACCATTGATTTTGGTAAACAGATAGATAAGAATATTTTCCAAGTAGTGCCAGTAAACAAAAATGTGCATCACATCACAAACTCACAGACATTTAAGCAAAAAAGATTTCATTTTAAGTCTTTAACCTCAAGTTTGTTAAATATGCTCAGTACAGTTCTTATTTAAGGTGTTTGCATTGTGGTTTCCATGGTAATTTTGAGAGGCTCATCTGAATTGATTTTTTTTCTTCAAGGTGAGAAAAAGAAAATCTTATAGTTATTTTAAGTTATAACGTTGCTAATTTTCATAAATTATATCAATATGAAAAGTCATCCTTCTGTAATACAATTGACACAAGTAGTGTATGTTATCTAAATAAAATTAGGGTCATATTCTGATGCAGACATCTCAATTTTTGGATAGGATTTACATGTACACTAGTTATTAGGATATCTTGTTTTTTCAGGTGAAGATGAGAATATTGGCCTCATTTCTGAGGAACAGGTGTGAGACTCTTTCTGTTAATTATCACTTTGTGTGAAGAAAGTTATTTTCCCAGGAGGTCCACAGGTGATCTTGCCATAGAGAACTCCTGCAGAGAGATTATATTGAGTGAAGTGACCATGTTTCTTCATGACACTCAGTATCACTTTGAAATGGCATGGCTAAACTGACAGAGTATAAAGATTATTCTAGATAATTATTTCATCACATTGTGTTGGAATATCCAAACATTCAAGAGAGATAGTCTGAAGATTCTCTCTCCTCTGATGAATTTCCAAAGTACTGTCCTTACATCGCAAACATGACTGGATGACCAAACTGCCATGTTCTGAAAATTGATCACGAAATTCTGAAGTCATAAAATAATACACAACTGGATCAAGGCAACAATTTAGATTTGCAAGACACAAGGAAATGATGTGGAAACACAGAGTGCTCTTAATAAATGAACAGTTTGAAAAGACATGTTGCTTCACCATCATAAAGAATGGGAAGTTCAGATGGTAAGGGGTGAAACACACTATGAATACCACTGCACACATTAGGACCATCCTCAAAGCCTTTTTCCTCTCTTTCATATTCTGAGGTGGATCTTGAAATTCCTGTAAAGATTTTCTTGTTTTCCATGTGCAATATGTAATGATTACAACAGGCAATATGAACCCTCCAAGTTCTGCGGCGGTTACCATACCAATGGAGGAAGCCATACTAATGTCATGAAGACCTAAATCGGCAAAGCAGGATTCCCTGTTGTTGGCTAAACCAGCACTTCTCAGTATGGGAAGTGGCAAACAGGCAGTCCCCACGATGACCCAGATAGTAGCACTGATGGCCACATCATACCTACGTTTCCAGTTTCTGGCACTGAATGGCTTGAGGAGAAAGAGGCACCTCTGAAGGCTGATGCATGTCAAGAAAAAAATGCTGGCATACATGTTGAGATATTTCAGATAAAAGCAGAGCAGGCAAAGCGCCCTCTGGAATGGCCAGTGACGATTGATATAATAGTAAATCCGGAGAGGTAAGGATAGGACATGAGCAAGATCTGCCACTGAGAGGTTGATCATGAAAATGATGGCCTTATTCTTCTTGCTGATGAAGCGGCACAGAACCCACAAGGCTGCACTGTTAGCCAGGAGACCAGGGATGAATATGAAGATATAGGTAGTTGCATAGAGTGAGTACTGAAATGTCAGATGTGTAGCATTGCAATTGCTCTCAGCAGTGCTGGTACTGTTGCTGCCCATCTTGAATATCTCGGTATGTTCATCAAGGTGAACTATAGAGTTAAGGCTTCTGCCCAGAGATATAGGTGGTTGCCAAGAGCGAGTACTGAAACAGCATTTGTTGATCAGTGCACTTTACTCTCATACTGTTTGTGCTGTTATTTCCCATCTTGTGCATTTATGTTCCTTCATTAGTAAAAGCCTTTGCATGGTGGTTTCTGTGGAAAATAGAACAAAGATAGAGTCAGAGGCAGGTCAACACATGTGAATTTGCATTTTAGTTGTATTCCTACTAGAGGTGCTGAAATGTTGTTTTATAAATTTGAAAGCTTTCATGTATGCCAAATTAAAATATTGCAGCAATTTACCAAGATATAAATAGTAGCAAGGAAGATATATTCAAGAATGTAAAAGATAGTTATTTGAACAAAAATTTCAGACAGAGCTTATGCTGGAAAGGATGTGGAGAAAGGGAAACACTTCTACACTGCTGGTGGGAGTGCAAACTTGTACAGACATTTTGGATATCAGTATGGAGGTTCTTCAGAAAAATGGGAATCTGTCTACCACAGGACCCGGTATTCCCCCTCTTAGGCATATACCCAAATGGTCCACATCCATGTATCAAAGACATCTGTTCAACTATGTTTGCAGCATTATTTGTAATAGCAAGAACCTGGAACCAACCTAGATGTCGCTCAACTGAAGAATGGATAAAGAAGATATGGTATATTTACACAATGGAATACTACTCAGCATAAAAAAAAATGGAATCTTGAAATTTGCAGGCAAATGGATGGAACTAGAAGAAAACATACTGAATGAGGTAACCCAGTCACAATAAAGAGGAACATGGTATTTACTCACTCATATATGAATTTTAGACATAGACCAAAGGATCGCCAGCCTATAATTCACACCGCCAGAGAAACTAGGATACAAACAGGAACCTATGAGATTCATACAAGGTCCCTCACAGAAGGGGAAAGGAACAAAATTTCCTGAGTATATTGGGAGTAGGGGGGGCAGTGAGTGGAGAGGGAACTATAATAAAGAGAAGGGGAGGAGAGGAGAACATGTGGGACCAGGAAGATTTAGTCGGTGAATAAATAGACGAGATCAAAAAAAAAAAGAGAGAGAGAGAGAGAGAGAGAGAGAGAGAGAGAGAGAGATACTATAATAAAGGGAGCCATTATAGATTTGAGAAATGTCCAGAGACCTACAAGGATGACCCCAACTAACAATCTAAGCAATAGTGGAGAGGCTACCTTAAATGCCCTTCCCTGATAATGAGATTGATAACTAACTTATATGCCACCATAGAGCCCTCATGTAGTAGCTGATGGAAACAGAAACAGATACCCACAGCTAAACACTGAGCCACACTCCTGGAACCCAGTTGTAGAGAGGGAGGAGTGATAAGAAATTGGGTCAAGACCAGGCTACAGAAATCCACAGAGACAGCTGACCTGAACAAGGGGAGCTTATTCAGGACCCCTAGACTTATTGTTGGGAAACCAGCATTTGACTGACTCAGACCCCCTGAATGTGCATCTCAGAACGCCTGGACAGTTTATGGGACCTCTTACAGTAGAACCAGGATGTATCCTTTGTGCATGAAAGGACTTTGGGAGCACATACCCCATGGAGGGATACTCCCTTAGTCTAGAGGCAGGAGGGAGGGCCTAAACCCTACTCCAAATGACTTGACAGACTTTGATAATACTTCCTGGAAGTTGGGGGTTGGGTTGGGATGAGAAGAGGTTTTAGGGGCATGGGAGGGAGAGGGAACTGGGATTGACATGTAAAATAAGAAAACTAAGAAATATAGTAAATAGAAGAAGAGGAAGGGGGAGAAGAATGTAAGGAGTATGGTTTTTTCCACCCGCCACCTGCGCCAGCCCCAAATAATGCACTGAGACTCTGTATTTGACACAATGCTATTGGCCTGGTACTAGTTTCTTATCGGCTAGCTCTGTCTTAAGTATTAACCCATTTCTGCTGATCTATGTATTTCTCTTACCGGGGAGCTGGTCAGCATTCTGCCTTCTCCAGACTCTCCATCTTGGCTCCTCCTATCTACTTCCTCTTTCCTCCTTGTCTCCTAGTCCCTCCTTTCTTCCTTTCCAATTGGCCAACAGTGCTTTATTCATTAATAAGTATTCATTAATAAATATGAGAAATATATATACATAGTGGCATCTCCCATCATCTCCTCTTTTCTGTCTAAATAAAAAGAAGGGTTTTAACCTTAACATGGCAAAATATATCATACAACAGTTATCAAATAAGAATCATAGTTAACAACATTTAGTCCATTAACATTTAGCAAGATTTGAAGAAAATATTCCATCATCTATCCTATCTTTGTGTGTTTAAAGTCCTACATGTAACTTATTTTTAAGTCTAAATAAGGAAAACTATAACCATAACTATCTGTCTTCAACTCCATCAAAGACCACAGAAGGATAATATATAAAGTCTAGAAATGACAGAGACATCTTGCCTGAGAAGAGGAAGAGGAAGAGGAAGAAGAAGAAGAAGAAGAAGAAGAAGAAGAAGAAGAAGAAGAAGAAGAAGAAGAAGAAGAAGAAGAAGAAGAGAAAACTTCAGTTAGGATTTTACTCTAACAGAAAATCATCGGAGTTGCATAAGTAACCAGCAGCCAAGATCTCATGACCTATCAGCTTCCCCACAAATATCCCATCACCCTTGTGAAGTTCCATGTTTCTGCTCAAAGTTTGAGATTTAGCCACGTTATTGTCATCAACCCCAGGATAATGTAATCTTAACCCATTTTCAATAACTACCTTATAAAACATTAAATGGTTGCTAAGGTGAGCTATGAACTCTTGTTAATAGCACTTGCATTATGAGCCTAAGCAAAGGCAGGCACGCAAATAAGCAGGCTTTAGGAAAATATGGTCTTAAGAAAAAACAGCATTCCCTTCTTCCAAATCTGACTGAAAGCAAGGTTTGTTTTGCTAACATCTTGTTGACACAGAAGTTTTGTGTTCATTAACAATACCATTGCAGTTTCAGATACTCATATATATTGACAAAATATTTTTACCACTTCCATCAATTACCAGAATGTGTGAATCCCTAGAGGGTATCCTCTTACATGGAATAAAAGAGGGCTGCTTCCCATTAGCTCTGAAATTCACTGAAATTTTTCATGTAAATGGTTGTATTCTCAATGGTCATAAATTTTGGAAATGTCTTCCATTTATTTAGAAACTTAAAATCTGTATCTGTGTTGTTTCAACTTAGCTATTCTTGTCAATTCAAAATAGTCTAGTCCCTATTTGCCATAAAAGCTCTGGAAATATCTGAAGATAGCAATCGTGTCTCCTCTCAAATCTTCCTTATCCAGATTAAACATTCATTTCCTAATATGACATGGTCCTTGTTCTTGGTTTTGTTTTATGTTATAATTTTACTGCTTTTGTTCCAAAATCATTACAGTTCAGCTTATTTTACCTGTGAAATGAATGTTTCAGTAATAAGTGTTTGATGATTTTTTAATAATATGTTTTATATGTCTGATTTCAAACACAAAAGAGTAGTAACATTTTAATGCTTTGTTGTAGTACTTTTTAGTACTTGAAAAGGCATCTAGTTTTTTACACATTTTGTAAAATCAAAGAAAAAAAATGAGATAGCCTTAATGGCAGCAAGTACTCAAGTGGAAAAGTAAAATGCATATGTTGCTATGCCTCTTGAATTAGTTAGTCTGCAAAGTAATATAGGATCTAGGACCATGTGTACAAACCTAGATCATGGTAATATTTTGTTTATGATCTAACAAATGATGCTCACCTGAAGATCAGAGTTGAAAGTTAGCCACACTAGTTAACCATAGAGGCAAGGCATTGCTGATACACACCTTTAATCCTAGCATTTGGAATACAGAGACAAACAGATCTCTGTTAGTTCAAGGCCACCCTGGGCTATACAAGATAGAATCTGTCTAAAAGAGAATCAGAACTCATACAAATGTAATCCCAGCACTTGGGATCCCTACACCTTCATTCCCAGCACTAGCGAGGTGGATACAGGAGTGATATGGCTGGGCAGAGAGAGGAGTATACGGGTGGAGGAGATGGGAGCTCAGGATAAGTGCAGTCTAAGCAGTCTGAGGATATAGTCTGGAGAAAGGATCTCCCCATTGGTTTGAGCATTGGTAGAAGTAAGAACTCTCTAGTGGCTGGCCACTTTGCTTCTCTGATCTTCAGCATTAATCCCAATATCAGTCAATTTAAAATTGTAAAGATGTGATCAATTCAGACAAAGCTGATACAATGTCAAAATCTAACTGATGTCTCTGCAGTGAGTACATGTAACTCTTGGATAAACTGTATGTACTGAGCTGAAGTCAAAAGTTATTTGATGTCTCTGCAGTGAGTACATGTAAGTCTTGGATAAACTGTATTTACTTAGCTGAAAGTTTAGAGCAGTCAAACAACCAGGTCATTCAGGCAAAAGCTACTCTGATTTTTTTTCTCTGAATTAAATATGCTGCTGAATCGGCAAACGGTCCATTGAAGTGTAAATAGAGACAAGACTAGTACTATTTTAGAATTCATTTGAACTAACTGAAATAAGTGATATTGTGCTTTTTTTTTAAACATTCAGGCTAAATTAAAAAAATAATTGCAAGCACAATCAGACAATTATGCTTATGATCATCTTTGGTGTAATTATAAAATGAAATAACAATTACTAAAAGCCTGTCTTGGCCAGATTCTATAATAAATGTTATGTGTACACTCTAGAAATCTATGATACCAGTGCTATGAAATGAAATATAATGGCTCTTTTGTCAGGTGAAGGAACTGTGTCTTGCAAAAGGCAAGACTCACTTCCTCAATGAAGCCCTTTTTGACATCCACAAATTACAAAAGGAATTTCTCTGGCTTCACGTATATATAATTCTGACTATTCTCTTTACTTTGAATCCCATAATATTTCTGGCAAGATGAGGTAATTTTCCTTTCCAGGTGGTTCTGCTGTGAGAAATAGTAAGAAATCTCCTACATGCCAAATGTGCATCCTATTATTACATCTTTTCCAAATAAAAGTCTAGCAAAGCATCTTGACTATTTGGAGGATGTGTTGACTGGTGGGTGAATAATTTTACCAGAGACAAATGAATCAGAGAGACAGAAAGTCTCTGTAAGAGCAAGAGAAGAGTGGGACTGAAGGAGTGTCTGGGGATTAGGATTTCCTTGTGATATTTGACGTGACCACCAGGTGTCACAAGTACACCAATGTTCAAGTACATAGACACTTGAATTTGTTTGACACTCCATTAATAGAAAAAGTTAAAGGAGATCAATAGACATCCCATAAACTTCAGAAACAATCCTTTCAGCAGTATTTTAGAAGGCTTGGTTTATTATTGTTATAAGCTTCGACACTTCATAATCATTTTCTAAAAATAGCTTGGCTTCTAGATGTATTATAGATTCCTAAATTATAGAGCTCTTAAAAGCCATCTAGATAAGAATCAGTTACTTCCCAAAAGAGGAAAACAATGCCAGAAAAGGGAAACCTAAAAGTTTTTAAAAAGTTAAAAAATTTTAAACTTTTTTCAAAAGTTAGAAATTCACAAAGAAAAGTGCCTCTTACCACAGAACAATATAAACTTTTCCAGGAACTTTGAAGATGGAAAACACATTTTTGTAATTATACAATAACACAAATGTTCAGAAATGAACCAATGCCAGGTTTTTAGACCACTAACCTTGACAGTGAACTGTTACAAAATGAGGGATTGGTTCCTTACATTTTTTTCCAGAGCAAATATACTGTTAGAAGGAATAATTCTAGTCCCTTAGGATAAAATTGTGTAAGAAGCCTCCTTAGAAAAATTTAATTATGTTGTTCTTAATTTATCATTATTTCTACACATAAGGAAATGAGTTCCATTAGAAACAGAGATAAGCAAAGACAAAAAAAGTTTTATTAATAGAAAATACTCAGTCTGAGACTCTCGATACAATTTAGTTTTATACATACACACAGACATTTATATACACAAGAGTTTCCAGACATAACATTTTTATTCATAACTTCCCAGACCATTTTCTATGTATATAGATTTATAAATCAATTCATATGTAGCCATTTAATTGAATTTAACTTGTACAGACATATACTACTATAAATGTAGTTTTAATCACCTAATCACAGTTAGAATAAAATTCTATAACATTGACATTTAAATTATAAATTTAATGTATATTTACATTTTAATTAAAATTACCTAATGTAAATTATTAAATTAATGACATTGATCTAAATTCCCATTTTCATTATTATTAGAAACAATGGGAAAGTTCATAATGGTGGTACTTGTCTAAAATCCCAACAGTGGGAGCTTCAGGCAGGAATATCAGGAGTTAACCTTCATAATCTTTACATAGATATGTCAAGGTCAGCGTGAACTATGTGAGATCTTTTGTGAAATAAAAACATTAAAAGTTATGGTAAACATTATTTCACACTCGTCTTTATTTATTTGAACAACTTATTCTTTTAATTTTAAGTTTAATTGCTAGGCATTAAATAGGTAATTCAAATTATCCAAGAAGGCTTCCCATATGAAATTCCAAAGTTCATGTTTTTTTTTCTGTAACATCACAGTTTAATGTATGTTACTGTTCCAAATAGATCAAATCCTGTCTATCTGAAGACACATGATGTAGCTAACTATGGCTCAATCAAATGGCATGTGACAAATTGTGCAAGCATATGTTGAACATAGATATATATATGGTCAAATAGTAAATCAAGCTGAAAATAGTAAATCATCCTTCCTCTCATATAGTTACAATTTTCATGAGAACATTTAACATTTCCTGCTGGTAATTCTCCAGTATTCTAAGTATTATTTGTTATTTTATGTTGGTGCATAGTAGATCTCCAGAATGTATGACACATTCCTTACCAACCAGCTAAAGGATCAGCTGTAGTTAGAAAACTATGACTACTATCTTAACATTTTAATGAAAAGGAATCTTGAATGTTTCACTTTTAATAGGCTTGTAACAACAACCCCAAATACCTTAACACATGGTTTTCCAAGTTAAATAGGTACCTGAATGATTTAGAGTGAAGTACAACCCAGAATCTGGAATGGGAACCAATAATAAGCATTTCTAATAATTATCTCATGTGATCACTGCTTGAAAATCACTACTTTAACATACTTCCAATACAAGCAAGAGTTTTTAAATCTGAGGGGGAAAAGAGTATGTTTCCTTCACAAATATTGTGACTTATTAAACTCACCTTTTTTCTTTCTCATGTTGCAGATAAAGAAATTTTTTTTGACAAATTTGTGGTTTAGTTTCCAACAATTTGTACTGTAATCTGGCATGTTTATCTATACTCAATTATTACTCCCCTCTCCATGCTCTGGAAAGAAATGCTAATATAAAGAAAACAATTAAGGAGATTTTGCTCAGTGTTTAAGAACACTTACTGTTGCCAAGGACTTGGGTTCCATTCCCATCACCCACTTAGAGGACTCACAGTATCCTCAGGCAACAGGCACACATGTGGTGCACAGACATACATTCAAACAAAACACTCATACACATAAAATGATATAAAAAATCTAAAAAATTAAAATACTACATCATGTTTAGTGTTTAAAAGCACAGTGATAAGAAAATGGAGACAAGACCAGACTATAGAAACCCACAGAGACAGCTGACCTGAACAAAGATGAGCTAATGGGTCCCCAGACTAATAGCTGGGAATCCAGCATTGGACTGACTCAGACCCCCTGAACGTGGGTCTCAGTTAGAAGGCCTGGGCAGTCTAAGGGACCTCTGACAGTGGGACCAGAATGTATCCCTGGTGCACAAATGGACTTTGGAAGCTCTTTCCCCGTGGAGGGATACTCCCTTAACCTAGAGGCAGGAGGAAGGGCCTAGTCTCTACTCCAAATGACTTGACAGATTTTGTTGACCCCTCCTGGAAGGTTCACCCTCCCTGTGGTTTGGGGGGGATGGGATGGGAGGGTGGTTGGGGGAATGGGAGGGAGGGAGGGAGAGGGAACTGGAATCAATATGTAAAATAAGAAAAATAAATAAATTTAAAAAAAAACACAGTCAGGCTCTCTATTTAAAAAAAATAAATCTTCAAACAATGTCAGTGTCTGAATTAGCTATTTATTACCCAATGCATCCTTGAGAAAAACTTAATGAACTTATTTCTGAAAGCTCTTATACAACTAGTTCATGCAAAAGTTATTTTTAATGTTCAGAGTCACTGCCATGCTGTGGCTTAAACACTTGTATAAACAATGTTTCCCAAAATTCAAACCACGCTAAGACAAAACATGTATTATAGGAAAACAAATTACGTTGTCTTAAACTTCCTAGTCCTCCTCCAGTGTCAGAAACTTCAAAACAGGAGGTTCAATAAAAGTCAAAGGGTATGGTGATCTTAAAAAGATATTCTTGGCTTCTGAATATAACTGGTAAAAAACACTTTGTTCATTTGTGTCTGATTTTCCTTTTAACAGTAAAATTTATTTCTGATTTTACCACCACCCCTTCCCCCAGAAATTGGAAAAACTCATAAACTTTGTCCCAAAACCACCTATTTCAAATTCTTTTTTATCTGGTGCCAGTGTAACTTAAATTCAGTTTGCTGTCTTTGTTTATTTTTCTTCCTGACAGTCAATATACTATAGTAAAACAGCTACAGGCTATTTTCAGACAGACCTGAGTTTGAAAGCAAGTATCTGTGCTTATGAGTTGTTTTCTTGATTTATCTTATCTATGGTCTCGTAAATTATACAATGTGCACCACTGTTTATATGTTCAAAGAAGGAAGCTAATTTTCACAATGTTTGCATCTGGTATATAGTAATGTCACCATGCATGCTGCCTTTATTCTCGTTTGTTTTGTGAAATTCTTCTGAGTCATGAGAGAAGACAAAATATAAATACATTTCAAAGCCCAGCTGAAGTTTCTTGTAGGTCAGGAAACTACTCCTGACTTCTTAAGCCTTTGTTGATCTCAATTTTCTTTGGATTGTTTTTAAACTGGGTTTCTCTGTATTGCTTTGGAGCCTGTCCTAGAACTTGCTCTGTAGACCAGGCTGGCCTCAAACTCACAAATATCTGCCTGCCTCTGCCTCCTGAGTGCTGGGATTAAAGGCGTGCCCCACCAACACCCAGCTTTTTTTTTTTTTTTTTTTTTTTTTTTTTTTTTTGGATTTTTAATGTATTTGCCCACTTACAACTTCATGGACACCATATTTCTTGACAATTAAATTTACAAAGTATTTCTAATGTAGTTTATATACCTTATATAATTTTATTCTCATGATAACTCAATACTTGAACACTGGAAGCAGATATGTAATTTTATATTGTTTGGGGAATTGAGTTTTGAGTTCTAACCTCCTTAACAAGCATATTATCTTACTACTTTTCAAACATGGTTCCTAGTCCCTTAAAAGTGTGTATTTACATGATGTTATATAATCACTCTGACATATACTCAATCTACACAATACATGTTATCTTAAACATGTTGACCAACTAGCCTCATGCATAATCACCAAATCATAATATTTTTGTTTTCCTGGATTTTAATCCTGTTTTAATCATCCCTATTCTGATGCAGGTGGCCATCATCTCCATCTCTCGCTTAGCTTCTAAGTAATCTCTTTACTTCTAATGAAGCTCTTTAAGAATAATCTGACATTGATCTGAAGTGGAGTTCTACAAGGTATAGCATTACTTGGAATTCAAGTGTAAACAACTAATAAAATCACTCAAAAGTGAAAGCAAGAGAAACAACAAAATAAATTCAAATGTTTATAAGGAAGTGTTTATGTAACACAAATGAAAAGGAAATGGGATATTAAATAAAAATGTCACAGTACCATAAAATATTGAGAAAATCATTATTCAAAAGCCAATTAACACTTAACCTCTTAAAAATTAAATATATGCAAATTAGACATGGACAGAGATAGGTATACATTGGTAAAATGGAATAAGATAAATAACTATCTTCAACTATATGTTACCTACAAAGAAAAATCAATCTCAGAACCAAAATGTTGATACGAATCCACTAATGTTCTAGTCATGGCATATGCCTTAATTGATGGGTGAGCTAAAAAAAAAAAAACAATGGTTGTTTGAGCTCAATAATTCATGGCCAGGTTGGAAAAAATAGCAAGAGGAGAGACGAATTAAGAGAAGAAAATTTTAGGATTTAACAAATATATACAAATTTACAAACAAACTGTTAAGTAAAAGATGCATCAAAATACCACAAGAAAGCTATCTAATGTCCTTAGAGGGAAAGTTCTATTAAAGGAAATATCAACATTGAAAAGCATTTTGAAATCTATGGCCAAATCTTTTACATTATAAAAGCATCAATGGAAAAAAAATCACTAAGTAAAAATCTAGCAATATAAAAGTAATAAAATGAAGCACGAATAAGCAAAAGGAAATACAAACCAATAGGAAAAACAACAAAACTAAAATTGTTTCCTTGGATGCATAAACGAAACTTGCAATCCTTTAACTTGAATAGCAAAAAAATTAGGAAGATTAAAAAAAACACAACTTAATAATACAAGGTTGAAGAGAATACATTATCACTGACAGAATAGAATTAAGGGTAAAATAAAATAATATTAACAACAGTATGCCACAGTTTATATGGCTGAATTTACATATTTAAACAAACCAGTCAAAATATTTTTTTAATATTTCTTTTTAAGAAACGAATGGACTTAGGAAGAAAACAAAATTAATGATAAATAACCATATAGCAATGAAAAGTGTAAGCTCTGATGACTTCACTATGAGTCTTGAGGCTTTTAAAGAAGAAATAACAATGAAGAGTTAACATTGCTAAAAACAGCAATGGAGTCAAATTGCAATGTCTATAGAAACCATAGCTGCCTTAATCCAAAATAGATGTATTTATCAAAAAATGCAAAGAGCTTATGCTTGATAAGATGAAACTTCCATGTTTCAAAACTCATTTTAAAATGCAGTAATCGTAGCAAGATGGGTGGAATATAATGGCATAATATAGATTAATAGACTATATTTTAAAGTTTAGAAATAGAACTTTTACATATGTGGTCAAAGGATTTTTTAGAAGAATGCCAATAAAACAGTAGGAAGAAGAAATAATAGTGAGTGATCATGGAACAATGATATAGCTGAATAAAAAAACATGAACTTGATAGCCACGATTGTCTTGATCCTTCCATATGTATTAACTCAATGAAACTATGGTCCTAGTTATTCAGTCTCTGTCTTTGTATCTCTCTCTCTGTCTCTGTCTTTCTCTCACACACACTCTCACCTAATGAGCTGCTAAGATGATTCCATATCTTTTCAACTGTAGATAGAGTAAAAACTGTAAAAAACATAAACTGCAGTTATCTTTTTAAGAACATAGTAATTATGTAAAAGAGTAATTTTCTTTATTGATATTTTCATAAATATACATAGTTTATGTGCTTATTATCCACATTCTCTCTTCCCTTTCTTCTCTTTTCTCTTTGCCACTGGTCAATCCCACATCAAAATAGTTCCCTTTCTTCCTTCAGATATACATATATGTACATACTTTTATGTGTATGCATATAATACTTTTATATATATAACGCTAAATATTGTATTCATCAGAAGAAATATGATTGTTGTGTTTCTTAGTCTGGATTATTTTGTCTAAAAGAACATCATCCAATTTTTTTCATTTTCTTTCTGATTAATTAATTTTCTCCTTCTTGCTTAACTAATTAATATCCCTATTATATAGGGATACTACACTTCCTTTACCTATTTGTCTAGTTGGACATCTTGGCTGATTCCATATCTAGCTTATTGTGAACAGTGGTGAAGTAAATGTGGATATTCAAGTATCTTTTATACCTCAGATACATACCTAAGTGGTATTTCTCAAGATTACATTGTAGTTCTGTTTTTAAGTTTTTGAAGACCCTTCATACTGATTTTCATAACAGCTTGAGTAATTTACCAATTGACATTTTAATAACCAGTACATAAACGTTAATTTCTTTCATGCTGTATTGATTACTTTCCTATTACTGTGATAAAATACAATGACCAAGAACAACTTATGGGAGAACAAATTTACTTTAGCTTACAATTCTAGAGTGGGAGTTCATAATAGCAAGAAGACATATGAGAGCAGGCAGTTGAAGCAGGAAGCTGAAAGGTCAGGTCTTCAACCCCCAACACGAACCGAAGAGTGCACTAAAAGATTAATAAAGCTATAAACATCAAATCCCACCCTAATGACATATTTCCTCAAAAATGGTCATTCATCCTAAAGATTCCATAACTTCCACAAAAAACATCAACAACTGGGGACCAAATCTACAAATATCTTAGCCTATGGGGACAAAATTCTCCTTAAAACTACAATACACCTAATACCAATATTTTTTACTTGATGGTAGTTATTCTTAGTATTTTGAAACAGAACAGCCATGTTGTTTTGATTTATGTTTCTTTGCCGGTTAAAAATTTTGAATATTTTTCATTTATTGCTTCCACACCAGGTAGTTGGTTGATAAGCTTATTTGAAGGAAGTTGGCAGAAGGGAAAAGGGCAATAACTCCACCTTCATGGGAGCCAATATTCCCTTCTTGTCCTCATGATTTCTCCTTGTCTTTGCTCCTCCCAAGGATGGAGCCCTACCTAAGTCAAAGCTGTGTGTATAACAAATACTTGGAAACTGTTTATGCTAAAAATCACTAACTCCTTACTTGTACCCACAGGTTATTAAAAGCAGGACGACCTTCTTCTCTGCTCCACATGGAACCTTCTCTAAAATCGACCACATACTAGGAGACATAACAAACCTCAACAGATACAAGAGAATAAGAATAGTCCCCTGTATCTTATCGGACCACCATGCTTTAAAATTGGAATTCAACAACAACACAAATAGCAGAAAACCTGCAAACTCATGGAAACTTAACAATGTGCAATTGCACCACTCCTGGGTCAAAGAAGAAATAAAGAAAGAAATTAAAGACTTTCCAATATTCAATGAGAATGAGGATACAACATACCTGAACTTATGGGACACCTTGAAAGCAGTGTTACAAGGGAAGTTCATTGCACTAAGTGCCCATATGAAGAAAACAGAGGATAGTCACATAAAAGAATTAACAGCCCAACTGAAAAACTTAGAACAGAGAGAAGCGAATTCACCCCGCAGGAGTAGATGCCAGGAAATAATCAACTTGAGAGCTGAAATCAACAAAATAGAAACCAGGAAAACAATACAAAAAATCAATGCAACAAAGAGTTGGTTTTTTGAGAAAATCAACAAGATAGACAAACCTTTATCCAAATTAACGAAAAAGCAGAGACAGAACATGCAAATTAACAAAATCAGAAACGAAATGGGGAACATAACAACAGACACAGAGGAAATCCAGAAATTTTCAGGTCATACTTAGAAAATCTGTATTCCACAAAAATTGAAAATTCAAAGTAAATGGACAAGTTTCTGGATAACTATCACTTACCAAAATTAAATCAAGAACAAACAACTTACATAGACCTATAACCCGCAATGAAATAGAAGCAGTCATCGAAAGCCTTCCAACGAAAAAAAGTCCAGGGCCAGATGGTTTCAGTGCAGAATTCTACCAGACATTCAAGGAAGAACTAATACCACTACTCCTCAAACTGTTCCACAAGATAGAAACAGAAGGTTTATTGCCAAACTCTTTTTATGAGGCCACAATAACTTTGGTACCCAAACCTCACAAAGACACAACTAAGAAAGAAAACTATAGACCAATATCCCTGATGAACATCAATGCAAAAATACTCAATAAAATACTGGCAAACTGAATTCAAGAATACATCAGAGAAATCATCCTCCATGATCAAGTAGGCTTCATACCTGGATTGCAGGGATGGTTTAACATACGAAAATCTATCAACGTGATCCACCATATAAACAAACTGAAAAAGAAAAACCATATGATTATCTCCCTAGATGCGGAAAAAGCCTTCTACCAAATTCAACACCCTTTCATGATAAAGGTATTAGAGAGGTCAGGGATAACAGGAACATACCTAAACATAATAAGAGCAATATACAGCAAACCAACTGCCAACATCAAACTGAATGGAGAGAAACTTAAGAAGCCAATTCCTCTAAAATCAGGAACAAGACAAGGCTGTCCTCTCTCTCCATATCTCTTCAATATCGTACTAGAAGTTCTAGCTAATGCTATAAGAAAACAAAAGGAGATGAAGGGCATCCAAATTGGAAAGGAAAAAGTCAAACTGTCTCTATTTGCAGATGATATGGTAGTTTACATAAGCGACCCAATAAACTCTACCAGGGAACTCCTACAGCTGATAAACACCTTCAGCAAACTAGCAGGATACAAGATAAACTCAAAAAAATCAGTAGCCCTATATTTTTCAGACGACAAAGAGGCAGAGAAAGAAATCAGAGAAACATCACCCTTTACAATAGCCACAAGCAACATAAAGTGTCCTGGTGTAACGCTTACCAAACAAGTAAAATACCTATATAATAAGAATTTTGTGACTCTAAAGGAAGAAATTAAAGAAGATACCAGAAAATGGAAAGATCTCCCATGCTCTTGGTTAGGTAGGATAAACATAGTAAAAATGGCAATCTTACCAAAAGCAATCTACAGATTCAATGCAATCCCCATTAAAATCCCACCACAATTCTTCACCGACCTTGAAAGGATAATAATCAACTTTATATGGAAAAACAAACGACCCAGGATAGCCAAAACAACCCTATACAATAAAAGAACTTCAGGAGGCATAACCATTCCTGACTTTAAGCTCTACTACAGAGCTATAGTTCTGAAAACAGTCTGGTATTGGCATAAAAATAAACAGGTAGACCAATGGAATTGAATTGAAAATCCTGATATTAATCCACACACCTATGAACACCTGATTTTCGACAAAACAGCTAAAATTATTCAATGGGGCAAATACAGCATCTTCAACAAATGGTGCTGGCACAATTGGATGAGTGTATGTAGAAGACTGCAGATAGACCCATGTCTGTGGCCATGCACAAAACTCAAGTCCAAATGGATCAAAGACCTCAACATCAATCCAGCCACATTGAACCTCTTAGAAGAGAAAGTAGGAGGTACCCTTGAACAAATTGGTATAGGAGACTGCTTCTTGAACATAACTCAAGGAGCACAGACACTGAAAGAAACAATTAATAAATGGGACCGCTTCAAACTTAGAAGCTTATGTAAGGCAAAGGACACAGTTGACAAGACCAAACGGCAGCCCAGTGACTGGGAAAAGATTTTCACTAAACCTATATCCAACAAAGGGCTGATCTCCAAAATATACAAAGAACTCAAGAAACTAGTCAACAAAACACCAAATAACCCTATTAAAAAATTGGGTACAGAACTAAAGAAAGAATTCTCAATGGAGGAAATCAAAAAGGCTGAAAGACACTTAAGAACGTGCTCCACATCCTTACCTATCAGGAAATGCAAATCAAAACAACTTTGAGATACCATCTTACCCCTGCCAGAATGGCTAAAATTAGAAACACCAGTGATGACTTATGTTGGAGAGGATGTGGAGAAAGTGGAAAACTCCTCCACTGCTGGTGGGAGTGCAAACTCATACAGCCATTTTGGAGATCAGTATGGCGGTTCCTCAGGAAAATGGGAATTAGTTTACCACAGGACCCGGCAATCCCCCTCTTAGGCATATACCCAAAGGATTCACATCAATGCAACAAAGACATCTGTTCAACTATGTTCATAGCAGTACTGTTTGTAATAGCAAGAACCTGGAAGCAACCTAGATGCCCCTCAATTGAAGAATGGTTAATGAAGATGTGGTACATCTACACAATGGAATAATACTCTGCAGAAAAAAAATAATGGTATCTTGAAATTCGCAGGCAAGTGGATGGCACTTGAAGAAACCATCCTGAATGAGGTAACCCAGTCACAAAAAGAGAAACACAGTATGTACTCACTCATATATGGATTTTAGACCTAGATCAAATGATCACCAGCCTATAATTCACATCACCAGAGGAACTAGGATACAAGTTGTATTCTAAGAGATTCATATAAAGTCTCTCACAGAACTGGGAAGGGACAAGTCCCCCAGAGCTCAGGTAAAGTGGGGGAGGACAGCGAATGGAGAGAGAAGTAGGAGAAAATGAGGGGGGGGAGAGGAAGGCATGTCCGACCAGGAGGATTGAGCCTGGTTAGGAATGGAAAATAGGAAAGAGAGAGAGAGATAGAGAGAGATAGAGACAGAGACAGAGAGAGACAGAGATAGAGAACATAGAAGAGGGAGCCAATATTGGTTTGAAGATAAAGTTGAACCCAAAGAAAGGTCGAGAGAACTACAAGACTGCTCCCAACTAACAATCTCAGCTTCCGTGGAGAGGCTATCATAAATGCCCTTCCCAGAGAGTGAGATCAACAACTAACTTCTCCATGGAGCCCTCAACTAATGCCTGTTGAAAATAGGAGCAAAAACCCATACATAAACACTGAGTCGAACTAGAACCCAGAAGCAGATGGAGAGGACAAGACCATGCGGTAGAAGTACATAGAGACAGCTTACCTGAACAAGGAGGAGCTAAGGGCCACTAGACTGATAGCTGGGAAGCCAACAGAGGACTGACTGGGACCCCCCTGAATATGGGTTTCAGCCAGAAGGTCTGAGCAGTCTAAGAGACCTCGGACAGTGGAACCAGGATGTATCCCTGGTGCACAAAAGTACTTTGCAAACATATCCCCCATGGAGGATAACTGCCTTATTCTAGAGATAGGAGAGAAGCCCTAGTCCCTACTTAACAGGACCTGTCAGATCTATATGACCCCAATTGGATGGCATTCCCCTACATATGGTATTGTGGTGGGGGGGTGGGAGGGGAGGGTGTTTAGAGTGCATGTGAGAGGTCAGAGAGGGTAAAAAGGAGGGAAGGAGGGAGGGAGGGCTAGAGGGGAGGGAGGGAGGGAGGAAGAGGGAACTGGGATCGACATGTAAAATAATAAATTTAAAAAAAAAAACGCTTTGACTCCAAAATTTAATTTGAAGAACAAGTTACTGGGGAAAAGGATTTCTATTTTTGTTTCTACGGAAAATGAAAAGATGTGGATTCCTTCCAGACTAATGTGGTTTGATCACGCCAGACTGCCTGAAACAGAGTACAAGCTGATCCTACATTCCAAACAGCGGGACAAAACAGCCCTACAGACTACAGCTAGGATATCTGAATCTTCTTCGAATCCCCCAAGACAGCGCCCTTTACCAGCAGGAAGTAGTTTGTAGAGAACGACGCCCAAATTCCCAAATATTGTGTATAAATGTTTGTTTTCATTTAATTGGACTTTGTTATATAAAATTAAATAAAAAATTATATATATAAAAAAATAAAAGCAGGATGAACCTGAAACCTCTGCCATAATCTTATGTCAGTTCTGCAGACATGGACTTGGAGCCCTTGAATACCTTTACCTATTCCTCTTAAGAGTATGGCTATGTTGGATAATAACTTTTCTCTTTCTGCTTTTCGCCATTACTTATCTCTTTAATTGAACTACTGGAGTGTGTAACCAAGCAAGCAAGCTTGTTGGGACTGTCAGAGCTCTGGCTTTCACCTTAAAATCTCAGTACAGGAGAGTGATTCCAGGTGATAAGTCATGTCACAGGATTTTAATGTTTGAAGACATTTCTGTGAACTCACTAAATTGTGTACTCATTTGACTTTAAGGGAAATCATTCATATAATCTGAGTAGACACCATGCAACCAGTTGGAGACTGTAAGAGAAGAGGCTTCCACAAAGAAACCTGCAGAGAGCAGCTTCAGCCTGTGCATTTGATCCTGCCTCTTCTGACAGGCCAATTTGACTTAGGAATTTCTGTCTTGCTTAGTTAGTGCCTACAACTGTATAAGCATGTCCTTGCAATCTGTCTCTTAATTTATATCCACTGCTAGTTCTGTTCCACAAATCGGATGTTGACAGATTCTATTGTAAATTATGGGATCGCTTTTTTAAAAAGTACCATCCTAAGAATAAGTTTTGGAATTTCTTAGGGATTTTTATGAATTCAATGCTCACTAATCTGATTAGAACTAAATGTATCAATGACTATTGTGCATGGTGAAGAGGCCATGACAGCCCAAGGCATTATTTGGTAATAGAAGTATTCAAAATATTGCCACTAAAATTTTCTAATCAATCTTAAAGAAGATGAAGTTGTAGAATACAATGTATTTATCACTTTAGTATTAAAATGTTCGAATATGAAAAATTATAGAATACAGTGAAATTGGTTGTTTATTCCTCAATATGCAAGAGAAAGTGGCAAAAAAAATGCCAAGCCCAAGTTTTCAAATTTGAAGCTGAAGCTTCTGGTTCATAACCTACATAAAAGCATTTTTATTTTCTATGAAAGAAAACTATTCATCCATAGTCAGGGCCAACTTAGTTCAACCAAAACAAATATCATCTTTTAATTGACTGAATTATAACACACATTAAGTTTCCAATTGCATATGTACTTTTCTTAAAGAGGAGCATTGACTGGAAGAGCATATATAATAAAATCTGGAATGAAAATGTATCAGCAAATCCAAGTGAAGTTGTCAATGCTAAATATCTAAATTGCTCTGTGTTTTCTATATTCAAAACATGCCTCTGAACTCTGCTTAGAGATTTTACTTTGCTCTTGCCTAGGAATTTGTAGCAGTATCCTGTATGACAGTTGCCTCTGTATCTCTTCAAGACTCACTGTCATAAGTCCTCATCCTTCTAAACCGAGAACATCCATTCTAGTCTTAGTAGGTATCAACAAGTAAGATGCAACGTATAAATAACAAGTTTTCTAGATCTGTGAAATATCTATCTATTTTTACAGAATATGTTCAGATAGCACTATAAAGATGATGGATAAAGTGCTGTTTGGAAGGCAGTATGTCAACATTTTGGTGAACTACTCAGGCTTTGCTATTTTCTGAATGTTTGTGGTCCCTAAAATCTGCAGGTTAGATCCTACTCACCAATATGATGACACTAAAGAGTGGATTTGGGGAAAAATGGTTAAGTGAAATCTTTATGAATAAACTAATTACTTTGTAAAATTGTTCTCAGAGACTTGCCTTGCCCCATCCACCAAGTAAGAACATATGAAAAATCTACCAAGTATGTGCCAGAATAAAAGGGAGTTAGCACTAGATGCCATGGTACCTTGATATAGTACTTCATAGCTTCTAGTTTATGACTTCAACTTATGGTGAGATATTAGAATGTTTAAAATTAAAAGTCAGAAATAAGAACTATTAGAGAACATGAATAGCAGTTACAGTCTTCATGCATTTCTGATTAGATCATCAAATGTAGTCCTGCTTTGAAAACAGATTGAAAGTGCCTCATGATTTTAAACATAGAACTAACATAAGGCCCAAGTATTCTGGGCCTTTATGTATTGTAACTGAAAGAAATTAAAACTTCAATAGTGATAAAAATTCATACATTAATGTTAATATCAGGATCATTCGTAGTAGTAAAAGCAAATAAATCACAAGCCCACCAATAAGCTGGTTGAATAAAACATGATGTCAAGTTGGGGACAAAACACAGTAACATGTAAATATACCATACAAAAGAATAAGATAAAATGTACTGTAAGAGCAAATGGCTGGTTTGATGTTTTAATAGGAAACACTGCTATCAATTTTATTAACATGTTAAGGAAAATCAAAGGAACATATGAACTAACAAAACTGTATTAAACAAAATCCTGTGTTCCTTTTAAAACCTCTAAAGAAAAACTAGAAATATTCAAAAACCATCTTAACAAAACCAGTAACTATCAAATAGTGTTATCATTCCAAATGCTCCCATATGTTCTAGCCAGCATAATAAGACAAACAAAAGAAAAAATAAAAGGCAAATAGAAAGGCCAAAAAGACATGTCTCTTTTAAAACAATGAAAATTACATATAAAAAATTGAATGAATGCATAAAAAATCTCATATACATAACAATGATACATTTATAACAGCTGAAAAACTCATGCATAGTTGGGTATAAACATATCAAAATATATAAGAAATTATATATTGAAATCCAAAAAATGTTGATAACATTATGGGCTTATATTAAAAACATAATGTGTTCTTTTACTGGGAGATTATAAAGACTATAGTGGATATCTGTAAACACTTGTATTTACAAATAATACAATATGTGTTTATCTCACAATATATTATGAAAATTATATATATGTATACCTTACATAGTATGAAATATATATATTACATATATTGCACTCATAACAATAACAGCTATAGAAGAAGAGGTTTTGAATGTGAGAGAGAGTTTAGAGTGGAGAGGGGACGGGACAGAAGGTTGATGTAATTATAATGAGCAGAAAGAGGATGGGATGGAGGTTGATGGAAGAACAGCGGAGGAGGAGAGGGTGAGGGAACAGGGATTGGCGTGTAGAACAAGCTTTTTTTCAAATTTAAATAAAAAATTATCCAAAAATCTCAAAAAAGAAATTTTTCAAAAGCATTAAAAATTATATGTGTTCTTATTAGTTTTTGTCAACTTGACACAAACTACAGTCATCTGGGAAGAAAGAATCTCAACTGAGAAAATGTCTCCATCACATTGGCCTATAGGCAAGTCTGTGGGTCAATTTCTTGATTGATAAGAGAAGGTCCAGCCCACTGTGGGTGGTTCTACCCACTCCCAGGTGGTTCTGGGTTGCATAGCAAAGCAAGCTGACTAAGACATGGAGTGCAAAGCAATAAGCAGCTTTTCTCCACAGCCTCTGCTTCAGTTTCTGCCTCCAGAATTTTGATCCTACCCCCTTCTCTGACTTCCTTTAGTTCAAGAGTGTGACCTAAGAGTTCTAAGATGAAATTAACCCTTTTCTCCCTGAATTGTGTTTGATTACTGTTTTATCACAACAGGGAGTCAAACTATGCCAGATATGCACTCTTCCCAGATTGACACATAGTTTAATCTTAATCCTAAACCCCAGCAGATATTTTTATAGGATATAGAGCTGTTTATTTGAAAAGCCATATCATAAAGCAAAGAAACTAAAACAACTAGGATAATTATGAAAGGCAAAAGTGAGAACAGTCACTGTATGTGATTTTTGGTTTCCTTTTCTTTCTTTTAAATTTTGAGGCAGATTTTCACTAAGTAAATCAAGCCAGCCTAGCCTTGAACTTGCTCCTAAAACCAGGCAGACTTTGAATTTATAATTTTTTGTCTCAGCCTGCCCAGTTGTGATTTCCACTGTAATCAGACAGCATGATATTTTTGGAACACTAAAACACTCATGTAAACTAAGATGAAAAAAATAGACCAACATCAAAAATTCATAAGTCCCTAATTTTTATACAAGTGAAAATTTAAGGAAGAAAGTATAGTTCTTCAATCAATGATATTTTAACAACTATACATCCATGGGAGAATAAAGGTAATCCATTGTTAAAAACAAACTTTGTTAAACTTAATCCAAAATGTCCCATATTTCAACTTATAATATATAATGGTATAGATTATGGGGGTTGAAGCCTTTAAAATCTGTTACTAAATTGTTCTAAGATATGACAGACACAAAATCATGATATAAGAAGAAACAAAATGAAATAACTAAATTTGGCCTCATGAAAATGGAAAACTCTGTTCTATGAAAGAATAAGTTAAGAAAATGTAAAGTCAAGGCACACATTTGAAGAAACTCTTTCAAATAGAAGAGATTTGTATTTGATGTATATAGTAAGGAAAACTCTTAAAACAAACAATAAGTAAGCAATGTAACTAGAAAACGGAGAAAGAGGAAGATGAAATGGGTATTTTTCCAAAATGGAGCTGTAAAACACACATATATTCATAATGCACATGAGAGAGAGAGAGAGAGAGAGAGAGAGAGATAGAGAGAGAGAGAGAGAGAGAGAGAGAGAGATTGCTACCATTAGGGAAATACAACTTAAAACAACAATGGCTTACATTATACTTCATAGAAAAACAAAAAATATTTGTAAAAGCAAATACTAACAGAGTCATAAAAAGTGGATCTCTTGTGCATTAATTCTCATAGGGAAAGTATAGATGCTCTACAAAAATGTTTGACAGATTTTAGCAAAACTAACAATACACATACTATAAAGCCTAGAAATTCTACTGTTAGGTACATGCCAAAGAAAAATAAAACCATATCTATAAGGAAATTGTAAATAATTGCTTGCTGTCATTTAACTGTGATACTCTCCTCCCAAACAGAATGGAAACAACTCAAACACTGTAGTGGATTAATAGGTAAATAGATAAACAACGTTTGTTATATTCCCATCTGGTATCATGTTTAATAATAAAAATGAACCAACCAGTGATATAGGGAACAAATTATAAAGGTTTCAAAGAAACTAGCTAAGTAAAAATGGCCTATCTGTAAAGATTATATAACATTTAATTCTATTTGTATAGTATACTCAAAACAAAACATACATGTGGAAAACATACAAAATTTATCAAAGGGCTATAGAATAGGGTGGGTTCTGATGTAATGATATAGTACAAGAGAACTTACATGATGATGAAGTATTTCCAAATTGTTTGTGATATTGTTTGAACAAATGTATGTACGTGATAAAATACATACACATGAATACTTGCCAAAACTGATGAAATATAAATAAATTTTGTAGTTTGGTTCATTGTATTATATCACTTTCAACTTCCTGCTTTTGATAATGTACTAGTTCCTTAAGATATTATCATTGGGGAAAGTTTGTTGAAGTATGCACAAGGAATCTGTACTATTTTTTCAATTTCTTGTATAATAAAAATACATTTGCAATTAAAAAGATGATGTTTTTAATTTTTTGCTGAAATCTACTAAGGTTCAACTAACTGGAAACTAATAAAAGAGGGTTTATCTCAGATATTTCCTATATAATGCATTTGGAGGAAATTTCTGCGTCTCCACCCATGCTGTTAATTGTAATGAGTATGATACAAAATTAAGAAATGGCTTTGTAATTTGTTTTGGTTTGTTGTAACTATCACTCTCTAGCTGGAAAAGCTTAATTTCAAAAATTTCAGAAGCTTCTCAGGAAAACCATCTGGTAATTTGGCAGCCATTGAACTGAGTCTTCCATCAGACCCAGAGCTCATGTGAGAAGTTTGGGACATTAAGTCAAGCCCAACCCTGGGTTCTCTGATCTGCCCACACAAATGCCTCAGCATGCCTTCCGTCCAAAGTTCGAGCACATAAACCATCTAGAAAAAGAGCACATGCAGACCACTGGAAGAAATGTAAATCAGTGCAGTCACTTTTGAAAACAGAATTCCGTTTCCTGAAAAAGTCAAAGCAGTAGTGTATGATCCAGTAACTCCAATTTTGAGTATATATATCCAAATAACTGAGATCAGTATGTTGCAAAAAGATATCAACATTTTTATGCTAATTCATAACTATTAACAAATAGTCAAAATAAGAAAGCAAGAAGTATATAAATAGATGAATGAATAAAAATGTGACATATGTACACAAGGAAATACTGTATAACATTGAGAGGTATGTTACATGCAACAAAATGTATATAACTGAAAAACAATATGCTAAGTGAAATACACCAGGTTAAAAATGCTGTATAATCTCACTTATATGTGAAATTTAAAAATTGATTTCATGGAAACAGAAAATAGAAAAATGGCTGCCAGAGACTGGGAGAGGGAGAATAGAGGAAGGGAAAATGGTAATTAAAATATATAAAGTTAGCCAGGCATGGTTATGTACATCTTTGATCCAGCACTCAGGAGATAGAGGCAGACAGACTTCAGAATTGAGGTCAGTCTGGTCTATAGAACAAGTTCCAAGACAACCAGGACTACATAGAGAAAATCTGTCTTGAAATACGAAAAGAAAGAAATACGAAACAAAAGTTCAACAAGAAGGACTTTTATAATAATGAACTTCATTGCATGACATTCATAGTAAATACCAAAATGTATATGACAAAATTGCTAGAAGAACAGATCTTCAACATTTTTACCACAGAAAGTTAAGTATGTGATCAAAAGATCATACTTTAGCTGACAAACATACACTACTATTTGCTGAGTAAAGTAAAGTTTTTGAGGAAAAAAAATTATTGAAAAAATAATGAAATTTCCAAAGTTAAGTATGCCACGTATCTGTAATAATGTTGAAGATGCAAAATTTAAATTTCCAAACACAGAAAAGAAAATTTTACTCCAGGATTGACAGTGTTTACGTTCATATTTATGTATTTTAACTATACTCTTGATTAATATATATATATATATATATATATATATATAAAGTCAGGAAACGTCTCTTCATACTATACTATAAGCTCTCCTCTTTTGACTTCCTTCCCTCTTTTCCAGTTACTTAGTACATTTCAAAGTGTTGACCTTACTGGTTTGTGAAAATCTATCAGTTGACCTAAAAATTCAGCCTATAAACTTATTAGCTAATTTTTCACTAGCTTATCCTTTCACCATGATTAGAATCACTTGTGTTTCAAGAAATGAGAACTTGGAGAGACCATAATAACTCCTGGATTAGATTATTCATAGTGACATTTCTGGTTAGAGGCAGACAGAAACACTTGCTGGACAAAAGGAGACATCCAGTCTTAACGTTGGTTGTATTTTTATTTTTTTTTCTTTCCTAGCCCCAGAATAATGTACCTAAGCAGTTGCCAATTTGTAAGTCTAACTCTAATGGTATATTATAATTTTATACCACTAGAACTTTCAGACAAGTATTATTTTTCCAATCTTGAGCAATAAGTTTGACCAAGTGGAAAATGTCTCATGCCCTAGTGAATAATTTCTTTCTCAGTCTTCTAGGACACACACATTCACAGCTGCAAAAAGTAAGACATCAGCACAGAGTCAGCCAACAGAAACCTCTCCCTTCCCCTAGGGTTCTACAATTCAGCAAGCGTCTAGTCCCTACTAAGCTCTAACTTCGTATTAAACTCTGCTGCTAAGGACCCAGAGATGATTATTTTCCTTCTTCCTTCATCTAGTCTCAGAAGCTGGCTGAATAACCAATCTTTCTTCCCATTAAACTTCCTGGGTGGGGTGGGGAAAGGGGAAACTGACTGGTAGGGAAAACTCCGCCCAGGATGTTTTAAATCTACTGAGGATATCGTCTGTCATAATTCCACCAGAACTGTTTCTAAGGAGCGTTTGTCCAGGGAGGTCTGCTGATTTCAGCCCTTCAGGAGGTTCCCAGAACTGTGCAGCTGCTTAGCCTGCCTGGATTTCATATACTGGCTCGGGGATCAGTCACTTTGGAACAACTTTGCTATAGGAAAAAAAGCCCCACCCATACTTGTGGTTAGAGAGATTAGGCAGAGCTCTCTCAAAAGCAGACAGTATGGTGCCACTTGGCAACCATAATCTACACATAGTGCCATCCTGTGAGTCATGCTCATGTAGTCTACAGCTGTTAGTTTCATTTTGTTACTGAAAAAAAAAAAAACTAGTAGTACAATAGAGCATTTGTCCTAAAATTTTACAGAGAAAAAAAAATACTTCATTTAGGGATTTTTATTCGAGAAGGGGGATTTTACTGTTATCAACACTTCATTTTGAGGAAATTATATATAAACAAAATACACTGATTTGTTCCCTTCAGGAGATGGAAGTGTTGGTGTAAATAGATTTCATTCATATTTTCCTAATAAATAGGTTTCACTTATATTTTGCTACAGCTTACAATTTTATACAGAGTCATATGTAATTTTACATATTGTGAATAATTTTAAATATCAAAGAATCAAATTCCAATTGTGAAATTAGCAGACTTTAAAAAGAATACGATTTAAAAAAATACACACACACACAGAAAAAATTCCTTCTAAAAAAGACAGCAAAATGCTTGGAACACCTTCTGAAAATGCTTCCCATGTTCTCAAATTAAAAATACATCCAAAGAAATGTTCATCGTAAGCTGAGAATCAGCCCCATTGAGACTCGACAGCTGTGCTAGCTTCTAGGGCTTGATGAAAATCCTTTTGTGCTATTTGAAGCCATCACATCCCACCGGAAAATGCATGCATGGAAAATGTCCCAATCCGAGAAAACATGTCAAGTCTCATCTTATGAAAAGATTATGGCACTTAGATGCATTTACTATTTGAATTCTGCTTTAATTTAGTTGACACAAACCATGAGTTTAAAATTGTAAGTTTATTTTTCCCCTTGGCTCACACTAACAAAAATGCATTTAAATGAACCACAATCTCAATTTTAACATAGAATTGTTAGGAGCAATGTTTAACACAATTCTGGACCCCTGTTTTTTGTCAGTGGCATGTTAAATTGTAGAGAAAGGAGTCTTCTATCTAGACAGCCACATTTCCTCTCAGAAAGCATGCAGCAGTTTCAGCGAACATTTTAACCAGTTAAACTTATAAATAGATATTACCTCACTGAAGTCTCCATTCTTCATAACAATATATCCCCCCAAAGGTAAGATATTGGCAGAGTCAGAATTAAGTTTTCAATGGAAGCAGCAGAAATTCACTGTCGTTTTAAATTCACAGAGGCTTTTTAGTTCTATTTTTGAATGTATGAAGAGAAAGCCAAGAACCTTACCCTTTCTACCCAGATATCCTGTAGTGAACTGCAGGCTTGTACAGCTAGAAGAGGAAGTAACGTAGTTTATTCAGCAAAACAGGAAAAAAAAAAAAAAAACAAAATCGTTTACCTCTAATGGGAGGTAGAACTGTTCGTCAGCCTCACTCAGTTGTTAGGGGAAGCATTCGCCTCAGAGAATATTGTGGGCAAAGTAAATTCAAATTTTGGCTTTGATAAATTCAGAGTTTCCATGATTTGTACACTTCTTCAATCAGGAACAGTGTATCTGACTTTAATTTGCCACGTATTACCATAGTTTCCTCAGTCTATTCTGAACACTTAAAGTAAAGCTATGCAAAAAACTTAGCTTAACTGATAGAATTTTATTTACCAATTGCTATGTAACTAAAATCCTAATCTTTTTTTTTTTTACATACAGCAGTAAGGATCAACTTATATATTGATTCCCCATTCTTTTTCCATTGTATTTTATTCCTTACCATAGCTTCTCTCTGGAGCAATCTTCTGGCATTTACTTCTTAGGGAAATCCATTTCCAGTACTCAGAAGGCTACTAGTCTGCTAAAACTACAGAAGATAATATGTTTCCAGATATCATTACATCCCATGACTACAATGGCTAATGTTTCCATCTAAAGACATAAAAGGGCATGTGTCTTTGCTATGGTACTTTGACAGAGAATGTGTCAAGAATGCACTGAGCTTCCTGCTTTGCACACGCCCATCTTATTCTACCATCATCTTTCTCCTTCCTTTTTTTCCTTTTTCTATGTGTATGCATGCATAGGTCTGAGTCACATATGATTTTCAGGCTACTACGTGAGGTCAATATTTCCAAATTATATTGTAGTTATGTTTTGTCATATTGTCTGTTCTAGAAGTTAAAGAGTGGCAATAGTATGGAATGATTTGAGATCACAAAAAAGACTGTGCTCAGTAAGTTCACCCCAAATACTCAATAAATATTTGATTTGTGGTCTTCTTTGGGGTTAATAAATACATCTTCATATACTTAACTTTAACATATTGAGTTCATAAAATCATATTGTAAAGATATTGTTAGATTAGCTTTAAGCATGGCTGTGGAAATAATGAAATGTTTAAAAAGTATCATAATGTCTCAGAATGGAATGATAATGATTTCAAACACCAAATTGGAGGATTTCATAATCTTAATCTTGACCGCATTGAAAGGGTTGACTGATAGTCATGTACAGCCTTTATCTAAAAACATTAACTGAAGCAAAAAGCAAAACTTTGATAGTGAAAGTTCCTCCCCAGTGATCTTAATTTTATTATTTTTATAGTTTCTGTATCTAAGAATTTATGGAGCAATCTGGAAACTTCTTTTATTCAAACCTTTTTCTTTTTTCATATAGTAGCTTTTGATTTTCTTATAATTTAGCAGAAAAAAAACCCAAATGAACATGATATTGCCATGAGATGTGTAGCCTCAAGGAAATAAAAAGGAGAAAAGAATTATTTATTCAGAAAAGCAATGCTAGCAAAGCCATGATTATCTTAGATTCTTTCCCATTGCTGTGATAAAATGCCCCAAAAAGCTTATTAATGAGAAAAGGCTTTCTTTTTTCTTTGCTCACAGTTCAATGTTCAATGCCTCATGGCAAGGGACAGAAGTTAGAAGTAACTGATTATATTGTATTCATGATCAGCAAATAGAGAGGAATGGATGTGTGCCTGTTCTCTACCTTTTCACCACACTAAGCAAATTAGACTATTATCTTTTAATTCAAATGCACTAAAGATTTCAGAAGATCACGATCAAAATACCACTCAAATGACACCTACCCCAGTTGTTGATAGATAAGAGTCCTTGTTTCCCCCCTGAAACCTTATGAACTAGGCCCCCACTCTATGCATCTCTTAACAATTTTCCAAACCCCAACCAAAGTGGCCCCATTAAACTCTATCTACAGCATTCAATGGTTTTATTAACCAAAAATTCCACATTTTTCCATGTCCCAGCCACAAACCAATTCCAAATACTCAAGAATAAATGGTCATTGTTGTGGTCCATAAAGTTTACAGCTCAGTAGAACTATTGATTGCTTATCTCCATAGGCGATGTGCACAGTACCTTTGGATACTTTGAGAGATAGTAATTGGAGAGGAAGCTCCCAAGTCACTTTCAACTCAAAAACTTTCAAATTTTTGTATCCAAAGTTTGTGGTGTCTTCAGCAACATGGTCATACTTTCAAGTTCTAGGAGACAACTAAGAGTAATGGCAATGGCTGATGTCATTTGGGGATTGTCTTCTGGACTTCAGTGGATCTCCCACCATTCTTAAGGGAGTTTCAATGCCTGGGACTGAGGTTTCTATTAGGTAACCTATGGCTGTACCTTGGAGTGAGCATTATCACCCCAAGTGATATAACTTTACTTAAATTGTGTAAGTGCATGATTATTTTAAGTAAACAATAAATTATTTCTTATGGCTTTATCAGTTCCTCTTATCTCTCCCACTGCATTATCCATCACCTCTAGCATTTTGTCTAGTTATTCCTACATAGCACCTATTTCATTCTCTCTACAAGTCCCCTTCTCCACTCCATCATGGTGCTCTATTGTACTACTAGTAAATAAGAAGTAATCTGTGTAGCCACAGTTTTCTGGCTACAATATACTTGCCAGATATGGGCTTTATGTTATAAAATGGGTCTTTTCCCCCTTTTTAATTTAAATTTGAAACAAGGTTGTTTTACATGTCAGTCCTAGTTCCCTCACCCTCCCATCCTCCCCTATCACCTCCACCAAACCCCAGCCTATCTGTTTTCTGCTCCCCGGGGAGGGTGAGGCTTTCCATGGGGAGTCTTCAAGGTCTGCTATCGTTTGGGGCAGGGCCTAGTTCCTCCCCCCATGTGTATCCCTGAAAATGAATCCCTCTATGTGGGATGGGTTCCCAAGGTTTATTCATATACTAGGGATAAACACTGATCCATTACTAGAGGCCCCATAGGCTGCACAGTGCTCCCAACTAACACCACATTTAGAGAATCTGGGTTGTATTGGTCCTATGCTGGTTTCCCAGATAGCTATCAGAATGGAGTCCATTAGCTCCGCCTTGTTCAGGTCATCAGTTTCTGTGGGTTTCTAGAGCATGGTCTTGACCACTTTGTTCATCACTTCTCCCTATCTGCAACTGGATTCCAAGAGTTAAGCTCAGTGTTTAGCTGTGAGTGTCTGCTTCTACTTCCATCAGCTACTGGGTGAAGGCTCTAGGATGGCATATAAGGCAGTCATCAATCTCATTATCGTGGAAGGGCAGTAAATGTAGCTTCTCCACTATTGCTTATATTGTTAGTTTGGTTCTTCCTTGTAGATCTCTGGTCATTTCCCCAGTGCCAAATTTCTCCTTAAAACTATAAATGTAAAATAGGTCTTAAGTACAACCATAAAGTGTTTGGTTATTCCCACGATGTTCATGCCACTATTACAGCAGTGAGCATGAGCATGCCTTGTCAGGCCAATCATTATTGCAGCTATTCAAGTTCACAGCTGAGTAGGTTGAGGATTACTTTTGTCCTTTGGTACCCTACATAGCAACTACCAATACTACACAATTTTCTAGATTCCAGGTCAGTAGCAGCTTGAGTTCACCTTATTATATTATTCAGATGTGTAGTGTCTTGATTAATAGGATCTTACCATAAAGTTCTAAAGGGTAGCCAATAGCATTAGCAATAGTCTTTAGTGTTTAGAAATCTCTGGGATATCAGTAGCCAATATTCCAAAGGAGGTTTCTATTGTCAACATTGGGCTTTTCATTTTTTTAGCTAGTAGAATCTAATGTGGACATCGTTGCCCTATTATGGGATAATTTCATGTGTGTGTGTGTGTGTGTGTGTCTGTGTGTGTGTGTGTGTGTGTCTGTGTGTGTGTGTGTATTTTAGGGAGATTCTACAGTAGTAAGCTTTCATATGACTTTTTCAAAAGGTTATTAGTATTATTTATTCCTCCCACCATTCCTTCCTCTCTTATCCTTAACACATATATAATTCTTTCTCTATTCCTGTTCTATTATTTCCCTTAACCCTTTAAGTCACCAGGTTCTATCTCTCTTCCCTTGAAAAATCCTCTAATGGCCCTTGAGTAATTTTTAGACCTTAAGCATATTCCAAATTAAATATATATATATATATATATATATATATATATATATGTATGCATGTATGTATGTATATACATATTTCAGATATATATATATCTGAAAATTCAATGCTAAATTCCACAAAGAAAAAATTTTTTCATTTGTCTTTTTTATCTAAATCACCTTACTCTGAATAATTGTTCCCTGTTTCATGCAATTACCTGAGAATTTGAAGATTTTGTTTTTCTTAACATCCAAGTAATATTCCACTGCATAAATACACCACATCTTCGTGATCCATTCATCAGCTGAGAGACATTTAGGCTGCTTCCATTTTCTAGCTATCATGAATAGAATAACAATGCATCTCTACAGGCATCTCTACAGTAGAATATATAGACTACTTTGGGTGTATTTACAAGAGTTGTGTAGCTTGATTGGGTAACAGGTCTATTTTTAGTTTTTTGAGGAACCTCCACGCTGATTTTCATAGTGACCAAGTTAGTTTTTACTCCCACAAGAAGGAAATAAATGTTCCTCTTTACCCACACCCATAGCAGTATTTGTCATATTTTTTTAAAAATCTTAGCTCCTCTATATGGGGTAAGATGAAATCTAGAAGTAGTTTTAATTTGCATTTCACTAATGGTGAAATATGTTGCACATTTTTTTAAATGTGTCTCAGGGATATGTTTTCAAACCTTTTTAAAAGAACTCTCTGTTTATTTTTATCCTACATTATTTCCCTTTAGCAATTTTCTTAACCACCAGGGGTTCCAAATTAAACACACATATCTTAAGATTAAAAGCTAACTTTCAAAAATAAGAGGGAAAAATGTAGTATTTGTCTTCTGGGGTCTGGGTTACCTCATTCAGAAACTTTTTTTTTTTTAATTTAGCTTCTTGAATTCTTTGTATATTCTAATAATCAAACTTTTATCAAATGTATAGCTGATGAATATTTTTCTCATTCTGTAGGTTGCCTGTTCACTTGAATGATGATGTCCTTTGCTGTACAGAAGATTTTAGTTTCCCGAGGCCCTATTTTTTTAATTGCTAAGCTTAATAACTGTGATATCACGGTCCTGTTAAGAAATTACTTTCCTGTTCTAATGAATGCGAGTGTTCTCTACTTTCTCCTTTATAAAATTTATTGTATCAGATCTTATGTTGAGATATTTGATTCATTTAGAGTTGAGTTTTGAGGAGGGTGAGAAATAAAGGTTGAATTTCATTCTTCTACCCAGTTTGACCAGTAACATATGTTGAACATATGCTGTCTTTTCTCCAGTATGTATTGCTGGTTTCTGTCAAAACTAAGGTGGTTGTAGTAGTGTTGACTTATATGTGTGTCTTATCCTAGTCCATTAGACAATTTGTCAGATTTTATACCAGTACCATGATATTTTATTGGCATATCCCTGTAATATGACTTGGAATCTGAGGAAGACTTTACAAATTATAAAGAGCATCTGTGTTCATGAATGTGAGAATTAACATTATGAAAATGGCTGTATTTCTGAAAGTAATTGACACATTAAATGCAGTACCCATCAAAATGTCAATGGCATTTTCCACAGAAGTTGAATAAAACAACTCTAATATTTAACTAAAGGTACACACACATCTCTGGATACCTACAGAAACATTCAGCCAAAAGAATAATATTGGAGGTATCTCTTCACATGATTTCAACATACATTACAGAGCCACAGTAGCAAAAACAGTATGACAAGTATCCTTGTGATATGAGTATACTATGGGTATAAGCCCAAGAGTGATATCACTGGGTCTTGAGATATATTGAGTCCCAATTTCCTGAGAAACAGCCATACTGATTTCCAAAGTGGCTGTACAAGTTTACGCTCCCAACAACACAGGAGTGTTTCCCTGACTCCATATCCTCTCCAAAGTAAGTTATCCTTAGTATATTTTTATCATTTTTTATTTTTTGCTTTCATTTTACATTTCAACCACAGTTCTCCCTCCTACTCCCTCAACTCCTCTCACCCTTCCTCACCTTTCCCCTAACACACCCCAGTCCACTCCTCCTCACAGGTAAGGGCTCCTATGAAGATTCAACATAGTCTGGTACAATAGGTTGGGGCAAGTTCCAGGCCCTCTCCCATGCATTAAGGCTAAGCATGGAATCCCACCATAGTGAATAGGCTCCAAGAAACCATTAATCTATTCAACAAGTATTTATTAAACAAGAACCCATCCATAAGCACTCTGTTCAATGATGCAATAATGACAAAAATAGTCTCTGGTGTCAAAAATGTTTTAGATACATGGTTGTTATTGTTCTTATTTTAATGCACACCATCAGTAAGAGAGTTCACTACAGCTTAGGTTAGTTAAAGAACAAAAACAACGTCAAAGACGGTTTATTCAATAACCTAAAGTTGCTTGTCTGAGTTGATTCATGGAGGCTAGAAATAGAACTCAATCTGAAAAATAATCCCTTGCCTTACAAACATGAGACTCTCAGTTGAGGCCTCACAACTCAGATAAAAACCCTGCCATCATGGCATACACTTTTAATCCCAGTTCCGGGGAGACAAAGACAAGAAGATCCCTTTGAATCTCAGGCTAGCCTGTCTGACTTAATAGGAGAGTCCTGAGCTAGGAAGAGATCCTGTCATTTTTCTTCTGTTTTATATGAATTATACCATTATTCACTCTTACATAAGCCTACTCTGCCCTGTGTTCATAAATTTCTCTGATTGAAAAGTAATTTGTAAGCAACCGAGGAAGGTTTCAATTGTTCTTTAAACAACGTTGATTCCTTCTTGGCATAATTAACTACTAGAATCATGATACAAAGAAATTCAAAATCTATGACATTGTATTACATTCATGAAAATAATAAACTAGAAAAATTGGCCTATGTTTCCTTATTTTTTTTAGCCAAACCAGAACAAGTTAGTTTGCTTCAATCCCTGTCAAGCATTTCTCTGAAACTGAATTGTGGGAACCTTGTTTGAATACTCCTTATAGTTTGTTGTGTGCTTCAAGACACTTGGAGTTGTTTTTGAAATTGGCACAAAAATTAGCTCATGGAAAAGCTTTTATATTTACATAGTTTTAATTTTATTTTGAAAACTATAATGTGCTTTGCATGGGATGATAAAGTTTTCATATATGTATATGAAACAATTAATTTAAGATTTTATAAATTTATTTTAGAATGATTTATTTAATATTACCTGGGTTGTAATCATATTAAAATCAAAAACATATTAAAATCTGTGTTGTCATTGTTTCTTGGGAAAATAGCTACAAGTAATTTGTTTCTACTAATGCATGTAATATTAATCACACACTTATAGAACACCTATCATGTGTTAGAGATTTTTAAGCAGCTAATAAACTGAAACACTAAAATTGTTGTGTTTGAAGAAACAAAAATTCTAGCTCAAAAAATAAGAATTTTATATAAGGTCCCACCCCTTAATAAGGAGCTATAGGAAATCAATGGCTGCTGTGAGAGGGAGAAACAGTCTTCTTCAGAAATGAGACCATTATTTGGTTATCTAGTCCCACACATGTCAGTCCTGAAGGCATACACAAAACATGTTAAATGGGTTTAATTTGTACACATACATACAACACACACACATACACACACTCACACACACACACACACACACACACACACATATATATATGATGAGGTCATGAATTTAAGAGGGAGTGGGTATAGCACTGGAGAAGTTGGAGAAAGAAGAGACAAACAGGGATGTAAATACAATACTCATGTATGAAAATATCAAAATATTTTAATTTAAAATAGAATTTCATAAACATACATTATCTAATATAAACATTAGAGTAACTTTAGATAATAATTACTGCTAGCCTAAGTTTACAGATCAAGAAACTATAGCTTGAAAACTTACTCCATAAATTGACTAAGGTAGCATAACAATAAACAACTAAAGATGGGTTCCAAACTATATCAAGGGCCTCTATTCATTAAATAATTCTGTCTCTCTCATAGGAAGTACAGTTCTTTTCCAATTTAACTTTCTCATAATAACTAACAAAATTCTACAGAATAATAGTCATATATTAATATTTATTGCTGTCTAACAGCTCTACAAAAAAATTTACTTTGGCATGTATTATTTTGGTTATATACTAGCAACAGTTCCTCTTTTGCTTTTGTGTTGAAAGACTACATCATTGCATGCAGGAGAAGGGCATATCGTAAATTTTAGGGCTTCAACAACAATAACAAAAGAGAAATGAAGCATTCTTGAGAGGTTGAAGGTTTTGTTACTCCTTTGAGGACCCACCACCCAGTTCCCAAATAAATACTCTCAACTCATGGAGGCTTATTATTTCTTATAAATGCTGGGTCTTATATTGACTTGCTTCTAGCCAGCTTTTCTTAAATTATTCCATCTACCTCTGTCTCTGTGTTTTTACCTTTTCCTATTACTGTATGTATATCTTTCTTTACTTTACTCCATGGCTTGCTGTGTAGCTGTGTGGCTGGCCCCTGGAGTCCTCCACTCCTCCTTCCTTTAGTACCTCAATCATTCCCCCCCCCCCCGGATTTCTCTTCTTATTTATTCTCTCTGCCTATCCTTTCTCCTTCCTTGCTATTTGGCCATTCAGCTCTTTATTAGACCATTGGGTGTTTTAGAAAAGCAAAGTAACACAACTTCATAGAATTAAACAAATACAAAATAAAAGAATGCAACATATCTTTGCATCATTAAGCAAATGTTTCATATCATAAACAAATGTGACTCATCTTAAAATAATCCACAACAAGAAGTTTTCTCATGGTGCTCATTCAAAACCCTTAAACACATTATTTTAGAGACAGATGTCTTATGCTACAATATGTAGAGTTAGTTCATCTTCTATTTGTCTACCTCAACAGTCAGTGTTTACTGAACCTATATAGTCTGGAAGGTAATGGATATTCAGAGATGAGTAAAATATGTTCCCTGACTTAAAGAGTACAAAGTTTAATGTATTGCTACCAGTCTACTTCAAAGTTTTATGGGCTCACTGATCTGAAGAATTCATTAATATTACTCATGCCTAATGTTAATAATAGCTGTGTTTGGGGACATGCTCTTAGGATCCTCCAAATACACAAACTTGATGTTCTACCTCCTCAACTGAAAGCTGATTTCAATTTTAAAAAAGCTAATGCCTTTCTCTTAGAGTAACAGTTTAGGTTACGATCTGTAGGCTCCTTAGGTAGAAAACACATATAGTTCATGTCTGTATCCTTAGCATATAACCCAATGCCTTGTAAAAATAAGCACCCAAGAATTGATGGTTTCAGGAGCTGAAACAGAATTAGTATTTTTTGCATTTTGAAAGAAGTTCAATTTTCGTTTGCTAAAATATCTCAAAAATTCTTTAAGTTCTTCTAACTCTCCCTGGTATGTCAATGCTGATTCTTGGTGACCATGACAAGAGTCATGTTGTGCACCACAGTGACCTTATGTTGCCCACGAAAAACTTCTTTTGTTCTTTCCTAAGCAGTATACAGTGGCTATAAATGGACCACAAAGAAACATATCTTCCATTGCAAAACAATGAGATATCCATTTCTGCACCCAAGTTTGTACCTGGCTACTGTTCCAGGGATCTAAAGGGCACATAGGTTGACCAAAATTAATGAGAGAATGGGAGTAGGTTCATGCAGCTTATTCTATTGCTTATCATCCTCCAGCAGAGTCTTCAAACAAGAGGACAAAAGATGATATGTGTTTATGCTATTTGTCTTTCAGAAAAAATTTACTCAGTATTTTCTCCAGAGGGAAATTGAGAAAGGAAGTGATAATTTCGGGTTCTTATGACAGGACTTAACTGGGTTTGATCTGTTTCCACACATTTACTCTCCAACCAGATGTCAGCAGTTTTGTGGACCTCTCCAAGACCCTGGTTTTTAAATTCTGGACAATTCTGATGTTTAAAATGACTGTTAGTCAGGATTTGGTTTTGGTAGGAATGTTTCTACTTTGAGGGCCAAACCCTAATTCCTAATAAGAATGTTAGTCTGTGCTGGGTCTGGAAACTATCAGAGCCACTCATTATTAATGGACCAGTGAGAGTCCTGCTGACTCTTAATGATCAGGTGTTAACATTATATAGTGTTGTAAGCTTCTTTGTATAAGGACAGGAAAAATCAAGTGTAAGATTTCAAGGACCCTTTTGTCATCCCCAGGAATTTCTTAAGTGAGTTAATTTCAAAGGACTAAGATAGGAAAGAGAAAGCATATTATATATATAGAAGTTGAGCAACGGCTCAAGGCACTGTACACTGAAGGGAGATGTGCTTTATTCTTCATATAATATGCATCTGTTTGTGAAAATATCCTGTTTGTGACAAAGCTGAAGCTTATATTTCAAGCCATTTGGGACAATATCAAATGGATACTTCTATAATTCTTGGTGTCGTGAAGGCAAGACACAAAATAAGGAAAATAAATAAAATGCAATGCTACGGTTGAATACTAAAACACTTAAAACTTCTATACAGTACTCAGACCAGTAAGATGTCTCAGCTGGTAAAGGCACTTAACTTGGTGGCCTGAGTTTTGTCTTCTCACTGCTAAATGTACTCCATAGCATGTTAGCACACAGAGACATTCATGCAAAAATAAAAGAATAAATGCAATGAAAATTTCCCCATGGTCAACTTCCTAATCCAATATTATAGGAAGTTATTGTGACAATTGTCATACAACCATCAGGAGAAACTGGATGCAAAGTACATAGCACCTTCTGTCCCTTCGTGGCAATTTCTCTTAAATACGCAATTATTTCAACATAAGAAATAATTTTTATTTTTATTTATGGATTTTTGAGATTTGATTTCTTCTCTTTTAGTTGGTATTCAATTAAGAGGTCTTATTCTGACATTTTCATGCACAGGTTTGAGTGTACTTCACTCATGCTTGCTCCTCACCCTTCCAGTAATCCATCCTTCCGCTGCTGTCCACTGGTTCTCCCAAATAATGAATTTCTTGTAAGGGTTCTGTATATGAAAGAAAACATGCAATATTTAACTTTCTGAGCCTAGGTTCCACTGCTGAAAATAATGATCTTTATTCATTTTCCTGCAACTATCAGAATTTAACAAAAAAATTCATTGTTTAGATATTCCCCATTTTCATTATCCAGTGAAGTATTGATGAACACCTATCTGGTTTTGTGTCATGGTGTTTAATATTAATTATAAACTTGATGACATCTAGAATCACCCTGAAGACAAATCTCTGGCCATGTTTGTAAGGAATTTTCTAGTTTAAATTCATTGAAGTGGGTAGATCAGTTCTTGATGTAGGTTGCATCATTCCTGTCCAGGGGTCATGAACTGTAAAATAAAACGTGAGGAAAATGAGCTGATTACCAGCACCAATCGCTAGCTGCTTTCTGACTACAGATACAATGTGAGTAGCAGCCTCAAGGTACTGCTGCCATGGCTTCCTGCCATAGAGTAAATGATATTGGTTATATAAGACCACCAAAATCAGCATGATCTTTTAGATAGAAAAGGAATTGTCTTAGATGTCAGGGGATCTGTGAAAAGTTATTCCAGGTCCACTTTACAGTGGATTCCTGACCTATTCTGTAGTTATTTCTCAATTTCAGGATATATAATTACAATATAGTTAATAGTTAGAAAACTTCCACATTGTTTCCAGCGAAAGCCATAAAATATGCATTAGATTTGATTCTCTAGGAAAATAATGATCCAAACACAATACTGCATTATTTGAGAGGCTATAAATAATAGTATCAACATCAAGGAATTGAAAGTTATGGATGTGGTGATTACCAGTCTATACTATTATGTAGCATATGCAGAGATGGATGGATATAAGAGGATTGTAATGGGTTATTATAAGCTTATTCAAATGGTACAGCTTCTGTAACAGATGCAGCTTCATTACCTGGTACATAGTACTGATTATGTGAATGCCTTATCTAACCATACCTGCCTACAATTCCTAACAAAAGTCAAACTTTCAAAAATCCAGACAACGTGAAATATTTCTTCCTTATCCTACATTAGTAATATGTGACATTCCAGGATTGCATCACTATTTATTTCATGGGAATGTTGTTTTGTTTTTTATTTTACAACATGTTTTGACCATGTTTTCCTTTCTCCCAACTCCTGACAGAGCCTACCCACCCACCCAACTTTATCCTCTCTGTCCCTCTCCTCATTAAACACAACACAAGAAGCATAAAAGATTAAAATTAAACAGGAAAAATACCATTAAGATTTTTTAATGCCAAAATAAAACAAACAGTTCACAGAAACAAAAATGGGAGTTCATCTTCTGTCGGCCATATACTCTTGAATATTAGGCCTATTCTGATACTTCTCAAGAGAAAAGTCATTATCCTTTTGCTAGCAGGCATCAATTTCAAACACAGGTGGGGCTTTGTGTCCATTACGACCTCTCAGTGCTGGGACTCCATCTGGTTTGAACCTATGAATGCTGCCACACAGTCTCAGTGAGTTCCTGTGTGCTTCAGTCCTGTTGTGTCTGGAGGACTGTTTCATTGGAGTATCTACCACCTCTGGCTCTTATGATCTTTCTGCCTTCTCTTGTGAATAGATCTCTGAGATTTGAGGAGAGGATTTTGATGAAGACTCCTATTTGGGACTGTGTGTTCCAAATTCTCTCACTTTTTGCACATTGCACTGTTATGTGTCTTTATGTTAGTTTTCGCTTACTGCAAGAAGATTCTGGTGAAGGCTAGTGAGGAATTGATCTCTGGTTATCATAATATGTCATTACAAGTCATTTTATTGCTATGTTCTTTTATCAGGATAATAGAATTAGGTTTTTCCTTAGGCCCATGACATATCTAGTCTCAGAGTTTTGGGTATTTTATCAGTGTCAAGTATGGGTTCTGTGCCATGGAGTGGACCGTAAATCCAATTTTTAAAAGTGGTTATTTACTCCTGTAACATTTGTGTCATTATTCTATCAGTATATATTGCAGGCAGGTTGGTGTTGTATGTTACACAGTTTGTACCTGGGTGATACTGGTGATTACCTTTCGCCTCCAGTGGGATGCAGAGTACTTTCCAGATCCATGAATGTTAGTCAGTGTGGGTGATGATTCTACTTAAACATCAGCTTGACTTCTCTATGTTTTTATTTTATTTTACATATTGATCCCAGTACCCTCATCCTCCCTCCCTCTTACCCTCCCCCCTGCACATGCACCCTGACCAGCCTCCCATCCCATTCCATCCCCCCTCACTCCACATGTAGGGTGATGCCATCCAGGAGGGGTCATCTAAATCTGTCAAGTCATTTGAAGTAGGGACTAGGACTTTTCTCCTGCCTTAAGTTAAGGGAGTATCCCTCCATGGGGGATGTGCCCGCAAGGTCCTTTTGTGCACCAGGAATACATCCTGGTTCCACTGTCTGTGGTCCCTTAGACTGCTCAGGCCTTCTAGGTGAGACCCATATTCAGGGGGTCTGAGTCAGTCCCATGCTGGCTTCCCAGCTATCAGTCTGGGGGCCCGTTAGCTCCTCCTTGTTCAGGTCCGAGGTCTCTATGTGTTTCTGCAACCTGGCCTTGTCCTCTCTCTCTCTCTCTGCATCTGGATTCTACTTTGACTCAGTGTTTAGTTATGGGTGTTTGCTTCTGTTCCCAGCAAGTACTAGATGAAGGCTCCATGATGGTGGATAAATTAGTTGTTTATTTCATTATCAGAGAAGGGCATTTATGGTAGCGTTTCCACTATTGCTCAAATTGTTAGTTGGTGTCAGTCTTGTAGGTCTCTAGACATTTCTTTAGGTTCAGTTTTCTTTCCAAACCTATAATGGATCCCTCTTTTATGTTCTCTCTCACACACACCCACGAACACCTGATTTTTGACAAAACAGCTAAAAGCATACAATGTGGGGAGGATACCATCTTCAACAAATGGTGCTGGCACAATTGGATGATGGTGTGTAGAAGACAGCAGATAGACCCATGTCTATCGCCATGCACAAAAATTCTCTGTTTTTTTAAGTTTAATTTTTTTTTAAATTTCATTTTGCATTCCAAACACAGTTCTCCTTCCCACCCCTCCTCCATGTTTTATGATATAAATAAATGTTGTCTAGCAATAGGTTTCCACCATCATGTTGTGGAGAGAATAAATACCCTTTAGAATAACCACACGAAAGGACATTTGAAAAACCATAAGGAAATGTACTACTGTACAAATTTATATAAATGAGAGAGTGAAAGAAATGTAAATTGAGTCACCCTATAATAGGGAAGACAAGATCCCAGCTAGACATCTATGCCACCAACTAAAGCTTCCATTGTCAGGAATGGGTCATATCTTGTTGAAACATTAGCCAAAAAGAGTCCCATCATAGGAATTTTAAAATAAAATTTTAGTTAATTGAGAATTTTATGCAATGTATTTTGATTATATCCATTCCTCACTCCCCTCCATTTCCTTCCAGTTTCACCCCAGCTCTTCACCAGCCCCACTTCTGTCTTCTTCTGTTTGTTTTGTTTTATTTTGTTTTGTTTTAAATAAGACACTAGCTCACAGCAGATACACTGGTCTTCTGGCTCTTAAATATTTCTGACCCCTCTTCACCAATGTTCCTGGAATCTTTGGTGTAGGGATTATTTTGTATCAGTATCAATTAAGATTGAAATCATTGTAGAAACCCACAACTAGTCAAAATTCATAGGAATATTAATTCCATATACTTGCCCCAAAGTATCATATGGATAAATGTTTACAAATGATATTTTCTGATTGATGTTGGTGAAGAAGTAGCATCTCCTCTAGAGGTATTAGTGTGTGTGTGTGTGTGTGTGTGTGTGTGTGTGTGTACAGATAGAGATGTGATCATTGTATCTGTCTGTCTGTCTATAGAAGAGTATGCAAAATAAATCCAACTAAACTTTAGTAACATTGTACTTCAGAGAAATCTCAACGTACACAAATTTTAGAATGTGCATGTTGCTTATCCTCTGGAGAAAGGGAAAGGGACAAGAGCTCTTAAGCAAATTTGAAGCACTGGGTTGGGGGTGTGGAGATGGAGGGAGGAGAAAAGAGTGGGAAGAGAAAGGGAGGAAGTACATGGAGGATGGGGAGTTGAGTCAGGGGAAGAATAGAAAAGAACAGGAGGGGAGATGCCTTGGTAGAGGGAGCCTTTGTGGGTTTGGGGTGGGGGGAGAGTTTGACACTAGTGAAATGTCTAGAGATCCACAGGGATAATCTTGGCTGGGAATCTGAGCAAGAGTGAAGAGGCTACCTTAAATGCCCTCCCTATAATGATATTGATGACTACCTATATGGTATCCTAGAGCCTTCATCCAGTAGCTGATGAAAGCAGCTGCAGAGATCCACAACTAAACTGGAATCCAGTTGTAGATAGGGAGGACTAATGAGTGACAGTGGAACCAGTATTTATCCCTAACACACGAATGGACTTTGGGAGCCCATTCCCCATGGAGAGATACTCTCTCAGCCTAGATACATAGGTCCTGCCCCAAATGATGTGACAGACTTTGAAGATCTCCCATGGAAGAGTGTGGGAGGCAAGGAGAGAGAAGGAACTGGGATTGAAATAAGATTGTTTCTAATTTAAATAAAAAGGTATAAATAAAGAAGGAAAATAAATTAATTATTTAATACTTTGGGTAAAAGTAAAAAAAAAAAAATCATGTGTATGTTACAGTAGAACCTCTTCAGTTCACACCAGATAAGAATAAAAGTAAGAGATATGACAGAGATAGAATCTTTAAATTCTTGAATACCTATCCTAAGTGACCTCTTTTTATTGTTGGCCCATACTACCCCAAGTTTCTACAAACACCCATATAACTAAGGTCCAATTATTCATCAACTAGGACCCAAATGATTCAACACTTGAACCTTCAATGAAATAGTTTCATTCAAACCATGATAGGAGCTATCAATGGTAAACAGATATTATTCATATACTTTTGCACACCACCATAGATGAATTTTATGTAGGCCTCTAGGAACTTAGTGTGAGACTTCATCATCACCCACAGGTAACGATTCTGCTTTTGAGACATTCCTTGGCCTGCTACAAATCCTTAGTAGAGACTGAATGCTTCCCCACAGACAACCAAGGTGACATGTGATATGAGCTGCAAATAACTGACTGGGTATTATATGACCCACTGTGCTATATACTTGAATAAGCACAGTAGTATTCCATCATCCAGTAGAATTAATGTACAGGTGATTGGACACTAGAAGAACCTGATGCACAAATAAGTTACATTAAAAAATGGTTTGAATGGACCTGATACATGCCGCAATTATTATTTCTCTCTTCCAGCTTGCAGTTATGGTCTCATGGTGAGTTTTTTCCAACATAGTATTTTTGTGGTTATTTGGGAATTTCATATCACTAACTTCCAAGTCCTCCAAGCCCCCATCATTGTTATCTCCCCCCAAAAGAAGAAGAAATAAGTCCAATTCGTATTGTCTGTATACTCACTGGAGTATGGTCAAACTCCCAGTGACCAGCCCTTTCAGAACATTTGGTTCTTCCCCATCTGCACCCTATCAAGAAGCCATCACCTGTTCAAAGCTACACTTCAGCATCCTTATTACAACTTTTAAGAGTTCTATTCTGTAGTTTCATGTCTATACTGTTAGTTTTCTTTAGGGCCAGTAAGGTAGGATGAAGGTAGACATTGTCCCAGAAGCCTTCTATGTCCCTATTTCTTAACTCTGAGTCTGAAGTCATTGATGCCACTGCAAAAGGAGCTTACTTGCCCTTTACAGTAAGTGGACTTCCACATGGTTTCTGATGACAGCACAGACCAATGACATCCACATGGTCTCCTGATTCAGCAAGTGTCACAGACCTCAGCATGGTCTCTGGTAGCAGTACAGATAACAGACATCAACATGCCCCTCTGTTACAGCAAGGGCCATTGTTACAAGCGTCTAGACAAGATAAACTTCTCTTATGATCAAGACGGTGTGCTTTCAAAAAGGGAACACACCTATATAGAAACTGTACTGGGTTTCCATCCTAAGGAGAGAGATGATTATGTCCTTCCCCAATATCTAGGGTAAGGCCTCACAATCTTATTCACTGAGTGAAACTGAAAGGAATTGTTACATAGGAAATAAAGGAGGAAAAGGAAGGGAAACACTGCTCCAGGAGAATATGGCCCCTCCTCCAGGCCATCAAATTCCTAGAAAACAGCAATAAATGATAATGATTTTTCTAGGTGTGGGAGGGATAGAAATTTGAATTTCTTGTCCTCATTTGTTTTGTCCCTACAAATACATTTATTTTACTTAGATTTATGAAAACTATGTTTGATAATCTACCTTTTGGGAAGTACCAACTAAGTTCCTAATACCACTAATTCCCTTTTTAAAAAGATAAAGATGATTCAGTTTTAAATTTAAAAGTAACCTTAGCTACATTGAAAAACTGTGGGTCCTTCCCTAGTAGAGACTGATTGATCTTGTCCATATGCACTTGTTGGCTGCTGAGATGTGTTATCTGACACACAGAGTTGTAGTATGATCATAAATGGAAATATTTCAAACATTTGTATAACAGCCCTATGTATGTTTATATAGATATAAATGCAGCCATGGTAGTGCATGCTTGCAATCCTAGTACCTAGGAGGTACAGACAATAGGATTGGATAAGTAGTTTAGAAATAGTCACATGTGACACTGTAAACCAATTAATTGAATCAACTACTCAAAGACTTGGAAGGAACATAGTTGGAAAATCAATGACAAAAATCAATGAGAAAGATCTATTTAAATAGACTGCTTTGAACAGATAAAAAATAATGAAAGTGTTTGCACATCATATAAAAACTTCAAAAAGTAATTTCAATAGAGAAGAATTTTAACAATCAAGTGGATAGAGTGAATTACCCTGTAGATACCAGTTTGCTTCTTTCCCTATTGTGATAGATAATCTTCCATGCCAAATTAACTACATTAAGAAACAACTAGAAAATGCTAAGTACACATTTCTCTATATCAGGCTTTTTCTATTAGGTCCACCAACCAGCTCTCAAATCAAGACATGGAGACTTATTAGTTATGAATGTTTGGCCTTATCTTAGCTCTTACTTAAATATGTTTCTCCTTATCTACATTTTTCCTTGGGGGCCTTTTACCTTTCTTTCTTTCTTGCTGTCTCCAGGCCTGGCTAGTGGCTCCCTGGTTTCTGGCCCTGGGCATGTCAGTCTTTTTCTCCCTCACTCTCTGTAGTGAGAGATCTATCCAGCAGCACCTGGGACATGGTCACAGGTGGTTAGGTGAGCGTGAGGTATGTGATCTGGGGTCTGGACAGGCTTGCTCTCTCTTGGTTCTGGTTGTGTCACAGAGAGCAGCCTGGGTGTGGATCCTTGGAGCGGGAACTTGTGGGTCATTGGTTTCTCGTGTAAGTGGCTTCTCCAGAATAAAATATCTAACCCATATTTTATCCTCGTTCTGTATATCTTTGGGCATGGCCAGTGCCACAGGTGCGGCTGTGTGGATCTCTCACTACAGCTCTCTTCTCTCATTCTTCTATACCTAAAGCTTAGATTTCTCCTCTTTATTCTCTCTCCTGCCTACATAATTAAACAGATGCAGCATAAAAAATGTAACATACCTTTACACAGTTAAAGTAATACTCTGCAGCATAAACAAATGTAACACATCTTTACATAGTTAAAATAATATTCCACATTTCTCTTTGTGTCCATCAAGGTGTTCCAAAGACACTGGCATACAGATTAGTGAACTGCATAAAGGAAACGAATCCTGAATGTGAGAGGCACTAACAGACAAAAAATAAAAACAAAACAAAACCCTCCAGACCATATGGAACAACTAACAGAAAGTCAAAGTTTGCCACTATGTTCAAAATCAAGTTTTTATAACAGGTGTAATCTTTCTGCTGTTACCATTGCTTATAGACATTAGAGTCTACCTGCTTTAGCCTTTGAGCATAGACTCACACAAGAGACAACCCAGAGTTCTTTTGATTTTTTTTTAATCTTTGAAAATTTCAAACATTCATATACTACATAGTGCTTAAATTCCCCCATCGCTCCTTTCCAATTGTCCCAAGGACTCATATCAACATCCTGATTCCATCCCCTCCTATTATAATCTTATTTTTAGCACACTGACTCCAGTTTATTTTTTTCATGGCCTTTCAGATTTCAACTGCAGTTGCAACATCAGTCTCACCCATCCCCACACACACATCTGCTTTTCGTTTCCAAGAATCTAGCTTCTTAAAGTAAGCAGATAGATATTGGCTTCCCTAGCTGTCCAGTTTTCAGATATTTCAGATATTGCCAAATTTTCCAGCATCTGATAACAAAAACAAATCTGAAAAATCTCATTCTATAATTATTGCATATGGAGATCTTAACATATAAAATACAGCATCCTTCGGGATTTGCTTAGTACTTGGGGGCGAATAAAAGCTTTCACATTTAGCGAAGATGGAGGAGGAAAAGGCTTCACATCAGATATGCATTATGTTAAACTTTACTGATGTTATTTACTTGAACAACTGTCAAATGTAGACATAAATGCAAATTGTTTTTATTCTTAATAGTTGTCAAGAACAAAATAAATGAAGGCACTTTGTAAGTTACATTAGATTATGCAGATATTGGTAAAATGAAACAAATTACTAATTACAATGTGCTCATGTGTGAAGAGCATAGAAAGGATCATCTTGAAAGACTCTGTTGATAAGTTCCTCTGATTACACTTTTGAACAGGACACTCCTGGTGAACAGCTTTTAAATGTCAGAAAGAGAAAAGTGATTAAGAAATTTCAAGTATGTTCTTCCACATAATCTTTCATTAACATTACTTCTCATTTTTTAAAAAAAAACTTACTTTCTCGTCCTAGTCCCTATTTCAAATGACTTGACAGATTTACATGACCCCACCTGGAGGGCATAGCCCTACATGTGGAATGGCGGTGGGGGAATGTGAAGGGAGGGTGGTCAGGGTGCATTGAGGAGGGAGAGAAGGTAACAGGGAGCGAGGGAGGAAGGGAGGGAGGGAGAGGGAACTGGAATAGACATGTAAAATAAAAATTAAATAATAATAATAATAAAGCCAGTCAAAACCTCAGGAAGATAGAAGCTGAAACTCAGTTCTAAGCAGTGGGATGGAGGAGGACTCCAGGCTGTCTTCCTTTTCTCTTATCTACTCCAAACATTAAAATGGCGACTCATCTTCATGGCAAAAAAAAAAAAATTTGTTTAAGTTTGACTTGGTATTTTTCTTTTCTTTGAGTTTGTTGTTGTTGTTGTTTGTTTGCTTGAGTGCTTGCTTGTCTGTTTTGATTTTTGATTTTTGAAAGTGGAAAGGGAAGTAAAGAGGAAAAAGACCATGAAGTTGGGTGGGTATAAAGGTGAGGAGGATCTGAGAGGAGTTGGAGGAGGGGAGAGAATATGATCAAAATATATTATATGAAAAATTTAAATAAAGAAGAATGTCATCAAGTAAAACAATAAAAATTAAAAATCAAAAAAAAAACTTACTTTCTCTACTTTAAAACTGCTTTCCTCTACTTGGAAATAACTGCTTTCTAATAACAAAAGTTATTCACTTTTGACTTAAAAATATCCCTCATAAACACATGAAAAATCTAGATAGAAATAAAGCATGGAGGCAAGTAAACATATAGAGAAGAGGTAGAGAAAAGAAAAAGAATTCCTATTTGGTGTCTTCCTCAAATTCACTCAGATGAGATCTTTTTCATTATTAATTAAAATATTACACTTAATTTTATATCCTAACTTCAGTTTCCCCTGCGTTTACTCCTCCTATCCCACCCTCTCCCCTCCCCTCAATCTCCCATCCAGATTGGGCAGGCCTTCCATGGGTTCAACAAAGTTTGCCATATCATTTTGAGGTAGAACTAAGGTCCTCCCTTTGTATTAAGGCTGGGTGAGGCAACCCAGCTCAAAGCATTAAGGACAGGTTGTGATCCCCCTGTCAGGAGTCTCGCAAATAGGCCAAGTTATACAATTGTCACACATATGTTGGGGCAGAATATGTGAGCTCCTATGAGCCCAAGTTAGTTGTTTCTGTGTGTTTCCTTGTGATAACCTTGACCTCCCTGGCTCCTACAATCCTTCCTCCCTCTCTTCAGCAGGACTCCTGGAGCAATGCCCACAGCTTGGCTATGGATCTCTGCATCAGTTATCATCACTTGCTGGACAGATACATCTTTTTTAAAATCACTTTTAAAAAATCAATTTTAATCATAATATTTTTAATAGTTAAGAGACTTTATTCTAACAGCAATAATTACAGTGCTTGTCCAAATGAAAAATGGAAACAAATATTCAAAAAATTTGATTTACTGTGTATTGAAAGCAGTAAGAGGTTCCATGACACCAAGTAAACATATTCTGAAATTCCCCCAAGATAAATTTAACAGCACCAGCTTCTTCAGTGTTTATCAAAATACAAAAGAAAAAAGTAGAGGTCATCTTTCAATGGTAAATTGGACACTTGCAGGCTGAGGGAGAAAGCTACTTCACACATGGAGATAGGGGTGCTCCAGGATGTGGGTCTAGAATGGATCGACCCTCCCAGTTTGCACATGTACTCCTGCTGGTAAGACCCAGGCCTCCTGCTAGTGCATCCAAGTGGGTTCAAGACTAAGCTGGGTATGTAGGCTGCCATCTGGCCCGGCCACATGCCAACTCTAACCTGGGCCCTGCACTCCACAATGGCTCCCAGCCAAACCTAGGTAACCATGTGAGCACCAGTACAAGCACAATGCAGGTAACATAAAGACAGATGCATCACGGGGGCTCTACTGTGACCATGCAGTGGTTGGTTGTAGTTCTTGCCATTTGCTCTTGTTACCTCACTAGCAATAGGCCTAAAGTGTGTGTATGTTCTTTCTTTTCCTTCTCCTAGAACATATTTAGTATTTAATGTCCCTGTATATAGCTATGTATCAAGCCTAAATCTTTTCTTTAGACTAAAAGGGAAATTGTAGAGGGATATCCATCCCACCCACACCTGCTGTACTGACCACGCCCTGGGGCGTGGGGACAGGGGTATATGTGACCGGTGGAGTCTCGGTCTGGGTCCCTACCCAGATCCTCTCTCTTACTTCCAGGTCGGAGATGAGATAGGATCGGAGGACATCATTGGAGCAGGAACTCAGCTGTCCTCTGTTTCTTCTGTAAGTGAATTCTCCCCATATAAAGCTTTATCAGCCTGTATTGTTTACCAGAATCTTATTATCCACTTTATATGGTGGTTTGTCACCTTCTCTCCTGTTCCCATGGGGGAACAGGTGATCTGATGGACTAGCATTCAGGCCATTACTGCAAAACCTACATTAGGCATAGTCTCCGTGCTGGATGTTCAAGTGTTCTTGTCCTGTATTTTTTTTAACTATTTTTAAAGATGCACTGAGTTTATGTTAGAAACCAACCACGAAATGGATATTGACACCGGTCTACAGCCCAATGGCTCCTCTAGGCCAGGTGCCCCTATACCCAAATCCCTTCTCAGTAACTGAGAGCAAATTGATTCCCTTTTTACAATAAAAAAAAGTATTTACATTTGAAACAAGCTTGCTTTACATGTCAATCACAGTTCCTTCATCTTCTCCTCATCCCCTGTTCTTGGCACCCCTATCATATCCACCTTTCTGCTCCCTAGGAAGGGTGAGACTGTCATATCATTTGGAGCAGGGCCTAGGCCCTTCCCCATTTGTCTAGGCTGAGGGAGTATCCCTGTAAGTGAAATGGGCTCCCAAAGTCCATTCATATACTAGGGATAAATGGGCCCCATGGACTGCAACAGCCTCCTAAATATCACCCATATTTAGGGTGTCTGGGTCAGTCCTATGCTGCTTTCCCAGTTATCAGACTGGGGTCCATGATCTTCCCATTGTTCAAGTCAGCTGTTTCTGTGGGTTTCTCCAGCCTGGTCTTGACCCATTTCCTCATCAGGCCTCCCTCTCTGCAACTGGATTCCAGGAATTTGGCTCAGTGTTTAGCTGTGGGTGTCTGCTTCTGCTTCCATCAGCTACTAGATGAGGGCTCTAGGATGGCATATAAGGTAGTCATCAATCTCATTCGGGGAAGGGCATTTAAGGTAGCCTCTCCACTATTGCTTAGATTGTTAGTTGGGGTCATCCTTGTAGATCTCTGGACATTTCCCTAGTACCAGAGTTCTCTTAAACCCTATAATGGCCTCCAAATCTACACAGAGAAAACCTGTCTCAAGCAAACAAACAAACAATCAAACAAACAAAAATGGCTCCACTATTATGGTATCTCTTTTCTTGCTCTCCTCTATTCTTTCCCCTACTCAATATTCCTGCTCTTTCATGTCACCCAGTCCCTTTTTCTTCTCCCCTTCTCTTTTTCTTAACTTCCTCCCCTACATGCTCCAAATTTCCTCAGGAGACCTTGTCCCTTTCCTCTTTGGGAGCATGGATGTCTCTGTTAGGATTCTCCTTGTTTCCTAGCTTCTCTGGTGGTATGGAATGTAGGCTGGTGATCCTTTGCTCTAGGTCTAAAATTTACATATGAATGAGTACATATCATGTTCGTCTTTTTGTGACAGGGTTACCTCACTCAGGATGGTTTCTTCTAGTTACATCCATTTGCCTGTAAATTTCATGATTCCATTGCTGTCCCCCCACCCCCGCTGAGTAGTACTCCATTGTGTAAATGTACCACATTTTCATTTTCTCCATCAATTCTTCATTTGAAGGGCATTTAGGTTGCTTCCAGGTTCTGGCTATTACAAATAATGCTTCTATGAACACAGTTGAACAGATGTCCTTCTTGCATGAATGTGCAACTTTTGGGTATATGCCTAAGAAAGAAATTGCTAGATCTTGTGGTAGACTGGTTCCCATTTTTCTGAGTAACCACCACACTGATTTCCAAAGTGGCTGTACAAGTTTGCACTCCCATCAGCAGTGGAAGAGTGTTCCCCTTTCTCCACATCCCGTCCAGCATAAACTGTCTTTGGTGTTTCTGATTTTAGCCACTTTGACAAGAGTAAGATGATATCTCAGAGTTGCCTTGATTTGCATTTCCCTGATGGCTACAGATGTTGAGCACTTAAGTGTCTTTCAATCATTTTAGATTCTTCTATTGAGAATGTTCTATTTAGTTCTGTACCCCACATTTTATTTGGATTATTTGGTGTTTTGGTAACTAGCTTCTTGAGTTCTTTGTATATTTTGGAAATCTGCTCTCTGTCCGAAGTGGGGTTGGTGAAGATCTTTTCCCAGTCTGTGGGCTGCCATTTTGTCTTGTTGACTGTTTCCTTTGCCTTAAAGAAGCTTCTCAGTTTCAAGAGGTACCATTTATTAATTGTTGACCTTAGTGTCTGTGCTACTGGTGTTATGTTCAGGAAATGGTCTCCTGTACCAATTCATTCAAGGGTACCTGCCACTTTCTCTTCTAAGAGGTAAGAGGTTCAGTGTGGCTGGGTTTATGATGAGATTTTTGATCCATTTGGACTTAAGTTTTGTACATGGCAATAGATATGGATCTACCTACAGTCTTCTACACATCAGCATCCAGTTATGCCAACACCATTTGTTGAAGATGCTTTCTTTTTTCCATTGTATAATTTTAGCTTCTTTGTCAAAAAATCAGGTTTTTTCAGCTATGTGGGTTAAAGATTAAATTTAAAGCCAGTCTTTTAATTTTTTCCTGCCATTTCACACACTTCCATCTATTTAGACTAGATTATTGAAGAATTATATAATTATCAACTTTTTTTAATAAATTTTGTTTTCCTAGTGTATGTTTCTTTATTTACTATGCTGAAGTTTTTACCTCTGTTGAGATCTGTATCTGTCACATGATTTTTCCTGGACAGATAAAAGCAAACAAGTATTTCCCCCCCCCCATTAGGACAGTGAGGACAGACCAAAAAACCTATTCCATCCAAGTCTAGCTTAGTTAATTAGTTAGCTTATTGAAGTTATTTACATGAAAATAGGTGAAGGGTTTTATAGCTTTACTCTTTTTTCCTGTTCCTTCTGCTTCCTGTGATCAGTTAGTTTCCAGCTCTTGTCACTTGCCACTATACCCTCCCCACCAATATGGATACTAGATCTCTGGAACCATAAGCTATAATACAATTTCTACTATAAGTTGCTTTGGGCCATGGTATCGTATTCCATCAAGGTAAAAGTAATTAAACACAGGTAAATACAATACAATTATTAAACACCCTTCCTCCACCATTGGCCATTTATTCTTTTTATAATTATTTTCTGACAAAGTGTACTCTCATTTTTTACCTTTCACTATACATTGTGTGTGACTGTATATGTACATGGGCCATAGTACACATGTGTCAATAAGAGGACAACATGAAGAAGCCAGTTCTCTCCTTCTGCCATATGAATGAGGGGGCTTGAACTCAGGTCATCAGGATTAGTGGTCAATGTATTTACCCACTGAGTCATTTCAATGGTCCCCAAATGAACTTTTGTCACAGCATTTTTTTTCAACTTTAATTCACCAAGTGAGTCCTCAAAATATCATTGCTAATTCAAAATGTATGAATATTTTCATTTTGCCAAGTTACTTTTAATAAAACAAGTCATATTTTTACATTTCAATAAAGCATTAGCAAGACTGGTATCCCACACATTGTGAGTACACAAAACTACTTCCACATGTGATCTACAGAAAGCTGAACTTCACAAGGGTGGGGCACTTGAAATTCTTTCTATTAGTCATCTCCCTGTTTGCCATATAATCTTCTAGAGCTCTGCTTCAAATGTTTATATGTCCTGATGGGTAATCTATAATGCTCCCAAGAGACAAAAACACATCATCATATGTTAGTTTATTAATTCAAAAAAACTTGAAAGAGAGCACTGTGGTAATGTGACATAAATCAGGTTAGATTGTGAAATGGGCATGTATATGAAAAGTTGTAAAGTAGATGTGCACAGATTTCAGTGAAATACTTCAAATACAGAGATTGTGTTATTTCTCTGAATGCTCTAAAATTCTGTTGTAGAATGAGCAGTAAATGAAGACTATTACTACAGCAATTTAATGCTATTAGCATACTAGTGGTAGTCACATTTTTTTTTAAAGAAAACTGGGGCTTGGAAATTCCTCATTAAATAAGGTAAAATGACTTACTCATGATCAAACAACCAGTAAACAGAAGGAGCATGACTTAAAAAGCCACATTTCCCTAATTCACTGTTATGATTATCTTAAAAAGACTAGGCAATGCCTTGAGAGGACAGAGATTGTTAGCAGAGAAGACTGTATGTCAGTTTCTGTGCAACCAGATTAGGGAATTGAAATAATGTCTAAAAGAGATAGAAACCAGGCAAAAGCAGAATGGTAAAAGCTAAAGCTGATTTCTTCCCACACTTGGCTGTTCCCTCTTCTCTTTAACATCATGTTTAAAATTATCACTATTCTGTTGTGCCTCTGCTATGATTGGTGTATGTGTTATTCATCACAAGGGTACATGGACATCCTGCTTTAGTCTGTGGTTGGAAGGAATCTGTGTCTATGGCATCTTTAGAGACATATCAAAAATCCAAATATTGCCACAGTGTGTATCAGGAACTTATGATTCACTGCTGTGGCTTGCAGACTACATAGAATGAAACTCAGTAATTTTTGGTTAAAGTAAGTTTGATTTTCCAAAAAAAAAAAAAAAAAACCACTCTCAGACACTTCATGGTTCCTGGATTTAAAAATGCAGTGAAATGAGAACTTGTCTTTCTTTATGCTCTATTAATTGTAATATGAAAATGTTTATTGTTATTCTTCCAGAAAATACAGTTCTTCATTTAATAATTTTTCCAGGTGCCCCAAAATGCAATTTGTCCCTTTTCAAAATACCTTATCTATATTTTGCCTGTCTACACATACATATTTTCTTGCCTTTAGACACACACTGTCTGTAGGGATAGTTAGAAATATATCTTCTTCTTGAAGCATAAATAGGACAGACCATATACTTCCTAAACTGGGTTCTACTGTTAATAGATCAAACAAGTGCCTAGAAATATTATAAATGGCAGGTTACTTTAGAAGTTCTATATTTGAACTTATGAGCGAATTTCTTTTTTGAACAAATATTAATAATCAAATGGCTTACATGTGCTTTTGACCACCATAACTATTTGATAGAGGTCAATTAAGGCAGCTTTACTGGTCCATTCCTCACAGATTGGAAGACATTTAAACTCAATCTCATTTTCATGTGTGGAAGAAAATGCAGAGAAAATTGATTTGTTATGTTTATTTGTAATTGAGTAGATATTTTATTTTTATATACCTAAAAGTATGTTAATGTTACACTCAAATAAGTTTTGCCTGAAATTCTACACAAATATAATAACATTCAGATTTTAATGTACTGAATTATATCTGTCAATATTTTATCTGGAATTTTTACTATAATTTTTGTAGAGAATTCTCTTTTATTTTTAGCACTTCAAAGTAAGGGCACAGTTGAATTACAGGATAACTTAGAACACCTCTGTTGCTGTGTTTTAGGAGTAACACAAAAAATAAATAGTAAAATTAATAGGTGGAACTCAGGAGACCCCTAGGAAGAAAGTTATAGAATGCAATTGGGTTAAGGACTCCTAGAGAACATGTCCCACAGAATCAAGTAAGCAGGCATCATGGGGGCTCACAGAGACTGAAGCAGCAATCACCGAGCCTCTACGGGTTGGTGTTAGTGCCTTGTCACACTTGTTGTGGTTGCCAAGATTGGGGTGTTTCTGGGACTCCCAACAATGTGAGTGAGGGTGTCTCTGTCTCTTTTGCCTGCTCTTGGGACCCTTTCCTCCTATTGAGTTGCCTTGCCCAGACTTGATATGAGGGTTAGGGCCTAGTTTTATTGCATCTTGTTATGCTGAATTTAGCTGATATCATTGGGAGACATGCTCTTTTCTGAAGTGAAAAAGAGGAGGAATAAGGGGATCTGGGGTAGAGGGTAGACTGGGAGGTGTGAAGGGAGCTAAGGTATGGTGTATTAAAGTAGAGAAGAATAAAGTTCAAGTAACCAGAACATGAGAAAACATTTTGTAAATTATGAAAACAATAGTATGAGATCATTGGACATTTAAAAAATACATAAGGTATAGCTGGTTGCCCTTCGTAGAAATGCACTAAATATGCATAAATTTATGTAATTAATTTTTAAACTGTCCTTGATTCATTTTGGTAATTTTTGTGGGGGTGGTTATTGGTTTTCTTTGTTTGTTGGTTTTTGTTTGTTGCTTTTGCTTTTGTTTTTTTGAGACAGGGTTTCTCTCTGTAACAGACTATGATGGCCTGGAACACACTTTATAGACCAGGCTTACCTTCAAACTTACACTCCTGAGTGCTAGAATTAAAGGCATGTGCCGCCATGACCCAATTACATTTTGGTAATTTTTCCACATAACATCTATACCAATAACATTTTAGGCAGTGTATGACTGTAAGGAAACAGTGTTTTCTAGGTAAATGAGGACAGTTGTACATATGAATTGACAGCAGTGGTGACAGCATACACAAGACCTGCAGAAGCTCAGAGGCAAGAATATTCCAGCATGGAGACTGGAGTTTGCAAGGAAATCCCATCCATAGTCATTGAGCTCTTCACAATTTCACAATTGTTAGCTTCTGGGAGAGGGAGAGTCAGTTTTCCTTATGGTGTAGCCCTTGATAGATTGACCACACTGCAGTGAAAGCCACAAGCCAAGGAGGATGTGATCATCACAAACTGTATTTTATGGATTAAAAAAAAATCGGACACAAGTGGGGTGGGAAGAAATGGTGAAAGTATCTGGGAGGAATGGATGTTATTAAAATACATCGTACAAAATTCTCAAAAGTAGCTATTAAAAGTGAGAATAAAAATACTTTTCATATTTTTTTTTGCATTGGCTATACTATAGTGAGTCTGATTTCTTAATTTTGTTTTTCAGAGTCAGGGATTAAATTGTACCCAGGGTCATGCACATATTCCAAAACTACTCTACCTCTAAGCTATTACACAACATTGTTTTCTATGCTTTTTTTTTTTTTTTTTTTTTTTTTTTTTTTGAGAGGCAGGATCTCAAATTTTCTTACCCAGGATAGCTTCAAAGTCACTGCATATCCCTAGAATCTGTGATGTCTTGTCAAAATCCTCTGAATAGTCTGGATTTCAGGAATATGGTAAAATAAATGACTTAGCATAGTATTTTTTTAACTTATCCTCATCAATATGTTTCATTTTTATTTTCTATTAAAGTTCCTGATAATTTTAATTTTAGTCACACAATACCCCATGTATTATTACTTCATTTTGGATCTGAAGTTTTCTTTATAATCTAGTGCATAAGAGATTATTAACAAAAGTTCCTAGATACTTCAAATCTCACAATCACATTTCATATAATTTAATGTTCACTGTTTCTATTTCGAACTTTATAGATCTTCAGCCCACACCTAAACATTGTTGCTTAAAAGAACTGTATTTTTCTCTTTATTTACAAAACATCCAATAATAATTACTGTTTTTATCAACATGGCACAATCACCCTAAGTGTGTGATAGTGGCACACATACCTTGATGTCAACCAAAAGGGCTATTGGAATTTAGACCCATTCAACAAGAGGAAAATCATGACAGATACTAGAAACTTAGACAACTACCCAGGACTAGTGAAGTCATGGATCTTGAAGGAGAACCTACAACTACCTATTTAGTAAACCAGAATTATAACTAACTATACTCAGCCTGATCATAAAATTGAGTAAACTGATAGGCTTGAAGGGAGGATGGAAGGGAGAGGCAACTGGGATTGATATATAAAATAAGAATTTTTAAAATTTAAATAAAAATTAATTTAAAATGTTCAACAACCAGGGAAATGCAAATTAAAATTGCTTTGAGATTCCATCTTATACCCATCAGAATGACTAATTATATGTACTACTACTGCTCTAAAAATAATAATTACATCACAGTAGAATGACTTGTACTCTCAGGTCAGTGCCTTGCTCAATCATCTTCATTACTCAATCATCCTTAGAGAAGCTTCCTTCTGCAGCATATGGAAAAAATAAGGAGAGTCACAGCCAGGCAGTAGACAGAGAGACTGAGAGAGAGGGAGACAGAAAGAAAAGAGACAGACTGAGAGACAGACAAAGACCTTGGAGCACTCAGCCCTAAGTGGGGTATCTCTGTCAATTACCTCCACTTAGAACTCAGGGAACCCTGCAGAGGAGGAGGCAGAAATAGTGTAAGATCCAGAAGAAAGGGAGATAACCACAAAAACAAGGTCCTCTAAATCAATATTATTATGTATAAAAGAACTCACAGAGCCAAGGCATTATGCACTAGGCCTGTACAGTCTTCATCAGATGGGGGTGCTAGGGCTTAAAGGAAGTAGACACACACCTCTATCCCTAACCCAGAAGCAATCTAATAGACAGAATCTAGAAGCAACCTAGATTCCCCTCAACTAAAGAATCGATGGAAAAAATGTAGTACAATGGAAAAACACAATGGAATCTTGAAATTTGTAGGCAAATGGATGGAACTAGAAGAAACCATCCTGAGTGAGGTAACCAGTCACAAAAAGATGAACATGGTATATACTCACTCATATATGGATTTTAGACATAGAGCAAAGGATTACCAGCCTACAATTCACACTGCCAGAAAAGCTAGGAAACAAGAAGGACTCCAGAGAAGGGGAAAGGGACAAGATCTCCCAAGAAAATTGGAAACATAGAGGGAGGGAGAGGGAGTTAGGAGAGAGAGAAGGGAAGAAAACGTGGGGAGAGTAGGATATGAGGGAACAGGAAGATTGAGACAGGGAAAGGATAGAAAAGAACAAGAAAAGAGAGCCATAATAGAGGGAGCCATTATAGGTTTTAAGAACAATCTGGCAGTAGGGAACTGCCCAGAGACCTACAAGGATGAGCTCAACTAACAATCTAAGCAATAGTGGAGAGGCTACCTTAAATGTCCTTCCCCTATGAGATTAACTACCTTATATGGCATCCTAGAGCCTTCATCTGGTACCTGATGGAAATAGAAGCAGAGACCCACAGCTAAATACTAGCCAAACTACTGGAATCCTGTTACAGAGAAGGAGGAGTTATGAGCAAAGGGGTCAAGACCAGGCTGTACAAACCCACAGAAACAGCTGACCTGAACAAGGGGGAGCTCATGGGCTCCAGTCTGGTTAATGGGAAACCAGCATAAGACAGACCCAGCCACCCTGAGTGTGGTGTTAGTTAGGAGGACTGGTGCCTCTGATAGTAGAATAGTATTTATCCCTAGTATAAGAATGGACTTTGTGAGCCCATTCTACATAGAGGGATACTTGCTCAGCCTAGACACATGGGGAGGGCCTAGGCCCTGCTGCAAATGATATGACAGACTTTGAAGACTCCCCATGGAAGGCCTCACTCTCCCTGGGGAGCTGGGGTTTGATGGGGGTGACAGGAGAGGATGGGAGAGTGAGGGAACTGGGCTTGACAGGTAAAACAACCTTGTTTCAAATGTAAATAAATAAAAAAGAAAACCCACCTGCAAATGACAAATTATTTTCCTCAAAGGGAGTCCCTCTGGGGATACAAACTACTATTAAGGGTAGGCTGCATGTTCAGCAGTAGGTGGCCAACAGAAAACAAATTTGATGGCATCTTTAGAGGTTCCTTGTTCCATGTCATGTGAAAGACTTTTCCTTTTATTTCTAAATTTGTTTTATTTGTATTTGTTTATTAGCTTATAGTTTTGAACTCTCTTTTTACCCTGCTAGTCCTTGCACACATGTTATGCCTTCAACTTTAGTGTCTTTATGCAATAACTGAATGTGCTAACAAATGAGTCTCTGCTCCTGTATCTGTTTCTTGTGCCTTTTCTTTGGCTCCTTTCCTCCTGTTCATCTGTTTTGTCCTATTTCATTGTGTTATCTTTTATTTTACCTTACTTTATTTTATTATCCCTTAGAAGCCAGTTTGTTTTCTAATGAAAGACAGAAATGGAGTGGATCCAGATAGGAGGGGAGGTAGGGAGGGATTGGGAGAAGTAGAGGGAGGAAGCTGTAATAATATAAAAGCTATTTCCTTTTCAGTAAAAGGAAAAATAAAGTGCAAATAACAATCTAATCTTATGTAACCAGTAGAAAAACATCTTTTCAAGTAAATTGAGTATTAAATTGTAGAGAAGAAAAATTTCTTCTAGACAGATGTGTAAGCTCCCTAAAACTGAGGCCATGAATGCTACCATACATCTAGTATTTATTACCACATAAAATATTACCACAGGATTTTTTAAAGTGTGGCAAAATGGCATTTAATATTTATTTACTTATTTTGGTTTTTTGAGACAGGGTTTCTCTGTATTGTTTTGGAGCCTGTCCTGGAACTTGCTCTATAGACCAGGATGGCCTCGAACTCACAGAGATCCACCTACCTCTGCCTCCTGAGTGCTGGGATTAAAGGCATTTGCCACCAATGTCCAGTACCATTTAAGCTTTTTAACTTAATAGGTTTTACGTTTAAAGTGACAAACTACTATTTCATGTATTTTTTTATATTTTTAAGATTTGTTTTGACATTTATGTGTGTGTGTGTGTGTGTGTTTGTGTGTGTGTGTTTGCCATGTGTGTGCAGGTGCCTCAAGAGACCTTAAAAGTGTATAAGATTCCCCTGGAGCTAATGTTACAAGCAGTTGTAAGCTACAAAATGTGGGTATTGTTATCCTCTGACATGCTCTGAGTCATCTCCCTAGCCCCCATTGTACATATATATATATTTTTTTTTTAATGAAATTCTATGAGCTGGGCATGGTGGCACATACCATTAATCTCAGCATTCAGGAGGAAGAGGCAGACAGATCTCTGTGAGTTTTAGGGCAGCCTGGTCTACAAAGCAAGTACAACCAGGGATGATAAAACGAAAAAAAAATATCTTGTCTCAAAATAGGAAGGAGGAGGAAGGGAAGGAGGAGAAGAAGGATTAGAAGAAGGTGGAGGAGGAGGAGGAAGAGGAAGTAAGGAAGAAAGAAAGAAAGAAAGGAAGGAAGGAAGGAAGGAAGGAAGGAAAAAATTATGATTTTGTAAATAAATCGCAACACAAGCATATGGTTCTAATTGTATGGCTTTTGAATCAAATAAAATTACTTTAATATATGAACATTTGCCAGGTATGGTAGTATAGACCTTTAATTCCTGCACTCATGAGGCAGAAGCATGTGGATCTCTGTGAGTTCAAGTCCAGCCTAGCCTGTAGGGAGCCGTCCCTGCATTCTCCATTACAAGATGGCACCTGCATCCAGCTGGTGTTGAGAGTAAACAAGTCAATGCGCAGGTGCAGGGTGATTTTTCCCTCCCTTAGCCTCTGCCTCTTCCGTGGCGTCATATGGGCCGATGGGCTGCAGCCAATCAGGAGGTGACACGTCCCAGGCGAAGGTTGTAAACCTATATAAGGGTTGGGTTTTGGATGTTTGGCATCTCCGCTCTGTAAGCTTATGCTCTCCCTCTCAAGATGCATTAAAGCTTTACTGCAGAAGGATCCTGAGTGTGCCGCGTCGTTCTTGCTGGCGAGACGGTAGAGCGGGACACTAGCCTGTACTGGTAGATCCTGCAAGTTCTAGACCCAGAGCTACATAGTTAAATTCTGCCTTCAAAAACAAATAAGCCAAATAAGCGTGTCCAATAAAACTCAGTTATAATAAGGTGTGGTCTAGAAGTAAAGTGAATAAGGACATCACCTTTAAACTCCAAATTCCAGAATTAAAACCTTAGGCCTGTCATTTTTAAGGATGTACTCTTCCCTTGAGTTATCATTAATATTTTTTTCAGTTAGCATACAAAGAAGTAAATTTCATTGTGATTAACAGCATATGCTATAGTTTAAGTATAAGTTTGTCTTTTGTGTTTCTTCTACTCTGTTAAGTGGGCGTAATTGTCATACATACATGATGGTACTATAAAAAATAGATAAATTTGAAAATCCATATTAAGCCCCTCATATATTTATGCTGAACAGATGACAGCTATTTCTTTTGTATCATTCTGATTATTCAAATATGTGGATGTGAAATTGCCTCTAGAAACTAGACCTCAGAATGAATGAGTAAATAATGATGTATATTTAGCCTCAGGATTGTGTTTCTATTCTAACCTTTAATCTTACAAACTTATTAATAACTCATTTTGTAATTCCTAACCAATTTACAATACTCTGTATTAGTCACTTCTTTCAACATTGGTATAGGAGGACATTGACAAAAATGTTGTTCTCACTTAGTGAAGGGAAAAACATTGTAATTATATGCTTTTCTAGCATTACTATTATATAAAGAGAAAAAAGTAAACAATGCACCAAACAGAATCCCTTTCTCCTAAAATATAAAAAAATACACCTAATTGTGTAGAAACCGCATTTATAAATATATAAATTGTTATGAGTTATAATATTCTTTTATTTTTCAAAGCTATGAGAAGTAGCCAGTGTTAGTGGATTCAATATCCTTATAAGTGGATTTTAACAGTTATATTACAGGGAAATGTGGGTACTGTTAGGCTATTACAACTAGAATTGGCTTATTGAAGAGACAGTTCAAGGTTGTATGGCTTACTGTCCCCTTTCTCTGACCTCACATCTCTGTTGTAAACATAGTAACTATCGTAGTTACTATCTACTCTACTACCTTAAAATAACCTTGCTAATTGCTTTTTATTTGAACATGGGAAGTTAAATAGAATTACTCTGAGCATCTTGTTTTGGGTTTCAGTCTTCTCACATAAAATAGTCTAATTTCTTTTTCTTTTTTCCTTTTCTTTTTTCTTTCTTCTTTTCTTATTATTTTTCCTTAAGCTAGTCTTATTTCAATCAGCCTCACCTTTCTTGTTGATAATATATGAGGTTTTCCAGCCTTTGAAATTCAAAACTAATCATTGCTCACTTAGACACTGTCAATTTTCTCTGTGACCACATTAGAGACTCACAACTGAAAACAAGGCCACAGATTCCTTTTAAATGAAGGCTAAAATGGAAGGTATGAGTTTAATTTACATGCTATTCAATAAAGTGTGCAGAAAGCACACTTTTCCCCAAACACTTGCAAGAAGACATAGAAAATGCAAACTATAAGAGCTGAGTTTTCTTTACTCCATGAAGACTAGAGTAGGATATGTTGTTCCAAGTGAATTTCTTGAAAAGTTATTTTCAGAGTGAGACGGTGGGTACAGTGATTGTAATGATGCTACCATTAATCCCTAAAGCATTGAGAACTCACTATCAGCAGTGCATATAGCTTCAGGTTAATAAAGCACACACAGTTCCAAATAAAAAACACTTTATTACTTTATAATTACAAAACTATCTTTTTAATTCCTCCTTTTGGTGGTCCCTTCCTCTTCCTTAGTTAGTCTACATACAGGCATGATAAAAGGACCACCACTTCCTTCTCTTGCATGCATACCAAATGTCTTTGTAAAATTCAGACTCAAAATACCAGTGAATTGTCACTCTGAGAAACTAAGGTGCCCCTTGCTTTTAAATCCCCTATAAGAATACTCAAAATAATATCCATAAAGTTCAGAAAAAATAAGACATGCTCATATTCTTGTCATATTTATTCACAATATGATGATACTTCTCTCTTTCTAATGCAATTCTGTGACTTATGATAACTGAAAACACCTTGAGATTTTGCTTGGTGACATGTATTAATACTGAAGAATTTAAAAGGGGACTATTTTTTTAAAACAAGAAACCTACATTTACTAAATTGTGGCTCAGCTTTTTATAGCTTTCCAATTATGAGATTTGCATGGCTTACATTAAGCAATAAAATTAACTTGAAATAATGAAATGTTGGACTTCTCAGCAGGACTATGCAGATCTTTACAGTATTGGGAGAACATATTTATCATAGAAGATTTTTTTGATGAACCTAAGAAAATTGTGTTACAATGATCTTTATCTCCTGACCTAATACATACAAAACCATAAGTAGAGAGAATTAATAGTATAAGCATGTCATGTATACTTAATCCTGAGCCATTATTTATCCTCTCTGATATTACACTTATGCATTTGTACTTGCATTTCCACATTTATTGTCACTTCTATTAGAAACCTAAGATGAGATGTATGTATGTAAAAATACATAGAAAATTACCAGCTCAGAAAATGATAGACATCTATAAACGTTGAAAGAGTAGATTTTCATGCCCTACGTTCAGTGCTGATTGGTTGCTTTAACTTTTTATGTCACTTTGCTCTGTTTAATGTCTTGTACATGAAAATTTTACTCCACTCAGAGATAAAATTATTCCATGGAAGACATGTACTTCTCTGTAAAGATGAATATATATCTTGCATCTCAGTATTTTTCTATTTACAGAATTCAGTTTTAAATACATGTATTTAATTTCTATTTGGTTGGAAACATCTTTAAAAACTTGATCTGGGTCTTGTAAATAACAACATGCCATAAATTTTAAATTAGAAGCAGATGAATCTCATTTTCCTTACTTTTTCCACAGTTTTTCCACATTGTGCCTCTATCATCAGTGGAGGCACAACCCTGTGACCACAACCATCATACAGTAAAATTCATCTCTGCTATTTCCAGTGTTCAATTAAAGAAACTATTTGCCTGGCAATTCCTACCTTTGAAACAGACTAAACAATATCAGCAAAGAGAATAATGACTGAAGAATTATTTCATTTTAGCCAACCATTGATGAACCACTCTCCTTGCTCATGAGGCGTGAACGGGTAACGGAGCTGCCATGGCGAGATAGTTGGTCACGAAACTCTGAAGCCATGAAATAATACAGTATTGGGTCCAAAAGGCAGCAGATACTTGCAAGGCAAAGGCAAAAAGGATGAAAATATAGCGTGCTTTTGACAATGGAACAACTGGTAATGATGCTTTCCTTAACCATGGTGTAAAAAATGAAGTTAATATGATAAGGAGTGAAGCAGATAACAAAGACAGCAGCACACATGAAAACCATCCGCAGTGCTTTTTTTCTCTCACTAATCCCTTGAAAAGCAATCGGTGGCTGTTTCAAGGATATAGTTGTTTTCCAGGTACAACAAGCGATGGTGATCACTGGAATCACAAATCCAGCCAGCTCTGCAACTGTAACCATAGTGACCATATTCACTGCATCCATCTGTTTGTATCCAAGATCAGCAAAGCAGGATTCCGTGTTGTTGGCTAAGCCAGCACTTCTTAGGATGGGAAATGGCAAACAGGCAGTCCCCACAATGACCCAGATGGCAGCACTGATGGCCACATCATACCTACGCTTCCAGTTTCTGGCTTTGAATGGCTTGAGAAGAAAGAGGCACCTCTGAAGGCTGATGCATGTCAGGAAGCAAATGCTGGCATACATGTTGAGATATTTCAGATAAAAGCAGAGCAGGCAAAGGACCCTCTGAAATGGCCAGTGACGGTTGATATAATAGTAAATCCGGAGAGGTAAGGACAAGATGTGAGCGAGATCTGCCACTGAGAGATTGATCATGAAAATGATGGCCTTATTCTTCTTGCTGATGAAGCGGCACAGAACCCACAGGGCTGCACTGTTAGCCAGGAGACCAGGGATGAATATGAAGATATAGGTAGTTGCATAGAGTGAGTACTGAAATGTCGGATGTGTAACATTGCAATTGCTCTCAGCAGTGCTGGTACTGTTGCTGCCCATTTTGAATATTTCAGTATGTTCATCAAGATAAATGGTGGAATTATGGCTCCTGTCCAAACAAAAATTAAAAAGCACAGTGGTTATGTAACACTTTGGTGAGTATTTAGGGCTCTCTTTCACGCTGAGATATAGAATATTCCACTTAGGGACAACTCACAGATATATAAGTGGAGACTCAAAGAAGATGCACTACTGACCCAACATTGCACAGTAAATCAGTTAAGAAATAGAAATGTGCCTTTATATGTTTTTATATTGTTCTTACCATAGCAAAGACATTGTGGCAACTAATATATTCCTTAACTTGGTTCTCCAGCATTACAAAATGTCCTTGCATCCACGAGTTTGTATTGGCACTGATCTGGCTGACTTGGGGAACCTGAGAATATGACATTCTCATTATTTTATCATAACAGTTTGTTACTATAGGGTCCTCTTGAAGTGACTTATATCCCCAGGCTTGTGGTCCATTCTCATTTTACATGAAAAACTACAGTACTGTATGATTGTAGCTACTGAACTATGATTACTTCCTTATTGTAACCTTAGACGTATAGTCCTCAGGTCTCCTCTGAAGAATCATATACCATTATATATGTAAGTCTGCATACATATACATATATACTTTAAATAAAATGTTCTTATTTAGACTGACAATACTCCCCCCAAGAGCTGTAGGCTATCTAGCAAAACCCCATTGCCAGACATGAGAAGCCTCTTTTGAGTTGTTGGGCTATCAAATTGACTCTCAAAAGATAGGCTATTGCTGTTGTCCTTGCTTAACAGAGCTGAAAGGTAAGTCCCTACAGCTGAAGGCACCATGCACTTTGGACACGGGACTTAGAAAACATGAACTGTATTTCTCCTTCAGGACTATCATTCATGGTACCAAAAGACACCATGCAAACTACAAAGGAAGTGAGCAACTGATAGCTATTATGACTTTGAATCACAGCAACAAACAGCATGAAATGACAATCCAAAGGGTGAGATACTGTCATGAACATTTGCTGGTAACCAACAACTCTCTAACTTGGACTTAAGACCCAGTCAGCAAGAAGGAAATCATGCCTGCTACTGGAAACCTAGTCACCTGAAGTGACTAGGCTAGTGAAGTCATGAATCTTGGAGGAGAACCTATAGCTGACATTTCACTAAGGCAGCATAATTCCTAACAACATTGTAAATATTCATTCCACCTACATCTAAGTGTATCCCTCACACCTCATCAAGAAAACCTCTATTTGTAATAGACAGAGATGATTAAAACCACAACAAACTCAAATGTAGTGTTGTGGACCCAAATCCTAAGGGATATACCTACAGTTCAACTCCTGCCTCTAAGGCTCAGAGATCATTGAGAAAGAGGGGATGGAAAGACTGTAAGAGCCATAGGAACAGGAAGTTTGCTGTGTGATTGTATCTCTTAGAATTGTCAGAGGATCTATACCCATAAAGTCTCCTCAACATGACTACCTAAACATGAGCTGAAAAAAAAATATATACCATCAATAGACGTTAGTGTGGATGAGGACAAACTTATGACGCCATAACCATAGTCAGAGAACTATAAACAACTAAGGATGCTGGGAGAAACAGTCTTCCTCAGGGAAAGAGCAATACTAATTGATTATCCAATGCCAAATGGTTAGTCTTGAGCGCATATACTAACAAGTATCATTCTATGTACTGAGAAGGTTATACTTATATCTTTTGGAGTGTGTACACACACACATACACACACACACACACACACACACACACACACACACACACACAGACTCCCTAACAACAAAAAGATCATGAATTTGAGAAAAAGTAAATTGGGTACATTTAGAAGTTGGAGGAAGCAAAGGTAAAAAGGGAAATGATGTAATTATATTATAATCTCAATATATTATTTAATTTTAAAAGAATCTTATACTAGTGCAACAAAGGCAGTGAAAACATTATTCAGCAGTCACAGTGAGCATTGCCTTAGCAACAGTAAAACAGGCCATCCAAACTTTTTGAAAACAACTTAAAATTTAATTTTTTATTCATTAAAGTAATCATCATAAGAAAAAAAGGAAATCAACCAAGCAAGGAAGCAAGCATGGCCTGGTCTTGTTTATGACATGATGTAGCTAGTTGTATGTTATGTTTATTTACTACAATGGAGCAATGTAATTTTAAGTTCATTTTATTTGTGGAGGAATGGCATCTGATATAGTTCTCGGTTACATTGTAATACACAGAGATGGAATAATATAACAGAACCCCCCCAAAAAAAGCAAAACTGAAAAAATAACAGAACCCCAAGTGATGATTTCACAGGCAGAAAATATCCAAGTACTTTCACTTTCCTACTTCTCTGTCATAGACAAATCTACTTGGCCTAGCATCTGTGATGTTCTATAAAGAGTAATGTAGTCATCCTGTGTGTATAGGGATGACTTAGTGTGGGGAGGAATTCAAGGTGGAAGAGAAGAAATCAAAGTATCATCAAAGATGTACATCAAAATCAGCAGAAGTAGTCACATAGTCACATGGTTTATGTAATTTATTATTATTATTATTATTATTATTATTATTATTATTAAAGTAGTAGTACCATCATAACACAGATGGGGTGACTAATGTTCAGAGAGATTTAAATCAGATGTTTTCTTAGTAGTGCTCTATTGCTGTGAAGAGGTACCATTACTAAGGCATTTAATTGGAGAATTGGAGGCTTGTTTACAGTTTTAGAGGCTTAGTAAATGATTATCATAGTAGGAAATAGACAATCACGGAACTGGAGCAGTAGCTGAGAACTTTACATCCTGTTCCACAGGCAGCAGGCAGAGACAGATAGGCAAAGTAAGAGCCAGAGAGATTTGCCTGGCGTGGGCTTTTGAAATCTCAAAGATCACTCCCAGTGTCACACAACCTCTAACAAGCTAGCTGCCAGCATGCAATTTCAACATCTGAGAACAGCTCAAGCTCAGTGGAATCGCACTTCCGCTTTTGCATGTAACAAACATGACTATTTGTTTTTGCTTCACTGGTGCAGTTCGTTGCACTTACTAACAGAGCACGTTCTCACCACACCTCTGAGTTAAACAAATAGAGCTCAGTTTGGAGTTTGGTCAGAACAGAATGCTCAAGTCCCGTTTGTACCATTTTTTTTTTTAATGGGTTTCTGTGCCTCTGAATCTGGCACCAGTACAACTCAGAAATTCACAATTCATCACTGATTTAGTGATTCTCATGATCTGGTTACCAAACCTCTTCTCCAAACAGAAGCTTAAATAGGAACAGTTCTCCCTCAATCTCCTCAGTGAAAATTAAGAGTAAACTCCCCATGCTGGAAGGGATGGGGAACTTTTTTTTTTTTTTTTTTTTTTGGTTCAACAGAAATATTTCACCTTGGAACAGGAATACTTAACTTGTTCTGAAGAATTTGTGTCACTTTGGAATTAAAGAAACTGTCAAGCGTTGAAGTGTGTTCCCTATTTGTCTTCTTTATCACTGCTATTTCTCTAGCTTATTGTGTGCCTCTCTAGTCCCTTATCTCTCATTGCCTCTTGCTCTCCCTAATTCTGGGTAGCTTTTCTTACTTAATTTGCCAACATTGCTCTCCTTTAACATAAACATATTTTTGGTTCCTGTCTCATGAAGAGATGTGAAATTTATGATTCATTCCTGAGTATGTGTTTCCTTTTTTTCTGAATCTATTGCTCCTCCTATCTAGAATATCCTCCTTCTGTGTCTTAATACATCTAGCTAAGCTTAGTCCTAGTTTTCAGGTTAGAGAAGTCTTCAACATTTTATCTTTCAGGGTAATTCTATTTATCATTCTTAATCTTTGGAGCATCAACACTTGAAATGCAAAGGCTCATTTAATCATTTACTCACTACATCGTTCATTCTGTTATTGCCTTCATTTGTACCGTAAAAATATGATGTCACCATGTAGCTACTAAGCATTCAAAGAAGTTTGTATGTGAGTTGTTCAAAGCTCCCATCTCGATGCATTTTACAAAAATGAAAACCTTGGGGTAACAACTAGTACACTTCTGTTACCTCCTGCTTCCCTAAAATCTGTCTTCTCATTTGGATTATTAGACTGCCCATGATGTATCCTTTACTGCTCAGGAAAGTCATGGTTGCAGAGTCCAAAAAGAAGAGGGAATGAAACAATTTAGAAATCACAGGTGGTCACACATATCCTTTAGTAAATATCAATACTTCCCAAAGCCTCAGACTACCCACTCTCAGCAGCACCTCAGGAAAAAGGCAATCCTTGTAATATGCTTCTTATGGTTTCTTATACTTTTACTAATTGTCATGGAACATTATAAAAGTATCACAGATAAGTATTTCATTAGCAAATTAGCAAATTTTATGGCTTCTTCTCTCCACTTGGACTCAGAATAGTGGTGATGAGACTGAATCTACAGATCCCAAAGCTCTTGACACTTAGAAAGTGAGAATAAAAGGGAAGTAACGTTGTTTATTTAACTTTTTCTCCCATGGATTTTTGAGAACTATGACAGAATCCCATCCTATGAATCCTGTGATGGATTTTTTTTGTAAAATACAGAATCTTCATGAATTTTATCCCTATTAAGCTCATTAGAGGAATCTTTTAAAGAAATCATTGAAAGAAAAACTCTAAAATATCTATAAAATCAGTGTATCACATTCTCAAGGTGAAGGGTATGGTGACAAGGAATCTTTATCCCTGTGAGGTAAGTACAAGAGATAGCAATAATATTTCCACCATAGTTATAGCTGATGCAGTCAAGAAAAATATAGTGCCTGTTTTAAGGTCTTAAGATTGTTTTATGGTAGAACTAGAATCAGAAATTAGGTTTGTCAGCCTCTTGCTGATCTGTGTGCCATGTTACCTTGATTCTATGAAATTCTATGATATACAATATCTCAACTGAGTGAAGATGATACTTGTGCTAAGGTGTTTATACTCTATTCTTAGTCTCTACAGGAACTATAGAGACTGTCGTTGGGGGTGGGGAGGAAAATTCAGGATATGTCTGCAGAAAGATAAAGTTAAACTTAGTTTGTCTGGATTGTTGACTACTTTTATATTGTAGCAATCTTTCCAAACTGAGGTCTAGTTCTATCTTTTCAACAAAGACTTCCATAAGCATGCAGGTATGCACTAGTTATTATTAATGACACTCATCTGGGAATTAACTTGTAATTTAATCTAGCAAGCATATATTTCTTTATGTGTATATTACATATGCTAATTACTGAGGACATGGAAGTTGATTGAATAATAAATTCTGGAGAAGAATTTACTTAACTGACACCCTCAAGAAGTTTGCATCATTGGACTGGCAAGATGGCTCAAGATTTAAGAGCACTTGAAGAGATCCTGAGTTCCATTCCCAGTACCAGCATCGAGGCTAATAATAATACTTTACTTCCATTCCAGGGGATCTATTATCTTCTTCTGACCTACACACACACCAGGCATGAATGTGATATACAGACACTCTTTTAAAATGTTTGTAGTCATGTGGGAGAGAAAGTAGAGTAATTCACCATAATAAATTTTAAAAGCATGCCATAAAAGATGTACAAAAGGCATTTCTGTAGAAAGAGAAAGAAAGCCTGGACAGAAGATGTCTGTAATTGAAACTTGAACAATAAGGCAATTTCAAGAATCGGTTTTGAAGGTAATCATGATGTAAGAGAAGTGTGTAAAAATGGGATAATAACCATTCTACCCAAGCTAGTGGATAGGATGAGATTGTGAAAAGTACAGAATATGAGAAGCTACTTTAAGGAAAAGATGATTGAAGCAGATGGTACCATACCGTGAAAGGATTTGAATGCACTTGAGAGGAAGATAGAATCCTTGAAATATTTTGATAAAATTTTTGATATAACTCTACTTGAAGTTCAAAATGATCTCTCTAGCAACATTGTGAAAATTTGTTTAGAAAGATAGTCCACTGGAAGTCCAAGCTGCTTTGATATAATTAGGTTGATGAACAGTACAGGCTTGCCAGCAATGTGTAGAACGTGCTATATTCAGTATAGTGAAACCACAGAAGACCAAGTTCACAACAGAACTGTTCCTCCTGACTGCTACAGCATTTGAGGTAATAAAGAATGAGCTCCAAACTTGTTAAGAAATGAAAATTATAATTTCAAGTAAAAGTCACATAAGACATTGGCTAGGTCCTGAAAGTCAAAGATAATTTTATTATAAAATACTATAAAATTTAGCTTCTTATTCTGGTACATTAGAAATTTGTACTCTCTGTCAAGGATCATCAATTTCTGTCTTTTTTCTGGAACTTTTCTCTCCAACATAAACAAGATATATCAAATATGTATACTCTCCAAGATTAAAAACAAACAAACAAAAAACAAAACTTTTCCTTTTAAATTAATTTTATTTAAATTAAAAAAAAATCTTAGTTTACATACCAATCCCAATTCCCTCTCCCTCCAGTCCTTCCATTCCCCCCACTAACCCCCATCCAACCCCCATCCACTCTCAGGGAGGGTGAGGTCTCCCATGAGGGATCAAAAAGACTGTCACATCATTTGTGGCAGGACCTAGGCTCTCCCCTGTGTATCTAGATGGCCCAGGGTCCCCAACTGACACTCACATTCAGGCCTGGTTTCAGTTTTATGCTGGATCCCAAGCTATCAGACTAGGGTCTGTGAGCTCCCACTTGCTCAGGTCAGCTATTTCTGTGGATTACCCCAACATGGTCTTGACCCCTTTGCTCATCACTCCTCCCTCCCTACAACTGGATTCCAAGAGTTCAGCTCAGTGCTTAACTGTGAATCTCTGTTTCTGCTTCCATCAGCTACTAGATGAAGACTCTATGATGACATTTAAGGTAGTAATCAATCTCATTATTGGGAAAGAGCATTTAAGGTAGCCTCTTCACTATTGCTTATATTCTTAGTTGGGGTCATCCTTGTGGATTCCGAGAGATTTCCCTAGTGCTAGATTTCTCGTTAAACCCATAACAACTCCCTCTACAAACCCCAGGGAAGCTAGGAAACAAGGAGGTAGAAAAAGCTTTCTTTAAAAGGTCTAGAGAACTACAAGACTGCCGCCAGCTAACAATTTGAGCTTTCGTGAAAAGGCTACCATAAATGCCCTTCCCGGATAGTGAGATCAACAACTAACCTATCCATGGAACCCTCATATAATACCTGTTGGAAACAGGAACAAACACCCATACCTAAACACTGAGTCGAACTAGAACCCAGATGCAGATGGGGAGGACAAGACCAGGCGGCAGAAACACATAGAGACAGCTTACCTGAATATGGAGGAGCTAACGGGCCACCAGACTGATAGCTGAGAAGCCAGCATAGAACTGACTCAGGTCCCCCTGAATGTGTGTCTCAGCCAGAAAGACTGAGAAATCTAAGGGGCCTCAGACAGTGGAGCTAGGATGTATCCCTGGTGCACAAAAGGACCTTGTGAACACATCCCCCATGGAGGGATAACTGCCTTAATCTAGAGACAGGAGAGAAGCCCTAGTCCCTACTTCACATGAACTGTCAGACATACATGACCCCTACATATGGAATTGGGGTGGGGGGATGGGAGGGTGGTTAGGGTGCATGTGAGAGGGCAGAGAGGGTAAATGGGAGGGAGGGGAAATGGGATCGACATGTAAAATAATAAATTAAATAAAAAAAGCTTTCTTTAGATCTCATCTTGGAGCTAAATAGATTCCTCTGGATCAAGGGCCTACTTCAACACTCTTTTTTTTTCTGGCACTAGGCATCTGTACTTTGATTCTCCTCTTCATCAGACTACAGATTTCACTAATAAAATGCATTTTCACATGGGAAGAGTCTGTATCTTACAATTTTACATATAATTAAGTCTGTTTAGCAGAGGTCTAGGCAAGCAATAGGAACTTACACAGGCAAGAGTAGGTAGTATAGGCATATATTAGAAAACACTTTTAAAAAGTTGACTTCTGATGTCTATCGCAGGAGCCATATTTCACCCTCTGCTCCAGAGATAAATATAGTTAGATTCCTAGATATCAGAACACATAAGAAATTCAAAGTTCTATTTCCAACCAGAATGTCATATATTTAAGTAGAATTTGATCATCTAGCTGTATAATTTTGTAGAAATAAATATTATTTCAAAATATATATTTATATCAGGCTTTTGAGTCTGATTCACTAATGGTGAGCCCAATATTTTAAACAGGTACAAATAAACAGCGCCCAACAAGCTACATTAGTTTCCAGTTTTTACTCAAGCATGCCTATATAATTATGACATGGGTTTTGTCCTTAACTCATAGTGAACTACTAAATCTAATCTGTTTCCTATCAGGTACTCAATGTTATTCTTGTGTATATCAGTCTTGTAAGAATTTAGAGTTTTATTATTATACCTCTCATAGACTGTGAAATTGAATCCCAGCAGAATTAATTTTCCCCAAAGTCCAAGAGGTATTGCAATTTGATTTATAATGATATTTTCAAAAAACTAGAGAAAGATGAAACTCTCCATTTCCAAATAAGTTCTTGCATGAAAAATTATTTTAAAATGCTATTCATACAGAATATACTCTCCTTAAAGGTAAAGACACTGCCATTCTGGGATCTAGTTCTAACACTTTTAATTATATGCACTAGGGATATATGGCAAATGACTTTCCACCAGGTGTCAGGGTAGTCCCTCCAGGTGTCAGGGTAGTGTTGTATCAGAATCAAGGATCTTTGTAAAGTTTTACATTTGGACTCAAATCATAGTAAATTGCAGATAGAAAATTCTGGGACATTTTAATTTTAGTTTTGAAAACAGGAGTGCTGAGTTAAGCAAGACTTGCAGGATATGGAATACTCAAAACAGTATACTACATTTTTAAAAATACTTGACTTGGATCACACAGGCTTGGATTCTACCAGTCAAATACCAATCCTCTACATTGCTGCAGTAAGCCCCTTTCTTTCTGTCACTTTCATTTTCTTTATTACTAAAATAATACAATTGAACTCATTGGCCTTTAACTCCTTTCTAGTTCTAATTTTTCTTGTCTATATGGGCAATACTCCCAACACTACTAGCATTGCCACTGCCTGGTCCTTATGCAGCCGCTATCCCTGATGAACATGCATACTTAGAGCACTATAGATATGTGTATGTGATTGACAAAAATCATTATTGAATGATTATTACAAATGGCTGTACCATGCAATATCATTTAACTGAAAGTTGAAGATACTAGGACTCAAATAAGTAATCCCATTTCCCTGAAGGTATTAAGCTCTGGATTTAGAACTAAGATTAAGGAGATAGTTCATTCCTTACATACCACAGCTATGAGTCTTCACCTGCTCAGTTCTCCTCTTTTTAACCTGTTGTCATTAAGTAAACAGCACAAGTAAACAAACATGCTTGCCAAAATTACTTCTATTTTCCTTGATAGTAGGGGTAGCCCATAGGCTTGTCAACTTAAAGAAAATAAATTTAAAAAGTGGAAGAACTAGATACAGATGAAAAAACAAAATCACAGTCCCTCTAATAAAACTGCTATAAGTATTACTCTCCACATTTTTCCTGGTGACTGCATACATGATGGTTGGAAAGTGCCAGTTCAATGGGATAGATTGCTTTAAGTCTAAGATCAGCATTTATCCCTAGTGTGTGAATGGACATTGGGAGTTGACTCCCCATAGAGTGATGCTCTCTCAGCCTAGACACACAGGGGTGGGCCTAGGCCCTGCCCCAGTGATGTGACAGACTTTGATGATTCCCCATAGAAGGCCTCCCCATTTCTATGGAGCAGAAGAGGGATGGGATGGGGGCTAGTGGGGGGGGATAGGAGAATGGAAGGGAAAGGGAACTGGGATTGATATATAAAATAAGATTGTTTCTAATGTAAATAAATTTTTAAAAAAGATTTGGCTCCTACAATCAACAGCAACTCTACATTGATTTTTTTTTTATGTTTAGTGGCGAAAGTAATGGTTTTAAAATCCTGATCTTATTCATAAGTAAACTTTTTAAACAATTTAATTAAATAAAATTTATAACTCCCAACCCAACCATTGCCCTGATCATGGGAAACTGTTCATACTATGGTTTCACAGCAAACATTACTGTGTTCTTTTTTAGAACCATGACACAGGGCTTCATAGGATGCCAACTCACTTATCTCAAACGCAGATAACCAGCAAGCACCACCCCAAACTTCTCAAAAAACTGCTCATTCACTAGGAGTTCTTTGCTTCTCCACTACTAGGATTTAGTAGTCCATACAATTTGAACTGAACAACTGTACCAGTTAGGCCCTGAAAAGAACTGTGTTTGACCAAAGAAGGCACTGTATTCGACAGGAACCTATACAAAAAGCAACTGTTCTAAACCTATGACTTCAATATCAGTATAATTCAGGCAATTACCAACCTAAGTATATCTGCATATCAACTATCTGTGTACTGCATTTTAGTTGCATAAATTCCCTAATTAATAAAAAATGACTGCATCTATTTAAGCAAAAAATTTAAAAATATCCTCATTTGATAATTCTAAGAATTGAGACTATCACCTCCCCTAAAACCAGGGCAAAGTCATTATCATCATACCTAGGCTACTTATGGAATCAGCTAAGCACACAGTCTATCTTGAAAGACTCCCCAGATAGCTTGTTTTTGACTCAATAGTGCTAGCTCCACTACTAAGAGCACTACTGAGAAGACAAATGTCCCATGTTTGAACACTGCTATCTAGAAGAACTGAGGTTAGGACACAATTTCCTCTTAGAGAAACACAGAACATCTCTGAAATCATCTGAAACATTATTTCTCAAATATTAAAATAAAGAGGGCCATAGGTAGATTTATAATAGTTCTGAAAGTCACAGTCATCTGGAGGGGGAAAAACATGGGTTTTAAGACTCAGTTCCTAGATGTAATTCTGCTACTAATTACCACAGTGCTCTTAAGTGATTTCATCTCACTGACTCTCAGTTAATCCAACTGTATTGTCAGGGATTTTTATCTAGATAACCTTTTTAATTCTGAAATACACCATTTGTTATTCTTCTTTTATCCTAGAGGAAAATACTATTTGTTTCGGTGTCTATGCAAGTTAAACTCACAATTAGGAGTTCCTATGTAACTAGATAAATTATACACAGCAGAAGTTCATCTCTCTCTCTCTCTCTCTCTCTCTCTCTCTCTCTCTCGCTCTCTCTCTCTCGCTCTCTCTTTCTCTCTCTCTCTGGCTAAGTATGTCAAATTTTCACAAATAAGACTAAATACAGGACTGTACTTACATTTTGTGTCATACACCATTCCTTGTCCACTCTACAAAAGGCCCCTTTAGCAAGCAGTGAGTTATATCATAAAGGACAATAATGCTATTGTAACAATAAAGGCTGAAATATTAAACTTCACTTTGAATTCTGGCTAGACTCAAAGGCAATCACATTTGTTTCTCTTATAAGAATCCTGAGATGAGAAACCAGAGACCATTTCATTTAAAACCCTGGCTTCACATTTGTCCCTGTTCTGATTGTCCTGTATCCACCAATCCCCACAAATGGAACCACAGTTATAGATACTTGACTAAAACTTACCCTGATGCTGAGCCGGGATAAGCAATCTTGTATCTTTGCAAGGAGATGGGAGTAAAAAAGTACAACTCTGGGCAGCACGTACATATCCTGCTGATAACTGAAAAAAATTAGTGTTGAAAGAGGAAGTTGAGCACATTGATGTCTCACCACAGAAACCTTACTTGCACAGAACGAAGGTAAGTCCCTTGAGCAAATGACGCCAGTCAAATTTGATTTCTTCTTTATTTCATTGGTGCTAAACAAACAACAAATACATCATTGCTTTCTTAACTCTTACCCACCTTATTTCCTTCCATAACATGCCAGATGTTTTTCTTACTATATTCCAGTAGGTTTTGTGTCAAGATAAGATTTCTAAGCCAAACATGAAGAAAGTTTACCAAAGAACTGGAAAGCTGATGCTCTTTCAATTCCAGGAAGCAAAGGCCGAGGAACCTTCAAAATACATGTCAAGAATAACAACAGGACTATCTTGCCTAAACTTTCCACTAAATCTAGATTATCCTCATTTTGATCACTAATTCACATTTTAATGTGCAGTTTAACTGTTCTGTGTGTTTATTCTGCCTTTACTATACTGAAAACTTTACTATATGGAGAAAAAAGGTCTATATCCAGATTATTTCTGTGTTCCAAACAAAGCAATTTCAAGAATGCTGTTTGAATGAAAGCTGAGGGAACAGGTGAATAAATAAAAGCTCAAAGATTGAACCATGTAAATAAAAGAAAAACACTATTGATTGCAGTCTGCCTCCAGTAGTGGGTCTGGTGGTTCTGCACAGTGTCTACAGGATCTTGAGAAATACTCAAGTAAATACCACACACTTAGAAACAGCACTTTCAGCTGAGTTTCAGAATAAGTCTGAAAAGCAAGGCTTATAAAGTAGTACAAACCTCTACAGGCGTTTAAAAGAGCCGCACTCAGAATTTGCAGCCCGGAGCTGCAAAGAACGTTCTGGGTAATAACCATAGTAAAGAAGAAAAACAAAAATACTTGTGGGTTAGGTCAAAGAGTAGCATTTTGATTCACAGATAAGACTGATTAAAGAAGGAAATGGAAGACCATATTTTTGTAGGAGGGCACCCTGGATATGCAACAGCTCATTTTGCAACAAACGCATCTTATAAAACCAGAACTGTTAGAGACTTAGGGGGAGCTAGGTCCAGCACTCAGCGATGTCCAATAAAAATCACAGGGGTGTCAAGTGATGGAAAAGCAATGGTTTTAGCTTTGGAAATTAAGCCTGGCTTGATTGATGGTGTATAACCATGACTTGTGAGGACTGGCAAAGAGATAGGATATTCTTCCTTGCTGAGCTATGTAAATGAAACAAGTTTGACCTTACAGTCCTCTTCTTAATTCTGATTTCATAGATATATCCAGCTCCAATCTGTTGTTAATTTAGTTTTTTGACTTGGCATCCCTACTGAAAAGAGACTAAAGCTGACAGGCCAACACACATCTCAGTCCATTTGGCAGTTCTCTTCTTTACTATAAATTATTAAGTTGGCCTCGTAATACAAATCTGCCCCTTGTGAATTTTAGAAGTGTGAGCCAGTTTCCTAGGGTATTATCCTTCACTGAAAAAAATATAGTTCCAGACCTGTTGAACTTAGAAAACAAAGCCTGGGCTAGAGGGAGAAGGAAACTCTTTCCTCACAAGTGACCAGTGTCCCCACATGCTATATCTATTTCACAGACAACTTCTAAATGTTGCTAGAAGAAAGCCTGACTATTAACCTCACCTCTTTTTTGTATTCAATGTCCTCACATATCATTGGCTTTAACATGGGTAGAAACAGATCAGAAGTCAGTGACCCAATTTAGGCAAAACCAATTTAATTCCAGTAAATCCGTGGGTCATCTAGAAGGAACAAAGCTATGAACAAAAATAGTTTAATAACTTAGCAATCATTTCTACTATTCATATGGAAGTTTTCTAGCTGCTGAATACAGCTGGTGGTCTGAGTGTCAATATCCCAGATGTAACAGTCTAAATTTAGTTTACCCATCAATCAGGATGCTTCCTTTTTTTCTCTCTTACTGTTTCATATATTCCCTAGGCTGGGAAAAGTTTTCAATTTAGTGCTTTAAATGTTTGTAGGACCTATAAAAGTAGCATTGGATGAGTAGTAACAGCTATGCTTGAGAACATTATTCATGACCAACTATTTTATTTTCTAGGAGAATCTACCTGAAATTGGGATTAGGAAAAGCTTACTTTTTCTTAAGCAACCAGCATGATTTAATTGTTGTGTATATATGTAGTCCTCTTTTTCATAGTCTACTGAAAAACATTGGGCCTGTTTTAACTCTATGGGTATCGAATGGAAGAAATCTTTTTATAGTGTGTTATTTTAGATTAATTATTTCTGTGACTCAATTTTTAAGTATTTCTCTTACATTCTATGTTTTAGTTTTATTTGTAGTTTGTAGTAATGCACTAGAGCATGCTTCCTTTTACAGTAACAACAATATTTTCTCAAATAATAAGGAAAAAATACAACAGAAGTTAAATTATAACTTCAATTGTTTTTTATTAGAACCAGTCAACACAAACTTTTTTGGATAAACATTTTTAAGCCCTCTGATTTCTTTCTATATAACCATAGAATACCACTGTGCACTATTTTATAATTAATTACCCAACAAATATTTAAAGAACTATAATAATGATGAAGTTATAGTATGCAGCTGAGTTGTTTTTTGTTCAACTTGAGATTTTGTTATATTTTAAATTAAAATATGAACACATAGTTCCCCCTTTCCTGTTCCTTCCTCTAACCCTTTCCATATGACAACCCTTGTTCTCTCTCAAGTAAATGGTCTCTGAACTCTATTTCTTTAGCTTATCATACATACAGAAAGATTTGGAGGGAGGAGAAAGCAAGGGGGAATTATGCAACTCTAAAGTTTGAAAACTGAAATACAAGCATACATACATAGAATGTAAGCAAACATAGAAAAACTTTATAATTGCTGAAATATAACAAAGTTAAGCCAAAGGAAATGGACAAATAATTCTAGGGAAGAAAAACAATATTATCAATTACTCAAGTGGAAAGTAGAGTCGCCTATATTTGAGGGGTAGTAAATACAAAACTTTTCTGAAGCATGGGGCATGTTGGAAATGGTGAAATAATATATTTTTGGTAGATACATGCAAATGAACTCTTAAAACATGGAAGTAATTAGATCCAGGAAGTTTTGAGATGGGTTTTAAACAGAACCAAGGCAGAGGAATGAAAATTTTTGTGAGTACTTTGTGTACAGTCAGCATTGTAGACTATTTGCACTCATCATCTCATTGAATCTTTTCTATGAAGGAGGAACTGATATTATCTCCTGTCTTACCCAATGCTCAATTGGAACAGAATAGTAATTAACTTCTTAAGATGGGAAAGCAAGGAAATGGGAGAAGCAAAATTCTGATCCAACAATATTTGCCTATACAACTCCCTAAAATATCACTTAGAAGCCAAAATTGAATGATGAAAGGTCTTTTGATGGATATATTAATAACTTAAGTATGAGGTAATAAGAATGTGTATTAGGGCAACAACAGCATAAATGAAGATGGAAGAGTAATTTCAAAAGAATTATATCTCTCTAAAGGGCTCTTAAAGCTGCAATCAGTAAAATGAAAGAGGAAATGAACCTTCATGAATAGTAATAAATCAGTCTTTGAAGGGAGCCAATTTTTGCATATTTTCCATTTAAAGTTTTTGAATTGTACCTTGAAGTGTCTTCTTTGAAGAAGAAAAACATAATTTATAGCTGAAAAAGAAATTAATTTTCCTGAATTTCAGAGGTTTGTTTTGAAGACATTTATCAGTCCAGGGCCACTTCTTGAGGCCCCCTGTGAGGAATGTTCTGTCCTAAGAAGTGAAGTAGCTTCACTGGATATGAAATCTAAAGAAATCTATTTCATTAAGACCAATTTGGTGTATGTATTGTAAATCACTCAGAATGGTGAAATTTCACTATTTTCTCGATGATCTCTTTGGATTCCAACCATCCTATGTCATGGAAAATGACTAAAATGCCAAGAGATGAGGAAAATAACTTATCTTGTCCCACTTTATTATTTTATAAAAAGACATGCGCTTGGCAATAAAACTGATAGTTGGAAAAATTATGCAATAACAAAGACTGTATTTATTCATCATCTTCCACTTTGAATGGTTTAGATTAGTTCTTTTTTAAAGGATTCAAAGTTACCTCTTTGTTCCCATTGCTTTAAAATAATATTATTGTACATGCATGCTTTGCCTTATTTGGGACATCTAGATTTTTTTGGATTTTTATTTTATTCTTTTTTCATACACACACACACACACACACATACACACACACACACACACACACACACATATATATATATGTGTGTGTGTGTGTGTGTGTGTATTCTTATTTTATGCATCGATCCCAGTTCCCTCTACATCCCTCACTCCCGTGGTACCTTCCCATCCCATTGCCCCCCCCCCAACTCCACAGGGAGGGTGATGATGCCTTCCAGGAGGGATCACCAAATTTGTCAAGTCATTTGGAGTAGGGACTAGGCCCTCCCCCCCCGCCTCTAGGCTAAGGGAGTATCCTTCCATGGGGATGTACACCCAAAGTCCTTTTGTGCACCAGGGATACATCCTGGTTCCACTGTCAGAGGTCTCTTAGACTGCCCAGGCCATCTAACTGAGACCCATGTTCAGGGGGTTTGAATTGGTCCAATGTTGGTTTCCAGCTATAAGTCTAAAGGTCCATTAGCTCCTTCTTCTTGTTCAGGTCAGCTATCTTTGTGGGTTTCTGTAGCCTGGTCTTAACACCTTTTCTTATCACTCCTCCCTCTCTGCAAATGGATTCTAGGAGTTCAGCTCAGTGTTTAGCTGTGGGTGTCTTCTTCTGTTTCCATCAGCTACTAGTGAGGGCTCTATGATGGGATATAAGTTATCAGGGAAGGGCACTTAAGATAGCCTTTCCACTATTGCTCAGATTGCTAGTTGTAGTCAGTCTTGTAGGTCTCTGGACATTTCTCTAGATTCAGTTTTCTCTTCAAACCTATAATGGCCCCTCTATTATGATCTCTCTCTCTCTCTCTCTCTCTCTCTCTCTCTCTCTCTCTCTCTCTCTCTCTTCTACTCCTCCCCTGACTCAATCTTCCTAGTCCCATGTGCTTTCCTCTCCTTCCCTTCTCTGTCTCCTAGCTTCCTCTCCACTCACTGCCCCCCCCACTCCCAATATGCTCAGGAGATCTTGTTCCTTTACCCTTCTGTGAGGGACCATGTATGAGCCTCTTAGGTTCCTCCTTGTATCCTAGTTTCTCTGGCGGTTTGAATTATAGGCTGGCGATCCTTTGCTCTATGTCTAAAATCCATATATGAGTGAGGACATATCATGTTCCTCTTTTTATGACTGGGTTACCTCATTCAGGATGGTTTCTTCTAGTTCCATTCATTGGTCTGCAAATTTCAAGATTCCATTGTTTTTTCCTCTGAGTAGTATTCCATTGTGGAAATGTACCACATCTTCTTTATCCATTCTTAAGTTGAGGGGCATCTAGGTTGCTTTCAGGTTCTTGCTATTACAAATAATGCTGCTAAGAACATAGTTGAACAGATGTCTTTGTTGCATGGATGTGGATCATTTGGGTATATGCCTAAGAGTTGGATTGCCAGGTCCTGAGGAACTGTCATACTGGTCTCCAAAATGGCTGTACAAGTTTGCACTCCCACCAGCAGTGGAGTAGTGTTCCCTTTTTTAATGCTTTGTTATTTCCAAAGAACAAAGGACAGGTATAAAAATGTGAAATCCATTATTTTTGGCAATTAACATATTGTATTAAAATAATGAAAAAATAAATTCCCTGAGTGAATCTTTCCTACCAGAAGGGAGTTTTAGAAACTGCATCAACATTACAAGGATGTGGATTCCAAGTGTTCAGAATTTCAGTTATCTACAAATAGCAGAAGAATCCTCAGATTAGCATTGTTTGAATTACTGATGTCAGTAAACTTTTTTGAGTTTACATTATTTTAAATTTTTAAAGACTATTTAGGATCCAAGACTGTGTATGGTGGCACTGAGCTTTAATCTAGCATTCAGGAGGCAGAAACCAGAAAATGTCTGTGTGTCTGAGGAAAGCCTGGACTACATAATAAATTCCAGCACAGCCAGGGTTACAAAGAGAAATCCCATCTCAAAACAAACAAAACCATTTAGGATCTGAATAAGTCATTCAGTTGTTTGTGTTCTAACTTTTGGTATTTACAATATTCAGCATTAAAACGGTCATTAACTCACTCAAAATAGTAAATACATAATGCCAATAAAAATAAGATGCCTTTGAAATGAAATATGGCCAATATGTCTTAAGTTTTACAGGAAAAATAACAAACTGAAGGCAAAAATGTGATAATCTCTCTTCTGTTAAATGAAACTTTAGAGAGGTTTACAAAGATTCTGTAAAGGAATCTCATTTCAGGATCTCTCTTTGTAACAGAAAAGCAATTAATCTACGACTCCCCTTTCTGTATAATGTACAGGTTATGAAGCACAAAATTTGGGAGGATATAATATATACTTTCTTAACCAAAAATTTCCTGAGGATAAATTTACCTTATTAATGTGCCACTAAGAGATCCATCCAAAGAACAAGATATACCCATAAATGTTTTAAAATACAATAGGAAAGGCTCTGGGGTGTTTTTTCAAAATCTACATTGTAATTACTCTATAAAAATATGTTTTTCAAAAATTAAACAAATAATTGAGTTTATATAATGCATTAAATTCAAAAGTAGACAAATAACATCATTTTATATAATAATTGCAGTAAGTGTCCTAAAATTACCAGAGAAACATTTCTATTGTGTTTCTTTAAAATTCATTGGTGTAGCTGTTCTGTGAATGACTGTCTAGGGGCACATTAATAACATGAATTAGTCTCCAGAAGATTATTGACTAAGGAAGTGGATAAATTTTATCCTCCAAAAGTTCATCTGTCAGGACCTGAATTTTCTTTCCCATGAGGTACTATGTGTATGAAATGGAGCTTAGTGTAAGGTGCTTTTTTCATGAGAGCAAAATCCTCATTATTGGACAAATGCCTTTTTAATTAAATAACTTAGAGCCTTTCTTTTTTTTTTCTTCCAAGGACTGTGTTTTTTCTCTTTCCTCCACAAGTTGAAGCAGCAAATAGCTCTCACTGAAAGCTGAACAGATATTCTTGTACTTTCAAGGTAACCATGAAGCAAAGTTAACATGTCTTTATAAATTATAAGTATCATACATTTTGTTATGCTGAAAGAAGACAGAATGAAAAACTGAATTAGAATGGCTCTACTACTTGGTGAGTGTTCAGTGACCCCTACTTCTTCCTAATGGCCCCCTTAAACCTTTCCAAGCTTCCACATGAGGCCAGGTTTCTGAAAGGGAACTTTCATCCTCCCTTCTTTCCTCCACTCCTGTCTCTCCAGACTTAATCATCTGCAGCAAGCATGCCTTCTAGCCCACACCTTTGCCCTAGAGACTCAGCCTTTTGGTATGGACTCAGGGTCCCCTAGTTCTTCCTGGAGGAACCTTTCAGTCTTCCTTTCTAGCCCATCTACATTCATTTCTGGGTACCTGATGCATTTATCTAATTATTCTCTGATTCAATGCAAACTTCATTATAAGAATACAATAAAAATATCGCACAACTGTTCCCTAATGGCAAACATACTAATTCTCATCAGGAACTCCACAACCACTACATGTAGCTAAGACTAAGACTGGGTAAGAGTTATCAAATAATAAACACTTAATGAAGACAAGACCAAACAGGTACACCTAGAAAAATCACAAACATCATGACTCCAGATGCCTAGATATCAGTACAAAAATACAGACATAAAAAATTCAAGACAATATGCCTCCTCCAGAAGCTACTAATACTACTGTGTTAGGTCAAAATAAAAGTAATTTAGCCAAAGTACAAGACAAGAACTTCAAAATAGAAATCATGGATATGCTCAAAGATCTTAAAGAGGAGATGAAAAAAAATCTCTTAATATAACCGCAAGTAACTGAATGAAATAATGAAAACAATTTAAAATATGAAAGTAAAAATTAACAAAAATAGAATCAATAAAGAAAAAACAAACTGGTATAAAAACTGGAAATGAAGAACTTATGATGTTAAACAAATATCTCAGGTGTAAGCCTCACCAAAAGATTAAAAGACATAGAAGAGAGAGTTATAGGTCTTGAAGACAAGGTACAAAAAAAGAGACAGCTCTACCAAGCAAATTTTAAATTAAAAAAAGTTCAGGCACAATGACGAAGGACATTTCATATTCATCACAGGAAAAATCCATCAAGAGGAAATGTCAGTTCTGAACATTTATGCCACAAATACAAGGAAATCCACATTTGTAAAAGAAACATTATTAAAGTTTAAATCACACATCAAACCACACACACTTACAGTGGGAGACTTCAACACCTCACTCTCACCAATGGAAAGATCTGCCAGACAGAAAATCAACAGTGAAATAAGAGAACTAACAGGTGTTACGATTCATATGGGCTTAACAGACATCTGTAGAACATCCCACCCAAACAAAAAAGAATATACCTTCTTCTCAGCACCTCATGGAGCCTTATTTAAAATTGACTACATACTTGGGTACAAAGCAAATCTCAACAGATAACAAAAATATGTAATAAATCCTTATATATTATTGGATCACCATGGCATAAAGTTAGAATTCAACAACAACACAAATGCCAGAAAGCCTACAAACTCATGGAAACTGAATGATGACCAACTGAATCACCCCTGGGTCAAGGAAGAAATAAAGAAATTAAAGACTTCCTAGAATTCAATAACAATGAATGTGCAACATACCCAAAGTTATGGGTACACTATGAAAGCAGTACTAAGAGAAAAGTTCATAGCACTAAATACCTACAAAAAGTAAGTGAAGGGTTCCTACACTAGAAACTAACAGAATGCCTAAAAGCCCTATAAAATAAGAAGCAAACTCACCCAGGAAGTAATCAATTGAGGGCTGAAATCAACAAAATAGAAACAACGAGAACAATACAAAGAATCATTTAAACAAAGAGTTGGTTCCTGGAGAAAAAGAAGACAAACTCTTATCCAAACTAACCAAAAGGCAAAGAGAAAATATCCAAATTAATGAAATCAGAAATAAAAAGGGGAACATAACAACAGACACTGAGGACATGCAAAGAATCATTAAGCCATACTTTGAAAACCTGTACTCCACAAAATTGGAAGAAATGGACAATTTCCTGGATAGGTACCACATATCTCATTTTGAGGAGCCAGAGCCTCAGTTAATGAACATAGTTACTGTCCTGGTGCTTGAGCCAACTGGGAGGCAGCATTCTATCTTCCGGGAATCTGCTGCTTTGGTCAAGTTGAGAAATTGTACCTCCCCAGGAAACTCATGCATTGCCTAAACTCACAGGTAAGCAAAGCATTATCTATGTGGAACCACCCTACTGTCAGTGACAAACATTTGTCATGCTTTGTTTCCCTGGATTAAATAGTCTCCAGAAGCTGAGTGGCTTGGTGCTCTACTTCATCAGAAAATAAGGTCATCACATTTGTTGCCTGTCTTCCAGCACCCAATACACAGGTGCCTTATGTCATTCTTAGGTACCTGTTGCTACTCTATCTAACTTCAAAGAACCTGGTCTACCACCGATGTCACAGTATTACAGTGTCTAAGTTACCACTAGTTCATGTCTCACATCAAGGAGACTGAGTTGCCATTGTGTGCTATTTATCCTGGGACCAGAGTTACAGCTCTAGGGCAGGCCATCTTCCCCAGTGGAGTATCAGTGCTATGTTCAAAAGTCAGCTACAGCTACAGCTTTACTTCCTAAATTCAAGCTGCCAGGGTATGGCTCAGAATTAAAGACCTTTGTTTTGTGGGTTTTATACATCCAGATATGTTTCAGAGAGTAAACCTACAACTCATGATCCAGGTGTTGTATTAGCTCCTAAAACATCTCCATTCAGGATCTATGCCCATAACCACTATGAGCACTATGCACTACAACACAGTGCACCGTGGCTTTCTTCCTGCCGTCTCAGAGCCAACACCAAAAATGAAAACCTTATTTAAAACTCCCCAATGTACAGAAGGTAAGTATCAAAAACGCCATTCACACTGAGCAATAATAGTCAATGTTGCCAATGCCCTGCAGCCTGGGCAATTTAAGTATATAATTAAACACATATACATAATTTAATAAGTTACATATAAATAATACACCACTACATTCACTCACAGCAGGAACAAATGCTCCATGCCCAATAGGCTCCCTGACTTTTTTTTTTTCATATGAAGCTGATTCCCTAAGAAAGCCCCTATGAAATGTTTAGGAATGACTGGCCTGAAAATTTTATGGACATGACTCAAGAATACAAGGAATCATGACCCCATGAAAAACCAATAGCTCTCCAGTTGAACTAAAACCAAAGGAAATTTACGTAGACCTGAAATGGAAGTAAAAATAGTGATCTCAAAGAACCTTGGTTAGTTAAAATAAGATACAGATAGTCAATTGAATAAAATAAGAAAAATAAATCATATGGACTATTAATTCTTGATATATATTTGACTTTCATTAAGAATAGAGGAAAAATAATATCATACCCCTACCAATAAAAAAAAATGATGGAACTCACTGATAAGTCTGGCAATAAAAAATTGCCAAAGTGGGTTCTTCAAGAGAAAATAAAAATAAACTGTTGATAATATATAAAATTATAAAACTCAGCAGTAAATATAAACATACTCAAATTCAGAGCACTGCAATGTCATAATGGTAATTTGTTATAAAGTTTAAGAGATGAAGTAGTCATAAGTAGCTAACTGGACCCAGTGTTTTAGTAATAAAAATAATTTTTTTAAAAAACTAATACAGGAACTTGGGAGGGAGATGAAATGGAGACACTAAGGAGATTTGAGGAAGGTAGTTATAAATGAATATGATCAATCTACATTATCATAAATGCACAAAACTTAGAAAGAATAAGAAATAGCATCAATGTTTGGCTTGGGGAATCCTGTTGAAGAGAGAGAAGAAGAAATGTAGGAGCCAATGGGGTCAAGGACATAACAAGAAAACTCAAAGAATCAACTAACCTGGGATCATAGAAGCTCATAGATGAGAACCCACAGCCAGAGAGCCAACATGGGATTGACCTAGGCCCTGTGCATATGTGTGGCATTTATGTAGTTTAGTCTCCTTGTGGTACGCCTAACAATGGGAGCTGTCTCTGACTCTTTTTCTGGCTTTTGGGACCCTACTACTCATACTGGGTTCCCTTGCTCATCCTTAATATAAATCACTGAATATAAAGACTAAGGTCTTACTGCAAATTGATACACCATATTTTGTTGTTATCCATGGGAAGCCTGTCCCTTTCTGAACAGAAAAGGAAGAGTGGATTGGAGTGTGGCACGGAGGGGAGGTTTGGTGAGGGAAGGGGAAGAGAGGAGAGAGGGTAAACTGCAGTTGGGATGTAAAATAAATTATTTAATTAAATAATTTTTTAAAAGAAATAGTATTAAAAAAATAAAAAGTATCTTTCTGCAAACCAGAGGGAAAATAAAACTTGTAGCATGAAGGAAAACCCACTCTAAATGAAAACTCTAAACTACCTACATTAAAAAAAGAAGAATGAGTCCCAAGATAGCACTATGTCTTAAGTAAGCAGAGGCAGATAACTAACACCAAAGTCTGTAATCAGGAACTAGCAACAAAAGTAAGAATGGAAATAAGTGAAACAAGTAATGAGAATTTAAAAATTCCTAAGAACTCAATTATTTTAACAAACCAAGCCATCAAATTCTTTCCTAGTATTGCTAACATTAGAAATAGAATATTTAATATTCATATACTTGAGAGTAGTATGCTTACTTACATTGTAGGTAGTTCTGGCATGCTCCTGCACAGCAGTGTGACAATTGATAGCGATATGTACTATGTATTTCAAAACGCTTGAGAGAAGAACTGAAAGTTTGCACCATAAAGAAATGATAAATGTTTGAGGTAACTGATGTGTTTGACCTGATTTAAAAATATTATAATGTGTCCCTGTATTGAAGCATCATGTGATAAACCATAAATACATGCACATATAATTTTCATGTTTTCATCTATCCATTAAAAATAAACTTAGGAAGGAGCCACAATGGTTGATTTTAAGAAGCAAGTAGACTCTTGTAGCTTCCCAGCAGTTTGGAATCCAAACAAGCAGAAAATAACTTCTTGGTGAGACAGATGACTGAGTTAGAGCACTAAAGTTAAATATTGACAGACAGAGACTTAAAGATACCCAGAAGGTCTTTCTTTTAAATTTAGAAAGTGAGTGAGAAACAACACCTGACCACTAATCCCACTGTGGCCCAACTGCATGAGAGAGGAAAGGAGCAACATGAAGAGAAAGGGGAAGAAATGTAGTGAGGAAAAAGGCACAGAAATTTTGCAAACAGTAAAGTTGTTTGAACTTAGCTAACCTAAGAGCTGCATGGTACACTCTGGTGTGAGAAGTTTATACCTGCTAAATATAAAAATCTGGTGCTGTAACCTGTAGCCAACTTCAGAAGGTACTCTCCAATCTTAGTTGGGGACACACACCCATGCTATCTACCAGTAGTTACTCTGTAGTCCAGTGTAGCCCCACAAGAATACAACTGAAGCAAATTCATTGGAAAATATATTGAGATTAAGCATGGAAATGTGGATTGAACATAAGTTCACTTTCTTTCGAATACTGGTAGCTCAGGCAGTTAGTTAAGAAAGCTGGAAGATTAAGCAGGAACATGTGCTTACATAAGGAAGCTGGGCCCTCAGAAAACTTTGGTCTCTTCTATCATTTATAATTATTTTTTTTCCTGCCAGATAGACTTCAGAAATGCAAGGGAGATCAAAGTCATCCTGGTCCTAAAAATATTGCAGCCAGCTGTCTGGAATAAACTCTACCCGAGGGAACTTTGGGTGGAAATGGAGGGAAAGTTTTACTGAGTGAGGTAGCTCAGACCTACAAAGATAAATTCTACATATTCTCTTTAATATGTAGATTTTGAAGTTGACTCTTTAGGTGCGTGTTCAATTTGGAGTACCTGTAGGATCAAGGAAAATAGAAAAGAGCCTTTGAGAAATGAGTAAGAAAGATGGTAAGGAAAGGAAGACAGTAAAACAGAGATGGTATGAAGGGACAAAGGGAAACAATGGCAAGTGCAAATCTATATGGAAAGAGGTATGGGAGGGTAAGACAAAGGGAGGGATGGTGGAAGAATAAATAACACTAAAGATATCTGAAAACATCATGTGGACTATACTATAAACATAAAACTTTTAAAAAGCATTTGGATGGAAGATAATCCTACCCACAGAAGTTGGAAGATTATATTACTCCTAGAAATCATAAGTTATTAAACAGAACCCCCCAATTCAGATGTGGGACACCTGTATTTAAGTTTTTGTGAAGGGTTACAAGAGATGGGTTATTACAAGTGCTCTTGGTTGTCCTCTAGAAATAAATGGCCACTTGCGGCTTTCTGTAAACAAATATAACCTTCTTTGATAAGAGGTAAGAGCTGCATTTACTGGTAGGTATAAATATAAGTATTTGAAATATAGCTAGAGATTATACTGGTTTAGGAAAGTAGTAGGAATAGGTTCTCCTCTAAGATCCATGACCATGAAGTGTAGTTTGTTAGAAATTACACCTGCTAGTTTCTTGGGTCCATTTGATTGGAAAATCTTTTCCCAATCCTTAACTCTGAAGTAATATCTGTCTTTGAAGTTGAGATGTGTTTCTTGTATGCTGAAGAAGGATGGATTCTGTCTTCATATCCATCCTATTAACCTGTGTCTGCCTAGGCAAATTAAGACCATTAATATGAGGGAAATTATAGACAATTGATAATTCTTTTTTGTTTTTAATTTGTTATTGGTGGTGGTATTGTGAGTAGTTTTACCATGATTTTTCTTTTGGCTTTTGGTAAAGTGGGATTATCTCTTGCCTATATTTTTGTGAGTGTAGTCACCTTCCTTAGGATGGAGTTTTCCTTCCAGTATTTTCTGTAGGTCTGGATTAGTGGATATTTATTGTTTAAATCTGGTATGTCATGAAATATCTTGGTTTCTCAGTCTATAGTGATTGAAAGCTTTGCTGGGTATAGTAGTCAGGGCTTGCATCAGTGGTCTCTTAGTGTTAGTAGAATATCTGTCCAGGTCCTTCTGGCCTTCAGGGTTTCCATGGAGAAATAAAGTGTAATTCTGATAGGTTTCATTGTATATGTTACTTGGCTTTTTTCCTTTAGTTCTCTTAATATTCTTTTTTTTCTCTCTTTTTCTATTTATTTTATATAACCAAGTCCATTTAAATGAAAACAAACATTTATAGACAATATTTGGGAATTTTGGCGTCATTCTTTCCAAACTACTTCCTGCTGGTAAGGGGCACTGTCATGGTGGATTCAAAGAAGATGCAAAATCCTGGATGTAGTCTGTAAGGCTGCATTGTCCAGCTGTTTTGAATGTAGGATCACCTGGTACTCTGTTTCAGGTGGTCTGGCTTGATCAAACCACATTAGTCTGGAAGGAATCCACAGCTTTTCATTTTCTGTGGAAATAAAAATAGAAATCCTTTTCCCCAGTAACTTGTCCTTGAACTTAAATTTTGGAGTCAAAGCACTTTTTAAATTTAATTTATTATTTTACATGTCGATCCCAGTTCCCCTTCCCTTCATCCCTCCATCCCTCCTTTCCTCCTTCCCTCCTTCCCTTCCTTTTACCCTCTCTGCCCTCTCACATGCACTCTAACCACCCTCCCCCCCATCCCCCCACCCCAATTCCATATGTGGGGGAATGCCATCCATTTGGGGTCATGTAGATCTAAAAGGTCATGTGAAGTAGGGACTAGGGCTTCTCTCCTGTCTCTAGATTAAGGCAGTTATCCCTCCATGGGGGATGTGTTCGCAAGGTCCTTTTGTGCACCAGGGATACATCCTGGCTCCACTGTCTGAGGTCCCTTAGACTGCTCAGTCTTTCTGTCTGAGACCCATATTCAGGGGGGGCCTGAGTCAGTCCCATGCTGGCTTCCCAGCTATCAGTTTGGTGGCCCGTTAGGTCCTCCTTGTAAGCTGTCTCTGTGTGTTTCTGCAGCCTGGTCTTGTCCTCTCCATCTGCATCTGGGCTCTAGTTCGATTCAGTGTTTATGTATGGGTGTTTGCTCCTGTTTCCAACAGGCATTAGTTGAAGGCTCCATGAATAAGTTAGTTGTTGATCTCACTCTCCTGGAAGGGCACTTATGGTAGCCTTTCCACGGAAGGTCAAATTGATATTTGGCAGCAGTCTTGTAGTTCTCTAGACCTTTCTTTGTGTTCAATTTTATCTTCAAACCAATATTGGCTCCCTCTTTTATGCTCTCTCTCTCTCTCTCTCTCTCTCTCTCTCTCTCTCTCTCTCTCTCTCCTGTCTTCTATTTCTAACCAGGCTCAGTCTTCCTGGCCACACATGTTTTCCTTTCATCCCCCTCTTTTTCTCCTACTTCTCTCTCCATTTGCTGGCCCCCCACTTCCCCTGAGCTCTGGGGGACTCACAGAACCGGGAAGGGACAAGTCTCTTAATATTCTTTATTCTGTACATTTGGTGTTTTGATTTTTATGTGGTGAAGGGATATTTTTGTGGTCTCTTTTTGGTGTTCTGTAAGCTTCTTGTACTTTCATTGGCATGTCTTTCTTTAGGTTGGGAAAGTTTTCTTCTATTACATTGTTGAAAATATTTTCTGCACCTTTGAGTTGGGTTTCTTCACCTTCTTCTATACCTACTATTCTTAGGTTTGGCATTTTCATGGTATCCCATATTTCTTGGATATTTTGTGTTAGAGATTTGTTAGACTTAAGATTTTCTTTGTTCAATGAATCTATTTGTCCTAGTGTATCTTCAATGCCTGGAATTTCTCTTCCATCTCTTAAAATCTGTTGATTATTCTTGCATCTGTAGTTCCTGATCATTTACCCAGTTTTTCTAATTCCATCATTCCCTCAGACTGTGTTTTTTGTTTATTTGTTTGTTTGGGGTTTTTTGTTTTGTTTTGTTTTGTTTGTTTGTGCTTGCTTGCTTTGACTGTATTTCGCTTTCAAACCCTGCCCTGTTTGAATTGTTTCTTGCAATTTTTGGTTTGTCTTTTCTTCCATTTCTTTAAAGCATTTTTTTTTCATTTTCTCATTTAGGGTCTCTATCATCTTCATGAAGTTGCCTTTAAAGTCGTTCTCTTATGCTTCATCTCTGTTGAGATGTTCAGGTCTTGCTGTTATAGAGTCCCTAGACTCTTGTGGGGTTATATTGGTTTTTCTGTTGTTGAATGTGTTCTTATATTGTCATCTTCTCATCCCTTCTTCCAGTTGTTGCAGGTAGGGTCTCTTCCTCTCCTGGTGGATATGGGTCTAAATTCTCTTCTTGTGGGTGCAAGCAGCTCCAATACTCTGATGGGTCTCACAATGGGTATAGGCAGTTCTGAAAGAGTCCCACTCCCAGTGGGTTGGAGCAGGGATAGCACCTTGATTGTGCACACCTTCGATGGCTGCATCCACAGGGAGCAAGTTGACTTGCCTGAAGCTGCCAGGCCAGGAGATCCCAAAGAGGGCAAGCAGAAATCCGGCCTGAGAGAGGGGCCCAAACTCACCTTTCCCTACATTTTCAACACCATTCATTATCTGTTGTTTTCTTATAATTTTTTATTTAAATTTGAAAAAAGGTTGTTTTACATGTCAATCCCAGTTCCCTCACCCTCCCATCCTCCCCTGTGAACCCCCAACCCACATTTCATCCCCTTTCTGCTCCTCAGGGAGCAGGGAGACCTTCCATGGGGAGTCTTCAAAATCTGTCATATCATTTGGAGCAGGTCCTAGGTCCTCCCCTATGTGTTTAGGCTGAGGGAGTATCCCTTTATGTGGAATGGGCTCCTGAATTCCATTCTTATACTAGGGGTAAATACTGATCGACTACCAGAGGCCCCATAGACTGCCCACAGCCCCAAAATAACACCTGAATTCAGGGAATCTGGGTCAGTCCTATGCTGGTTTCCAAGCTATCAGTCTGGGGCCTATGAGCTCCCCCTTGTTCAGGTCAGCAGTTTCTGTGGGTTTCTCTAGTCTGGTCTTGACCCCTTTTTTCATCAATCCTCCCTCTCTGCAACTGGATTCCTGGAGTTTGGCTCAGTGTTTAGCTGTGGGTGTCTGTTACTGCTTCCATTACCTACTAGATGGAGGCTCTATGATGGCATATAAGTTAGTTATCAATCTCAATATCAGGGAAGGGCATATAAGGTAGCCTTTGCACTGTTTCTCAGATTGTTATTTGGGGTCATACTTGTAGGTCTCTGGACATTTCTCTAGAGTCAGTTTTCTCTTCAAACCTATAATGTCTTCCTCTATTATGGTATCTCATTTTTTGCTCTCTTCTATTTGTCACCTGACTCAATCTTCCTGGTCTCACATGTTCTAAAAGATTCATACAAGGTCCCTCATAGAAGGGGAAAGGAACAAGATCAGAGCATATTGAGTGTGGGGGAGGGGCAGTGAGTGGAGAGGGAGTTAGGTGAAAGAAAAGGGGAGGAGAGGAGAACATGTGGGAAATGATGTTTTCTAATGGCACACAAAATGCTTAGATGGCAAAACAAAACTAATTAATGGAACTTCCTCAAATTGCAATATTGATTTACAGCAAAATGAAAATAACTGACAAAATTAAAAAGCCATCTACAGATTTGCAAAAAGAATAACTGCAAACTATACACCTGGTAAGTGCTTAATATACAAATATACACTTTAAAACTCTATACAGCTCAGTTGTAGACAAGTGAATAATCTGGCTAAAATATAAGTAAAGATCATGAGTGTTTTCTAAAAACATAAAAATTGCCAACACAAATAAGTCAAAATGTTCATAATGGAAATGCAAACCACCATTATGTATTGATTCATATCCATTAGGACATTTCTCTTTTTAAAATATTACTTATTTTTAGTTTAGGTATCTGAATATATATATATATATATATATATACATATATATATATATGTGTGTGTGTGTGTGTGTGTGTGTGTGTGTGTGTATATGTATATATATATATATTTATATATATATATATATATTTTTGTCCACAAAGGCCAGAAGAGGAAGTTAGATTCTTAGGAGCTAAGGTTACTTTTGCTTGTTGTCCTTCATATATATTGCTGAGATCAGATCTGCAGTCTTCTGCAAGAGCAATCAATTTCTGAGTCATTTATTGAGCCCTCCAGTTAGGATATTCCTTAAAATCAAAGGATAACAAATATTAGTGAGTATGTACAGAAAATGGAACTCATGTTCACTGTCAATTGAAATGTGGACTAGTAGGACCATTACTTAAAACTGTATGGAGGCTCATAAATGAAAGGCAGGAAAGAAGAAGAGAAAGGGAGGAAGAGAGGGAGGAAAGGAGAGAAGGAAGGAAGGGTGTGTCATCTGCTCTTGATACTTCTGTATACATATACCAAAGAAATAAAATCACTACATTTTTTAATTTTAAGAAAAATGGCACTCCTGTCTTCAATATAGAATTATTCACAATAGTCACAATAATGAAACAACCTAGGTAGTCACGATAATGAAACAACCTAGGTACCCATAAGCAGATGAAGAGATTTAGAAAAAAAAAGTATGATACAGTGTTTCACCATAAATAAAATGGGTGCAGTAATGGCATACCTTGGTGGTAATCAGTAACTCTCATTGAACTTAAGACATGTTAAGCAAGAGAGAAACTTTGACTCGTACTGGAAGCCTAACCAACTGCCCAGAGACAGTAAAGTCATAGATCTTGGAGAAAACCCCACAATCATTACTTTTTTAAACCTGCATAACTAAAATACATTCTAAATATTTATCTTTATACCTATATATAGTGTAGTTCCTATCTCTCATCAAAGAAACTGCTCTTATCAACAGATGGAGAACAGTACAGAAAACTACAACCAATCAAAATGAAAAGCAGGACATTGTTCTGTTGTTCCCAGTCCCGATCTCAGCACGTAAGCAAGATCATCAATGAAGTGGTACAGAATGATTGCAAGAGCCAGAGGAATATGAAGTTTGCTTTAAGATCGTGTCTCCTCAAAGTGTTAGAGAGATTATACCCATAAGTGTTAGAGAGATTATACCCATGAAGTCTCATCAATATGGCTGCCTAAATAAGACTGAATAACAGTGACACTGATGAACTTACTAATAAAGGGAAAAGCTTTAGTGCCTCAACTCTAAACAAACAACTACATGAAACTGGGGAGTGCTGAGAGCTGAACTGGTTCTTCCCAAGGTAGAACACCCAACCTGCTAAGCTAATACAATATCAATGGTTCATTATATGAACTGAGCTGATTGTATTTAGGAAATTTATATGTGCATGTGTAACCCAATTAAAGAAAACAAAACTATGAATTTGTGGGGGAAAAGTGGGAGTTTCACAGAAGGGTTTGAAGGAAAGAAAAAAATGATACAATTATAATTTCAAAACCCAGATGCAGATGGAGAGGACAAGACCAGGCTGCAGAAACACACAGAGACAGCTTACCTGAACGAGGAGGACCTAACGGGCCACCAAACTGATAGCTGGGAAGCCAGCATGGGACTGACTCAGGCCCCCCTGAATATGGGTCTCAGACAGAAAGACTGAGCAGTCTAAGGGACCTCAGACAGTGGAGCCAGGATGTATCCCTGGTACACAAAAGGACCTTGCGAACACATCCCCCATGGAGGGATAACTGCCTTAATCTAGAGACAGGAGAGAAGCCCTAGTCCCTACTTCACATGACCTTTTAGATCTGCATGACCCCAAATGGATGGCATTCCCCCACATATGGAATTGGGGTGGGGGGATGGGAGGGGAGGGTGGTTAGAGTGCATGTGAGAGGGCAGAGAGGGTAAAAGGAAGGGAAGGAGGGAAGGAGGAAAGGAGGGATGGAGGGATGAAGGGAAGGGGAACTGGGATCGACATGTAAAATAATAAATTAAATTTAAAAAGTGTTTTGACTCCAAAATTTAAGTTCAAGGACAAGTTACTGGGGAAAAGGATTTCTATTTTTGTTTCCACAGAAAATGAAAAGCTGTGGATTCCTTCCAGACTAATGTGGTTTGATCAAGCCAGACCACCTGAAACAGAGTACCAGGTGATCCTACATTCAAAACAGCAGGGCAATGCAGCCTTACAGACTACATCCAGGATTTTGCATCTTCTTTGAATCCACCATGACAGTGCCCCTTACCAGCAGGAAGTAGTTTGGAAAGAATGATGTCAAAATTCCTAAATATTGTCTATAAATGTTTGCTTTCATTTAAATGGACTTGGTTATATAAAATAAATAGATTTTAGAAAAATCTATATAGCAGCCAAGTAGTGGTGGCACATACCTTTAATCCCAGCATTCCATAGACAGAGACAGGTGGATTTCTGTGACTTCTGAGGCCAACCTGGTCTTCTAGGACAGTCAAGGCTACTCAGAAAGATCCTGTCCTAAAATAAAGAATAGAAGGAAGGAAGGAAGAAAGGAAGAGAGAGAGACTGAAAGGAGAAAGGAAGGGAGGGAGAGAAGAAGGGAGGGAAAGAGGGGGGAAGGAAAGGAGAAAAAGAAGGAAAAAAGAAAGAAAGAGAGAGAAAGAAAAAGAAAAAAGAAAAGTCTACATAGCAAAGTAATCTTTATATGGGATGGCTTTGATTTCAGTTAAGGATTAACAGACAACTAGAAACAAGGCTTCTAGTTCCTCAAGTACAGGGACATGGATTTCATCATCAGTGTAAATAACATTGGAAATTCTTTTTCCAATTGAACAGTTGATAAGACCCATGTCCTAATAAAACCTGAAGCAGAAAACCCAATTGAGGTATTTATCAAAATATATCCTGGGGGTTGCGCTTGTAGAAACTGGGATAGTAAATTAGTGATATCTAAAGTCACTATTTGTGATAATTTGTCAGAAATTATATTAAAAAAAACTAAAACAGAGATTAGAAGCAAATTTCCTCCAAATGTTGCCACTCTTGAGAAATTCTGAATTTCTTAGCTCCCAGAGCCAGCTATAGAATAAAGCTAATATATTAGTATTTCTGCTCTAGGAATAGATCTTTTCCACTTAGAGACCACAGTCAAGACACATCCTAAGTAGCCATATAAAAGTGTCTTATGTCCAAAATCTAAATAGCAAGTCTACTAAGGAAGAATACAAGTCCAATCAGATAACCAAACATAACCCAAGAGACATTATTCCTAAAAGAATAACATATGCCAAATACTCAGGGTTCATAAGAAAATGCAGTTTAATTCAGCCTGAACTTAACTTCCCAACAAAGGGAAGTCATAAACTGCATAAAGAAAGACACAACATATTTCAGTTGTGTGAAATATTACTGAACTGAGAAACTGCATAGAAATCAGTGGGGCCTTTCATGAAATCTTTACCATTGCTTCATTTCTGTCAATGAACTCCAGCCAAAGACCTCCAAGAACACATTTTTAATTGGACAGTTTAGATTTGATACTAGGGGTTGAGAAGGAAAACATCTTTGTAGGGAGCAGTGTGTGTATTTCACTAAAAGACTTTGAGAGGAGATACATGGAATCTAATGCCGTGTTAGAAGATCTGATGAGAAAATTAGGAAAAATACCTTTGCTCCAGATTGAATGATTTGAAAAGTAAAACATTTGTTGCTTCTACTATTGGGTGTCTGAATTTGTTTAATTTTGTAGATGATGAAAATGTTTAGCCCACTTATTTTCCAAGTATTAATGTATGTTATATGTGTTTTTATTTTAAATGGATATATAATATAATAATATATAATATATTAATTCACACATAAAGGACATCATTTGAATGATATCATGGAATTATTTTGAGTCCTCACACCTAAGAAAAGAAGTAATTCATGACAGTCTATGCTATTAAATGTTATTTTTCCTCCAATAAATAAAGATAAAAATATCATGGAAGTGTGGTGATATTATTCTCAATCCCAGAACAAATAATCACTATAAGTATGGTTGAAAGATCCTTAATCTAACATAAAATGGCTTTAATAATATATATTATATAAGAAGAGGAACTTGTGACATAAGAAGAGCTTCTTTTGTTTGTCTCTGTTATGTACTTCCTTTGGGAATTTTTTGTTTGTTTGTTTTTTGAGTTTGAGGTTGATTATTGTTGGTTGTTTTTACTCTACTCTTTTGACTTTTACTCTTTAGGGGGGCCACCATCCAGCTCTTAAACAAATACACACACTGAGTCTTATTCTTTATCATGAATGCTGAGCCTTAACTTGGCTTCATTCTAGTCAGCTTTTCTTAAATTATCCCATCTACTTTTTGCCTCTGAGTTTTTATCTTTGTTCTACATACCATCTTTACTTCTTACTCCATGCTTGCTGTGTAGCTGGGTGGCTGGCCCTTGGAGTACTCCTCTTTCTCTTGCTTCTAGATCTTTTTCTCCCAGATTTCTCCTCCTATTTGTTCTCTCTACCTGCCAGTCCCACCTATGCTTTCTTCTGCCCTGCTATTGGCTGTTCAACTCTTTATTAGACCAATCAGGTGTTTTAGACAAAGTAACACAGCTTTACAGAGTTAAACAAATGAAACATAAAAGAATGTAACACATCTTTGCATCATTAAACAAAGGTTCCACAGCATAAATGAATATAACACATCTAAAAATAATATTCCACAACAGTTGATGTTTGATGCTTTGGTGGGAATTTTGCATAATTAAGATACTGTAAATATGTACTGTTATTTATTTTATGTGCATGGGTGATTTTGCCAACATGCATGTCTGTATACTACATCCTATTGCCTATAGAGACACAAGAAGAGAGCATTGGATTTCCTGAAACTAGAGTAACAAATTTTTGTTAGTTATCAATCATGTGGATGCTAAGAACTGAATCATGGTCCTCTATAAGAGTAGACAGAACCCAACCACTGAGCCATCTTTCTGGCCCAGTTTTTAGATATTTTGATCAAAAATTTTATTTGGGACATATAATTCACATGTAATAATAAATGCTACAAAGATATTTATGCTTTGTCTTATTATCCACAAATGTGTAAACCATACAGCCTTGATATTGATATTATCAAGGTACAGAATGTTTTCGCTTATGAGGATTCCTCATGTTGTCCTTTTATAGACACAAATCTTTCTCACTTTACACTCTCTTTTAAAGCTTGTCCCCCGAATACATTAACCATGTTTATAATTAAGTCATTGAAAAAATGTCATACAAATAGAGCTACATATTATGTAATCATTGGAGTTTTGGGTTTCCACTCACAATAATTTTCTAAAAGTTTATGAGGAGGTGTATATGTCACTTACTTTATTTTCTAGCAATATTCTATTATGTATCATATTATACATAGTAAGAATGAAAAAAAGGATCTCTGAATTGATTCTAAGTTCTGCAGAGGTATAATTAATAAATAAAACTTTTATATTTAAAAGACATAATGTGACAGTCTGATGTACATTTAAAAAAATAATCATAATCTCACTTCTTATACAGCCACAACATTACATAGTCAACATTTTGTGAGAAAGTTAAATGTAAGCATTATTACAATCCAATTTGAAATTAAAAATAACTTAGTAGTTGTTTTGTACTGAATTTCAAATAAAGGGTTTTCTATGTGCTACATATGTGCACTTTCAATTCATTGTACACAAAGATTATTAAAAAATCACTATTAGTACAGCTATCATGTTATAAATTGCATTTCAAGAATGTATTCAACTTATAACTAAAATTAGTACTCTTAGATGACCCTCTTTTCACTTACTTTATCCTCAGCTTCTATATTCCCAGCCATATTGAAGGAATTCTGAACCATTTTTCAGTTCAGCTTGGAGAAAAATCGTGTAATGATATGTGCCTGCGGTAGAAAACCATTCCTTTTAAAGGATAAGTAATATTTCATTATATTTACAAACATACATCAATTACATTTTATCTATCAATTCTTCTGTCAATAGACACTTAGGTTGTTTTCAAACCTTGGCTATATATGTTGAACTAGCTAGAAATACTCCAGAAATTATTTTAGTTTTATTTTTCTGCTTTGGATTCAACCCAGGACTTCCTGATAGGAAAGTAAAATGTCCTTTCCCTATCCATTGAAAATGGAGAGAAAATTACATTAGTATCTGCATTCACACAACTCAGATACCCTGGAGTGTTTTTACTGGGAATATATGTGTGATGTTGTCAAAATTAATTCTCTAGATACATCACTCTTCAGACCACGAAATGCTTGAAATTTAAGTGTTAAGGAGTAAACGCAGCCCTCAAGCTAGTATTCAGTGAAAAATTACTGGCTGTAACAGTTACATAAAGAAGATTCTGTAGTACCTTGTCAGCAAATGCTTTCATAAAGAGACAGAGAGCAGGTATGGGTTTAGTTTAGTTTTTAATGTTTGCTTTTTGTTTGTTTTGTTTGTTTGTTTTGTTATTTGTATGTTAGATTTTACTTGGTGGGTCACAGTCTCTGTTGAAACTCATCAGCTGTTGAATTATAGCAGCAAAGTAGCTATAGATATTACTCAAGAGTATTCAGCAAATTTTGATTTTGTGCCTTTTTCATGTCACTTCAAGTACTGCAAAAATATCTCCATTATTTGCATGGGCACATGTCCTAAACAGAGCTATCTGCTTCATCTGCTTAATGGTCTGTTCTAATCATGTCTATTATTTTGCTTGGAAACTTTCAATGACTCATGATAATGCATTAGTTCTGTGGTACACCATTACTTGAATCTCAAAACCCTACAAATATGATTTTCTCCTAGTTTTCTATTTCCCTTTCTGCCCCCAATTGGTACACTGTGCTTCAAGCAAACTAATTATCTCAATCTCCAAACACAGTAGACATTCTTATCTCCAAACCTTTCTATGAATCTATTTATCTCCATAGACTCCATTTCCACCTTCTGCCAGTTAAACCTTTATCCAGCTTTTTGTCAATGTTTTGTTTAAATTTTCCATCTTTCTTACTTTGTTGGAGATCTTTACACCTTTTAAACATCCAGAATGTATAATCATTTAGTCTATTTGGGATTTTAGTTCTGTGTCTACTTATCTCATATAGTATGTCCCTTCAACCTCTTGATTGGAAGTGCAAGTCATAGTATATATGTATGTATGTATTTGTATACATACATTGTGTGTGTGTGTGATAAATGCTCATTCACTCATTTTATTGAAATAAACTGAACTTAATTGAGTTGAATCTGGTGGTTAAGTTAGGATCTATATAAATATTCTTGATCTGATCAAATCATCTCAGCAACCAAAAATATGTGGGTATTTTATTTGTTAAATTAAATGCCCAGCTATGTTGCTATAACCAATCCAAGTTAGTGGACAATTTTGGTGTGAATTGAACACAAATAATGTCATTGAAATGTCTTGAGTTCTCAAACTCATCTTGAAAAATTCTGTGACTCTTTTCTATTTTTTAGTCGAAGTATCTCAAGCTTGTTTTTACATTCTTTAAGTAACTCTCATACCTCTATTCATGAGAGATTTCCTCTATCTGTCAAGAGGAAAGAACAAAAGATAAATAAGCTGGTCTTCAGTTCAGGCTCTGCTGTAAAATGCAGATAAAAGCCCTTGCCTCAGAGAACCAAGGGCAAGAATATATGTGAAGTGAATGCTTTTGAAATAGAGAGGAAAAAGGGCACTGAAGTCAGGTATTGTTACATGCTTCACTGATCTTTAATGAAAATATTAGATCAGCACAATGCATTAAAAACATAATTACATTAAGTTATATGAAAGTCTTACTTTTTTCCTTGGTTGAAGAAAAATGTATAGATCCCAGAACAGTTGATTTGATAAAGTCATCTTAGCAACCAAAAATAAACAAGAATAAACAATTCAACTGCTAAGCGAATAACCTTCCAAAAAATCAGCCTGGCTTGTCAAATCTGGATTCAGATTTATTCCAAGTGTTTTCACTTGCTCTTTGCATTTCAGTTTAATGATATTTTAGAGTATACAGAAACAGGAAGCCAGTAATGCTTTTGCTGAAGTCATCCTTGGTTCTTTTCCTTGATCAGATCTCTTGCAGCTGTGTGGTAACTTATACCAGATTCTCATGGGGGAAAATGTACTTGCTGATTCAAGAAGTTACCATAGAATCTGGCAACATCTTGTTGCTTTTCTCTAATTCAATCATTTATCTCATCAACCTTATGTAAAAGAAGTTTGGTGTACAAAATATGGAGCATTCCACATTTATCCAGAACCTTTGAAAGTCATAGAGTATAAGGCTGTTTTGTGAGGGTATTAAAGTGTCATTCAACAAAGAAGCAAGTTTTCTAACCCTAAATTATCCTAAATTATTATATGTCTCAAAGATATCACCTCAAATATGTGATTATGTAGGTTTCAGAACAGAAGCGTTATCTAGTCACATTGTTAACAAAGTGCCATGAACACAGTGAGGATGTGTTTCTTTCAGTGTTTTCTTTTTTTATGATTTTTTATTTAAATTAGAAACAATCTTGTTTTACATGGCAATCCCAGTTCCCGAACCCTCCCCTCCTCCCCTGCCGCCCACCAACTCCCAATCCCATTCCATCTCTGCTCCCCAGGGAAGGTGAGGCCTTCCATCAGGAGTCTTCAAAGTCTGTCACATCATTTGGATCAGTCAGGGTCTAGGCCCTCCCCCATGTGTCTAAGCTGAGAGAGTATCACTCATTGTAGAATGGGCTCCCAAAGTCCATTCGTGTACTAAGGATAAATACTGTTGCACTACCAGAGGCCTCATAGACTGCCAAACAACAAAGGCAATTGGAGAATAAAACAATCAGTTTGAAAATGTGGGAGCCATTGGACTCTCTGGAAGTTGGGTTAAAATGAGGATGTGACTTATCATTTTTACATACATAATCCTGTTGAATTGCCCCGTTAACAACCAATCAGAGATTTTCATTGCTAGTAACATGACACTTGTAAAAACGAACAAATATTGATTTTTTTAAAGTTCACTTGGCTGTACAAATATATCATTCAGTGAGTCCCAAAACAGTGGTTCTCTACCTGTGGGCCATGACCCCTTTGGAGGGGGTCACATTATCAGATATATTGCATATCAGATATTTATATTATGATTCACAATAGTAGCAAAATTATGGTTCTGAAGTAGCAACAAAATAATTTTGTTGTTGCGGGTCACCATAACATGAGGGACTGTATTATCAAAGGGTTACAGCACTAGGAAGGGTGAAAACCACTGTCCTAGCAGATCACAGTCTGCACTCACAGGCTTTCTAGAATAAAACACATAACTTCCCTTTCCCTTCTTTATTCCTTAATTTCAAACTGACCCCTACATTAGCCTTTCTCTAAATGTGGCACTTTCCCTCTATCACACAAGAGGAATGGAGTCACTGAAGGCCAGTGACTAGACTAGATCCTCCTTTGGAGAGAAGGCTCAACACACTCTGTGGTAGTTTTACTTTCCTAGAATTGGCTTGAAAGCTAATTCTCCTTTCAGAGCAACAATTCTTTCTGAGCTTAGAAAAGTTGAGAATACTCCATTTTAACATTAGGTTTGTGTATACTGATCATATGCGATGTAGGGACATTGAGGTCTTCCACTTACATGGAGGTCAATTAAGAGTATGTAGGTAATCTGACTTAAGATCAATCACCTTGCTATTCAGTGTGGGTTGTTTCTTGGAGTATGGCTGAGTTCTTCATTATCATTCTTAAAAATTCCATCTGATATCTTAAATATAAATCCACATATGATGGCTCATTTTATGTAGCAATTTGGCTAGGCAACAGAAATCAGATATTTGGTGACCATTATTCTGGATAATTCTGGAAAGGTTGATTTTGAGTAAATCAAATTCTACATCATGATATATTCTAAATTTACTTAATGATATTGGGCGTTGTTTTCAAATATTTATTGTCTATTTGTATTTCTTCCTTTGGAAATTAACTATTCAATTCATGAATTTATTTATTGATTGGATTCTTTTTCTGTATGTGATAATAGTCAGTTTTTTGCCTTATTTGTATTTGAATTGAGTAGATTCTTTACCTTGCCTTCCATTGCTGATATTTGCTTGATTAAATTGTGTGTGTGTCTGTGTGTGTGTGTGTGTGTGTGTGTGTGTGTGTGTGTGTGTGTGTATGTATGTATTTGAGACAGGGTTTCTCTGTATAATCTTTGCTTTCCTGAAGCTCATTCTACAGATAACTCTTAGTGATCTGCTTGCTTCTGCCTCCCCAGCACTGGGATTAAAGGTGGGCACTACCATCACCCAGCTTCTACTGTGGTTTTTATTGGCTTCATTGAATTCTTAATTTCTCATATTTCTATATGTTTAATTTCAAACATTAATTTCCTTGATTCTTTTTCTTTTCTATTTACTGTCTTTTTCTCATTCATATTGGTGATTTTCACATCCACTTGGCTGATTTTTCTTCTATGTGGCTGACTTTCCTCTCTAGGTCTTGGATTGAGTTCATCTACTTGTTTATATCTATTTGAGGTCATTTGTGTTTTTTACGAGTAAACTTTTGAAACCCTGTTTCAGTATCAATGAATTTTGTTGTTGAAGAGCTATATTCTTTTAGAGGAGTCACTTTATCTTACTTTTCCAAGGTGTGTGTGTGTGTGTGTGCGTGCGTGCGTGCGTGCGTGCGTGCGTGCGTGTGTGTGTGTGTGTGTGTGTGTGTGTGTTTCTGTATTGCAACATATAATGGGTCTGTTTGTGTGAGGACTCAATTTCCAATACCATTCAGAAGATTTAAAGCAAAATGCAGTAACAGCACAAACATTAAACTGTACAAGATGCAGAAATAAACTTAAATAAAGCCACTAATTAGGAAATATGAAAACTAATGTAGAATGTTAAAAAGATTTAAGATAAATGAAGAAACAGTTAATCAATATGATAAAGGATATAAGGAAGGGTAAATGAAACAAGATCAAATAAATTCAAAGCAAAAGAACAGAAGGGAAAGTGTTATGGAGAGGAAGGGAAAAGATCAAGAACTTAGAAAAGACAGGAAGACAAAATAGAATATATTTCCTAAAATTTAGAAGTTGGGAAAATTAGATAAATGTATGAAGGACAATAAAAATAATGTTTTAGAAACAAAGAAGCAGTACCAAACAAAAAATTAAAAAGGAGAAAATATCAATAAGATAGTCAAAATACTGTCAAAAATATACCACTGTGGATAATGGTTAATTCAGAACCTCACAACTGATCAAAATAAAGAGACTGTCTGTGGAATGCTCATCCACAATGGGACATCTACGTCCTGTCTTACTGCCCTGGCTCAAGGGCTATTGTGGAAGAAAGGGTAGAAAGATTGTTAAGAGCCAGAGACCCTTAACAAATAGGGTCTTCTGGACATGACATCTGCTCTCATGAACTCATAGCAGCAGTGGATGTACAAGATTAAGCTAATTAATCTTCTAACATGGAAGAAAAAGGGGTTCAAGACCCCTTAAATGAAACTATTGGTTTCTGGATAGAGAGGCATTTATTTAAACATCAGTACCCTACTTTATTTTTTTATATATAATTTTTAATTTAAATTTGAAACATGCTTGTTTTATACATCAATCCAAGTTCCTGTGCCCTCCCATCCTCCCCTGTTCCCCCCACCAACCCCTGTTCCATTCCATTCCCTTTTCTGCTCCCCAGGGAGGGTGACGCCTTCCATGGGAGTCTTCAAAGTCTGTCATATCATTCGGAGAGGGCCTAGGCCCTGCCCCTTAGACATATGGGAGGGGCATATTTTATAAGTTAGCCATGCTCTGGCATATGACCCTATACCTTGGCATGTATGATCAGTGCAGTCTTGGAAGAATGCAAGTGTTCTTCAGACCCACTCCAAGGCTGGAACAAGTGGGGCCTGAATGTCTATCTTATAGGCACACAATTCTCATCTGAAGGCTGATCTAAAGGTTGCCCCACACTCTGGTTTTTCATACAGGGGCTTCAGTTTCTTTTGTTCTTGGTTTTGATACAGCTTGCCTGTTGCCAGACTGAATTTAAATTCTCTGTGCTAGTTTTTATGGCCTTCTCTCTAGGAGACAGTGTCTTACTTCCTGTTTTCTACTGCACTGGCTGAAGTTGGAGAAGGGATGGTGGAAGCAGCTAGACCTATCCATGTGGTACTTTTCTGAAAAGTTCACAGGTAATGGCTTGGTGTATGGACCCTAGGACTCTGATTAGGACAGTGTTTCACATGGCTGCCTTGGTATTAAGCATCAAGCCTGATTTTAATCCTCTTATGATCCTCCAAGTTAGAGGCATCTCTCTCCATGCTGGGATATTTGAAACTAGAGGAGATGTAGCATGTGATCTCTTTCTCTCTCTCTTTTTTTTTTTTGTCTCCTTCAATTTGTCTTTTCATTTTGCTATACTAAAAGCAGATACTATGGTCTCTCACTTGATTTCTTTACATCTTGTGTTAGTATTTTCATGTATGAACTAGCTGTTCAATTTCATGTGTCTGTGGGTTCTTAGTCATCATCTTAACCCACTCCATCACATTGTAATTTCCATTTGCATATTTCTAAAAGCTATGAATATTGAGCAGTTTCATAATTCACTATGTACAAATTACAGCATTATATATGTATGTTATACATATATTTGCTTTCAAGTTATTTAAATTAATTTGTTAAACTTTTCATGCATATGTGTTTGTGTGTGTGTGTGTGTGTGTGTGTGTGTGTGTAGGTTAGGGGACAACCTAAGAGAGTTATTTCTTTTCTTCTACTATGTGGAAACCAAGTACTGAACTCAGGTCATCAGGTTTGAAAACAAATATCTTTGCTACCTGAACCATTTTAATATTCTTAATGATCCCTAAGTCTATTTTTGGAGAGAATATTAATAAAAGAAGAATTTTATCCAAACCAATTTCCATAAAAGATCTTGGAATGATTCTTGCCTCAAAGAAAGGAGAGTATATAAAGTATTCTAGATGATCTTATTCATCTCCTATTGATGGGAAGAGATAGCATAACACAAAATTAGTTAGACTTCACTTTGTAGTACTCTTTATACATTTTTTTGGTTCTATTAAATCTGAATTAGTCTATATTGGTTCAATTTTTCTGGTTTGCTGGTTGAAGGATAATTATTTCAGTTAATGTAGTCAATTGCTTTGTAATATGTATTATATATGGTTAGATGATGATTTCTATCATTACACCTGAGATAAAATCCATTGTTATTGTTATCTTTCAATTTTATTGTCTGGACATCAGGTCCTTGCAGGCCTCTGAGATAAATGATTGGCGTACAATATATTGAGAAAGAATCCAGCTAATTATCTATAATTCTTTAGCTAATAATTGACCTGTGTTCATTTGTTTATGCTCTTTTCTTATGATGTACAGAGCTGGGGAACTGGCAGATCCTCACTAAGATCTTAAGTGACAAAGAGTATTAGAGAATTGGATATTTAAAATGAGAAGGAGGTCTAGTGAGGTGAAGAATATAACTTACCTCACAGAAGGCAGATGGAAGTTATTTCTAACTTGCATTTGGCTTATTATTGCACTTCAGAAATTCATGAAATGATTTACATCTTTTCCTCTGGACAGATGACTCTGTTATGGGTCCAAGCATTCCAATTACTATTTACTGGCTATATAACTGTAGTTCTTGGAAGCATGTACTATAGCTTTGAAAAGACCATGTGTACAGAGACACTTAGTAACAGATTTCTGTGTTACTTCATTTCTTTCTTAGAGCCATGCTTCCCTTGGACTGTATGTGCCACAGACTCTTCAAATTTCTCCTTCTAAAATCTTATTTCTCTCCTACCAAATGAAGTGTTACAAAAACTTGAACTAGAAACTCTTTCTAGTGCAAATACAATGATTTTGACAGTCATACTAAAAATTAAAGAATTCTCTAACAATATAGTTCAGTCCAATTTTGTTGTTGTTAATAACCAGAGCTTTTACATAGTCAAATTATCCAAAGAATGGAGGATTCCACTTCCTTCTTGGTAATTTTAACAGTTAATGTTCGGTGAAGGTGCTTTCTGTCTCACAGTTTGCATATTAGTCACCCAATTTTTTTGGTGCTGTGACTAATACTGTAGAAAAAAAACTGACTCACAATTTCAGACATTTTAGTACACGATTGTCTTGTTCAATTGCTCTTTCCTGTGCAAAGTTTCTCACCTCATGGCTGTCAGGAAGCAATGAGAAGTGACAAAACAGGCTGGGGAAAAGTGTATCTTTATTTGCCATATCACCTGTGTATTGGATGTTGCCAAATACCTTTAGAACATTCCTAAATGCCAATCTCATCAGGAATCAACCTCACAGAAACATGCAGAAGACCATTTTTTTCCTAATCCCCTAAGTATCTCTTAATCCATCCAGTAAGATTGACCATTACAATATATTCTCGTTAACTGAGCCGTACAGAATTGGTTTTTGGTCCTCAGATTCTTCTTTTATAGTTAATGCAAGGTCAGAAACCACCTTGCCAGTTTATACGAGGTTTTGAGCTCTTAAGTAATACCTGGCAATGGCCCTGACAAATTTTCTATAGGCTTGAGATAAAATAGTTCTCAGCTCTTAGCTCTAAAGAAGCTTAATGAGAAGAACACTGGGAGACTTTATATCATCACAGTGAAAATCCTGAACAGATGCTCACAGTTATAGAAGTTTTATGGTCCAGTGGGATATGCTTAGGTATCCTTGTTCTAGTGTGTATGTATTCTGAACCATCTAACTCTGTTACCCATAAGTGGCCTGACAAATTAGTCAAGCAAGATACAGGTAGGCAGAGTTGCAGAGTCTATCCTTTCATCATTTACTTCTTTATTCTCTCCCTCTTCTCTTCATGATTTTGGTTGTGAGCCTAGCCTGTAATGGCTGAGCCATCTCTACAGCCCCCCTTTTTCTCTTTATTATTATATTGTAAAATAGTTTCTCTTCCTTCCACTTCCTTTCTAACTCTCCTTTATGCCAATTAGCATGGAGTCATCCACCACATTCTTCAACAAAGAGCTACTGATAATGTTTACCCTTGTGAATATAATGACAGGCAGCCCTAACCCTAAAGGTGAATCAATTCGTCAACATTTTGTGCTAGAGTTTCATAGACCAAATTGCATTTAAATTTTGTGCTAGAGTTTCATAGACCAAATTGCATTTAAGCAATGGATATTTTCACTTAGCCATTATTACCCTTTTTGTCTCACATGTAAATAAGTTTCAGTAGAAGACAATTTCATAGGATCTTAGTGTCATGCTGAATACAGTCATTAGCCCAGGAGTGGAGGATATGAAGAACGAGTGTACTATTCAGTGATTGGGTAGATGGGAGCTTCAGAAATAACTATTAGTTTTTTTTTTTTTAAAAAAAAGAATTATCTATAGGAAAAGGATTCAAAACATGGGAGTTTTGTGTCACTATATTGAATAAAATTCTACTGTTTCCAATGAAGGAAGTGTGAAATTGGTGTTTGAAATGGCAAGGCTATTTAAAGACACTAAAACCTCTTTCAATTTATGGTCTATCAAAGTCAAGCTCACTGTGGTTGCTCAGATTAAGGAGCAATATTTTATGATTAAAGAGGTCATACTGAAGGGACAGAACTCATTGCTTTTTCTGTTCTGAAGATATTTAAAAACAAAAGACCCAGCATGAAATCAAAGTACAGTTTATAAGCTTATTTTGATAAGTGCTGACCAAGCAATACTCTGCCCTAACATCTCTTTGCCTGGCCTACTGTGGCTTTTGATAGGAGACTGATGACCTCCTTCCGACTCTCACCCAAACCCTTCATGTTAACATTGGACTGGACACTTGGCTTTGATCCTTTTGGAGCATTGATTCTACAAACTGCCTGTCCCAGCACCTGACCCTCATTAGGCAGACATTGCTGTCTGGAGACCATGCTGAGGAACTCCCCCATACTGGCATGCACTTTGTTTATACTCTGGAAAGCACCCAAACACGTAACTCTGGGAGATGATCTTCTTAGAGCTCAATATTATAAGGAAAATTGTGAACTGCTTCTTCATTTTCCAGTGAACTATTTCTCTGCCTCCCAGCCACTAATTCATAGCAGTACAGAAATGCTTGACTTTCAACTTGTAAATTCTCTAAGCCTGGCAACTAGTACAACTTGCAACTGGTTCTACAAAGAAAGGAGATTTAGTGATTCTAGACCAAAATGGAAAGGAATAAATGCTTAGGGACTTTTGGGGTTTTTTTAATAATTTTAATAAAATATTATAACATTACTTTCCACCCCTCTTACTTCATATCCTTCCATCATGCCCATTTTCTTTCAAACTTATGGCCTCTTTTTTCTTGGATTATTGTTGTTACACATACATAAATCCACACATACTAACACACACACACACACACACACACACACACACACGCATGCATAAGTATACAAATATAGCCTGATGAGTTTGCTTCATGCTGCTTATGTGTATATGATTTTAGAGATGGTCACTTTTTCTCTGATGATCCTATAAATCTTTCAACATTAGCCTTTATTTTCTTAATCTGATTACATAATCTGCTTGGAGTTGCTAAGAGTTTAATATGAGATGGATAGACTCAGAGGGGAAAACAAAACCACATGATAGTTCGATCTAGACTTAAAAAAACCATGGACTCTTTCTTGGGGATACCATATATTTGTGAACCTGAGTATCACCATGAAGCCCTGCCAGAGACTATGCAAGAGTATGGCATAAAGTGAGGTTACCAGGAAGTCCTGAGGTGAATTTTGTGCACAGATATTATTGTTTCTTTTGTCTTTTCCAAAGATGCTATAGCCTTAAGGTCCCTTAAAATGTCCCGTACAAATACCTGTCCATTCCAAGATTTTGAACAAGAGTTATTGTATTCATTCATTCATTCATTCATTCATTCATATACATGTTAGTCAAGCACTCACATGGGTGAAGTAGATCAAAGCAAATTTTTGTATGTATCCACGTGATCTAAGATTTAATACGCATAAAGCTTAAATGCAAAGTGTACTTGCACAAACAATGATGTTCTAAGTCTTTTAGGTTTATTAATTAGTTTACCTATTAGTCTGATTTTCCTATTTCAAAAATAAATTTATTTATTTACTAATTTATTTTACAGCCTGGCTGAAGTTTCCCCGCCATCCTCTCTTCCCTCACCCCAATCTACTCCGCTCTGTTTCTTTTCAGAAAAGGGAAGGTCTCCCATGAGTATCAAGAAAACATGGCATATCATGTTGCAGTAAAACTAAACATATTTTTTTAAATATGAGATTTCTAAAAGCTCAATGTAAATAAAATGTAAAATAGTCTTAATTACTGAAATAAAATTCATATCCTTCAGAGTATCTTCTCTTCATCTTATTGTTGAGCTCTTAGTATAAGCCCTTTAGAAATGTTTCCAGAGACTTGCTTGAAAACTGAATTCTTTGGTGGAATTGGGGAAAGGTGAGGATTATATTGGAAAGTAAGGACAAGTTCAGAGTAGTAAGAAAACTTAAAGCCAGATTAAAACAAATGGCAAACTACTAAAGTATTAAGTGTTTCTTCCTTCCTTCCTTTCTTTTTTCTTTTTGTTTGTTTGTTTGTTTGTTTGTTTGTTTTTGGTTTTCCGAGACAGTGTTTCTCTGTGTAGTGTAGCTTTGGAGCCTGTCCTGGAACTAGCTCTTGTAGACCAGACCTCAAACTCACAGAGATCCTCCTGTCTCTGCCTCTGCCTCTGCCTCTGCCTCTGCCTCTGCCTCTGCCTCCCGTGTTCTGGGATTAAAGGTGTGTGCCACCAATGCCCAGCTTCTTTTAAAGTATTTCTAATCAAAGAAATACATTTATTAGACTTGTATTTTTTAGCATTGGAGGGGACACAAATACTAAGGAAGCATGGAAAAATACAGAAAAAAAAAAAACACTGTAAATATAACAGTGAGAATAGAAGAAAAGATGAATGTGGCAGACATTTTAAAAATAGTCACCAAAATGTAAGAGGTTGCTTTGATTTGGTGAATGAAGAAGGTAACAGAGTTAAATACAATTCATTTTTTTCTTGATGCCCAATTCTTTTTTCCATTTTTAATTTTTTTAATTCCATTTTACATTCCAGCCACATTCTCTCTCCCACCCCTCTTGCTACCCCCCTTATATCCCAGCTAGGCCATTCCCAGTCCACTACTCCTCACAGGTAAGTATTTATACTTAATCTCCATATCATATAAAAGAAAATAGACTCAATGAAGTTAAGTAATTTGCCTAAAGTTATATATCAATAGCAGGGGTTGCCTTTAGCTAGTACATTATTTTTCTGTGAAATGGCAGTACATATGAAGCTTCTGATTATAAAATCCAAGAGAAAATAAATAAATACCAATGCATAAATTACTTTTAGGATCAGTTGGTGATGGGAGCTATCATTCTGTAAATATGTTTCTCATACTGGTTAATGAATAAAGCATTCAGGCCAATAAGAAAGCATGATAGGGGGGACTAGGAGACAAGGAGGAAAGAGGAATTAGTAGGGAGTGGTCAGCATGGAGAGACTGGGGAGACCAGATGCTGACCCCATTCCCCAGTAAGATGAAACCACGTGGAAATACTTAGATTAACAGAAAAGGGTTAATACTTAAGACAGAGCTAGCTAATAAGAAACAAGCATTATATCAAATACAAAGTCTCTGTGTGTTATTTGGGGCTGACGCGGCGGCAGGACAAGACCAACGGCGGGAGGAAAAATCTTTCTCCTTACAAGTTGGTCCATATCCATCTAGACTAATAAAAATACACTGCCTTAAATGCTTATATAAAGAAGTCTCAGCTCTCAGCAAAAAGTAATTTGTCTTTAGAACTCTGTAAATTCTTATCTCAATCAAAAATTATAGTGCTCTTATAAAAAATAATAGAAAGTTGGGTTATCCTGAGAAGAAGCAGATTGATTTTTGCTAGGAAACAAGAGTCTCCTCAGTTTCAATGAATTTGGAAAGAAATGTATAATGATTGTCTGAGCTAAATCACTAAGAAGGAAAAGGCAGTTTGGATTCATGTGGAGTAACTGCCAATTGGTCAATACAAATTAATGGCTTCTTTTGAATTTCTGTAAAATTTGGGTTAAAAACAGTCTTTCTACCCTCACACAGTTGTACCAATGATTTAAGCCTCCTATATCCATATCAAAGGTTAGGGGAGGATATTCTTTTTTTGATATGACTATACATACTACAGTATAAGTCCTCATTGTACCTGGAGATGAAACACTAAGGTAGGAGTTACAACTGAACAGGCAGTGTGGGTCTAAGTTTTATATACATATATATATATATATATATATATATATATACATATACACATACACACATATATGTTGTGCATATATACATATATTAATATATAATTTACATATAAAATGTGGGTCTAAGTTATATATAATATATTATTTAAGTTATATGTAATTATATAGCTTTTCAAACAATACAAATAAATATAGGCTTGGTTTATACAAAATGGTAACCATTGACGTGTCAGAAACATGAGTAATGACTCAGTCATGAATTTGCTTGAATTTACACTGATGGTAGACAAAACGTTATCATACATGCTGAATGATGTTGATCCAAAGTAGATCAGTATTAGTGAACACAGAGAATAATCAATAAATTAAAGGGAATGTTCAGAGATAAAATAATCAAGGGACTATGGACATAGCTCAGTGAATAAAAGAGCTTGTTCTACAACCATGAGAACCTGAGACTGAAATCCTGGCAACCATGTAAAGAGGCAGATATAGCTGCTGGCTCCTGATGCCCCAACATTGAGGGAAGAGGGCAGCTGACCTGAAAACTCAACAGTTTTGCAATAGGACAACTAAGCTGCAACAGTGAAATTCTGGTCCAGCGAAAGACCCTATTATAAAGTAATAGTGGAGGGAGAGAGGTAGCAAGAGAGAGAGAAAGAGAGAGAGAGAGAGGCAGAGAGAGAGACAGAGAGAATAGTGATAGAAGATACTCATATAATATTCAATGTTCTGTGACTTCATGTGACTACATCACACAGAGAGGGAGGGAAAGAGAGAGAAAGAGACAGAGAGACAGAGAAAGAGAATTAAAATAGATTATAAGTATTTGGCTAAAAGTAGGAAAAGAATAAAGAATGACTTTTAAATTCCTGATACAATAGATTTGAACACAAGAGAAGGAAAACAATTTGAGAGAAAGATGTTTTAAGTTCAATTTCAGATATGTGACAGTTGAGTATGTCTCTGAAACAATAAAGAAGATACAGTTAGTAAAACCATGGAATATCAATTTGGTATGAGAAACTTAAATTTAAGAGCACTTAGTCTGTAATACTTAATTCTTGTTATAACAATTTTAGGTTTCTTGGCAATCCAGTTTCCTGAGCATATTTGATCATATCTGAGGTACTCAAATAGAACCAGTTCACATAGTCAAAAATAGTGATTTGTATGGTGGAGTAAGAAAGGAACTAGATATTTCACAAAATGTTCCATGTAATAATGGAGAAATCAGGATTCTGGTTATTTGTTTTCTTTACCAGTCAAACTGAAAAAAAAAGAAATGTTTTCTTTTTTGAGATTTATTGTCATTTTTTAAAAATTTTATTTGTATGAGTGTTTTGCCTGAATGTATGTCTGGACATATATGTGCATGCAATGCTTTGGAGGTCAGAAGAAGGTGGAGGATTCCCTGGAACTAGAGTTACAGATCGTTTCTAGCTGCCACCGGAATCAAACACCAGTTGTCTGGAAGAGCAACCAATGTTAGCATCTGAGGCACCTCTCCAGCTCCAGGAAATTGTTTCCCTCTCCTAATTCATCTTCCTGTACAATTAGGCAGTTGTTAGATTGATAGGTCTAAAGTGTGTGAAATTCCTATTGTGCTTTATTAGTAGTTTTCATATATTAGGTTCCCATTACTTTTATACTTTTAACTGGGTGAGTTAATGTTGTTACAGTTGTCTCAGAGTAAGTTCAAAATAACAGGACACTATCTCATTGGCATGCTTATGAACATGTCAGTGACAATTTTACAAAAATTGCTTTGTCAGTGGCTATATGGATTTAAAATGTTTCTAGACATTGTCTAATTATTCTTCAAAACATTGAGTATAAGTGATTCCCTACTTTCTCATGAATTTTAAATATTATCAGTAGAATCCTTGCTCATTTTATAAGCTGGATACCATAATATCCCTACCAATGACTAACCCTTCTTTCCCTGGTACCCTCCATCTTTCTTCCAGTGGTCTCTTTTTGTTTTAAACAGTTTTGTGGTTCCATTATCTAATATCCAATTATCTAACCATTAGCTGCTAGAATTTTGAATGAGCTTTTCATTTCTTTTCTCAGTAAAGTTCAATAGGATCCATGATTCACAAGAATTTTACTCTCTAATCATCGCTTTCCTTTCTCATTTCCTGCAATCTGACATTTTCTCCACAGTTTCACCCCAACCTCTAACCTATTCTTAACAAAGTTTCTAATATCTCTTTACCAGAGCCTATACAGCCCCCCTTTTTCTTTTCTTTTCTTTTTTTTTTCTTTCTTTCTTTTTTTTTTTTTTTTTTTTTTTTTTTGTTTTTTGTTTTTTGTTTTTCTTTTTAACAGTATTCATTGGTGGGTAAGCATTTCTTTCTTTTTTTTTTTTTTTTTTTTTTTTTTTTTTTTTTCTTTTTAACAGTATTCATTGGTAGGTAAGCATTTGGGATGTCTGAGGAAAGTGAAACAGTGTTCAAGAAAAGAAAACTAGCCCTCAGGTAAAAAGACAACACCTGAACAATCTAAGTTACAATCAAGTTGCACTGCACTTTACTTCCAAAGCCACGTTTGTCTGCAAGTGTTTTATAAACTGATTGCTCTATATTGCTTCTTGATGGCTTCACCTCTGTATCATTCATATGCACTAGGTGGCAGTGCAATGATAAAAGAAGAGAAAGTAAGGTTCAGAATCTGAGGTCTGCACAGAGAACAGTTTCCAGCTTCTTTATTAGGAGGTGACCTTTCCAAAGTGAGAAGCTGCTTAGAACAATTGTCTATTCAGCTACCTGTTGATGCACTTCAGCTTCCCATTCTTCTGGCTCTCAGCCACGTTAGTTTTGCATACTTGGGGTTTTATTACCTTCTCCAGACATCCCAACCCTCCTTATTACCCATATCCTTCAACCCTTCTCCCTTCAACCTCTGTGCTCACAGTCTGTGTGCACGGAAACTCCCTAAATTATTGGACTACAACAGAGTACTTATCATATATAGTCTCCAAATTTACCTGGGAAGTCAGTGTCAAATGGGATTCTTCGTTGATTTTCTTTTTCATTTGAATTGGAATTAGTAAAAACATCCTACATCCCAAGGTTTCTGCTTTCCACAGAAAATCTGACCTCCTACTTCACAGAGAAAACCCATTCTATCATGGGAGAAAGTTTTACCCTATATATTTTTTATAGCTATTTCTAACTCATCTCTTTTTTCCCTGTGTCAAAAACCTAGCTTTCCGGCTATTCTGTTTTCGATTTTGGCACACAATGGCTCAGTAATGTTTTCTACTCCCTACTTCAAACATCAAACATAATCCCAAATCGGAACCTACCAAATCCATTTCATTCATTTGTTCCTTTTCTCAGTCTTCCATTCTATTCTGTCTTCTAACCCATGAAGGGAAAAGCATAATTTACTTTCATTACCATCACCTATCTTTATCATAAACTACAGTATTCTCAAGGTACCTTAACTTCTTTAAGAACCATACAATTGTGAATTAAATATCTGTGTTTGTCACTATTTTGAAGATGAGAAAAGGAAGGGTCGTAGTTATGAAGCACCTGGCCTAAGATATACAGCTCATATCTAGAAAGAAAAGCTGGTTTTGAGACATAGATTATCATAGTCAAGAATCCACATTGATAATCACTGTTCTGAGATATCAAAGACACACAGTGTTACAATTCTTCTTCCAATTATAAAAAACTTTTCAAAATACTTTCTCTTCATTGTCTTTACTCTCCTATTGGTCTTTCATTAGTAACCTATTATAATTAGAAGTACTCCCCCCATAAGGGTATCAAAACTCCTCTGGTAAGTTGTGCCTGAATCCATCAGACATTTTCTTATTATTCATCTTCCTGAGATGAATACTATTGATTACTGAGAGAATGGTATTGATCATTTCCCTCCTAGAATTCTGTTTTTCCTTCACATCTACCAGATTGTCAGATGTTCTTTTTCCTCTGCTTTCTTTCTTTACAAAGGGAGGCATTGCTAAGACCATTTTGTGAGATAAACACTGCTTTATTGCCCTCAATCAATCACCCAATCAAATCATGCTCCACAACACCTGTTGGAGTATGTGGGAGGGCATGGAGCCATGTATTCTATATTTGACAATTTTCCAATATTGCTGGTGTGCTGGCAAGGGATGTCAATTTTCTGTAAAGGAGGTAAACAAAAGAAAGAAAAATCTGTAATTCTGTTTTCGATTTTGGCACACAATGGCATAAATCACTGAACTTTTCTGGGTTTTACTTTTCAACCAAAGCAGAAACAATAAAATGAAAACAAATTAAAGCCCATATTACCTCACAAGGTTATATTCAAGGTCTAGTGAGTTAGTATGGAAAGAGGACAGAATTGGAAGTCACCCAGTTCCAGTTTAGATATTCATTCTACTTTCTCTAGTTGGTTGGCTTGGGGAAAAAAATCTTCATCTGAACCTCAGCTTTCTAGTGTGTAATACAGTCATGTTATACCTTGTTTTGTAAGGCTTCAGAGGTTGGAACACTAACATCTGAACTTAAATAATTTGTTCATAAGTATGTGCCTTCCTTGAGTGAAACTATTCTTGTGAAGAAACAAGAGCTGAGATTCATACCCAATTGAAAACAAGAGTTATTTCCTATGTTCTCCAGCTTCAATATGTGTACATGGTATGTTTCTAGTGTGATTTCTATTACAGGCCTGGAAACAGAGAGAATAGATTTAGAACAAAGAAAACTGCATGTAATCCTAAACCTTTAGAGCTAAAGCAAGAGGGAGCTATTATTTGTGTGTTAATTCTTGTTATTACTTCTATTACTCAGGAGGGAGAACAAGACCTCTCAGTATACTTAGGCTATTTCCCTAAGGCCAAATAGGTAGTAAATGACAGGTACACAATTCTAATTCATGTATGGTTTGACTCTAATTTGCACTATCTGGCCTAAGAGTTCATTTCCCCCAATTTTCCATATTCAATGGGCATTCAATGGCATCTTCTCTACAGCATTTCTAGCCTTGGCCATACTGTTCCCTAGAGGTGCATACAGTTGTTTTGGTAACCTTAGTTTGCTTCTCCCCTCTTCATTTGCCTTGCTTTGGATGAGTCTCTGCTAACAAACCTAGCTGTTGGGGACATCCTTACTCATACATTCACTTTAGCTACAAAGAGTAGCTCAGCCAAGCCATTACTTTTCAAGGGTAAAATGCAAACCCTGTTCACACTGTGGAACATTGATGACCTCAGCTAGCCACACTGGCCACACATGAAAATCACTGGTTTGTACCACACTGTCACTGATGATGAAATGGTACCCACAGAGTGCTAGACTTCCCCTCTTAGGCGACCAAAGGTATTGTCACAATAGAGAGTGAAGGTTTTATACCTCATCCTCTTTCAACTATTTTACATAAAAATATAAAAAGGCGTCTCAAGCATCTGGCAGACCCATTCAAACTGCCTGGGAATGTTATGTTTTGTGTTCAGAACTAGAAACAAAACCCAGATGGCTTTCACTACAAACAGTTCCCTCATCTTCACTTCTCTAAGCCATAATTAGGCTCGTGGTTGTCAGAGGTACTACCTCTGACTGACAAATCAGAGGCATTTGGATAAGTTCTCTGGCTGGTCTTTTGCTGGCTGTTGTTGTCATGTGCTTTATGGCTGATGTAAGACAGAGAGTCACCTCCATAAGTCATGGTGACCTCTACTGATTATGATTATCCTACCTTCATCTCTCAAAAATTCTGTTTCCTAAAAGTCAGTTAAGCTCTTTTCCTGGCTGTGAGAATGAGCAGTTAAGTGCACAGGCAATCATGCTGAGTCTTGCCTTAAAACTTATATTGATGGAATGACTGGAGGGCAAACAGCAGCGGCTGTTTAATATATAGACTATAGCCAGGAAACAAATTGAATCATGTGGTAAATGGCCCTTTTGACCTTGTCCTCATTAACTCCATACTTTAAATTCTGGTCCACAAGAGCCAGAAAGCTTTCAAAAGTAGCAAAGAAATTCCTAATCTCAAAAAAATGCAACAGATTATCCCTATGATTTGTGTACATTTTGTCACCATGGATAACTCATACACAATGATGCCAAGCAAAGCCAGATTCCATCACTGATCCATCTCACTAGAACCCTAGAATGCTAAATTGGAAAGGAATTGGAAGAAATATCTTATTAAAACCCCTTATTTTATAGTTGAGGAATTAATACCACAAAAAGAAGTAGATTGTCCAAATTTTACATCTAGTTAGTAGCAACATCAGGGAAAGACTCTTGTCTGACCAAGTTCATACTTTAATACATAAACTACATTGCATTTTAGGACAGAATGATTTAGAAGCATATATTATGTCTAAATGTCCCTAGAAAATAAGTATTACAGGGGCCAGTGAGGACCTTGGGGTGACCAGGCTGCCTCAAATATCCCGAGATATTTATATTTTATCATTCTGTAACTCGTGTATATGTATAGGTAGCATCAAAAGATTTAGGGAAAAAAGTTTGGGCTAACTGCAAGTTTAGGATTGTTTTAAAAGATACAGTAAGATGAAAAGAAGAAGCAAAAGTTATTAAAAAACAGAATGTGATCAGTGTCATACTTTCCCTAGGAGTGGTCAAAGCTATGAGCATCGTTCATGTGCTCTGTCTTCCAGGTGCCATCATACAATAATGGAAGCCCTATTTGGCATTTTTAAAAAGTCTGCCATCATACAATAATGGAAGCCCTATTTGGCATTTTTAAAAAGTCTGCCATCGGATACAACAAAGGCATCTGTTCAACTATGTTCATAGAAGCATTATGTGTAATAGCCAGAACCTGGAAGCAACATAAATGCCCCTCAAATGAAGAATTGATGGAGAAAATGTGGCATTACTCAGTGGGGACAAAAACTGGAATTTTGAAATTCACAGGCAAATGGATGGAACTAGAAGAGACCATCCTGTGTGAGGTAACCCAGTCACAAAAAGACAAACATGCTATGTACTCACTCATATATATGGATTTTAGACCTAGAGCAAAGAATTACCAGCATTTACCACCCCACCAGAAAAGCTAGGAAACAAGGAGGACCCTAAGAGAGACATACATGGTCCCCTGGAGAAAGGGAAAGGGACAAGATCCCCAAGTAAATTGAGAGCACAATGGGAGGGCAGAGGGAGGTAGGAGAAAGAGGAGGGGAGAGGTGGGTCTGAAGGAGCAGGAAGGTTGAGTCAGGGAAAAAACAGAGGAGAGCAAGAAAGGAGATAACATAATAGAGGGAGCCATTATAGATTTTAACAGAAATCTGGCACTAGGGAAATGCCCAGAGATCTACAAGGATGAGCCCAACTAATAATCTAAGCAATAGTGGAGAGGCTACCTTAAATGCCCTTCCCCAATAATGAGATTGATGACAACCTTATATGCCATTCTAGAGCCTTCATCTAGTAGCTGATGGAAGCAGAAGCAGATACTCACAACTAAACACTGAGCCTAACTCTTGAAATCCATTTGTAGACAGGGAGGAGTGATGAGCAAAGGGGTCAAAACTAGGCTGGAAAAACCCATAGAATCTACTGGCCTGAACAATGGGGAACCCATGGACACCGATCTGATAGCTGGGAAACCAACATAGGACTGACCCAGATTCCCTGAATGTGGTGTTAGTTTGGAGGTTTGGGCAGTCTATGGGGCCTCTGGTAGTGGATCAGTATTTATCCCTAGGATATGAATGGACTTTGGGAGCCCATTCCACATAGAAGGATACTCTCTCGGCCTAGTGACATGGGTGAGGGCCTGGTCCCTGCTCCAAATGATATGACAGACTTTGAAGACTCCCCATGGAAGGCCTCACCCTCCCTGGGAAGCAGAAAGGGGATGGGACAGGGAGGGGAGGTGAAACAGGGGAGGACAGGAAGGTGCTGGAACTGGGATTGACATGTAAAACAAGCTTTTTTCAAATTCAAATTACATACATACATACACATAATTCAACCATTTGGTTTGTTACTAGGGACTGATAAATAAAAATCATATAAGGCTATCTATTGCACCCTCATTCCCAATAAACTAAGAAAGGTTTGAACAACAAAAGAAATACATTTTATTTCATAGTTATTTCCCATTTGAAACCATTGGTGTTCCCTGTTAGCATAGCACTAATTAGTTATTCAATGCTATCTATGTTTTTTTATAGCTAGTTGTTGAGTGTTATCATAATGGAAATTGAATGGCAGAAAATGGAAAATGTGTATAATCCAACTATAAGTTCCTTGAACAATAAGGGTATTTTCAATTTTGTTTAGACCTATATTACCTAAATCACCATGTAACACACAGCAAATGTCCAATTAAAATTTATTAAAAGACTAATTCATAAAACATGAATGACTTATATAAATCATGGTATTAATGTAATTTTGAGACGCTGGATTCAGTTAATTTTCAAAATGTGTGTCAGTAAAGAATCAACAAAGTAATGTTAAAAAATTATGAATATAGTTTTATGAATACAGAAAATACTCATACTGGGCATATCCTCAATGCTTAGCACAAATTCTGGTACATAGTAGATGGCCACTAAATACCTCCTAAGTGTTTACTGCCTGACCAAATCTATAGAATTTATAATGACAGTAGTTTAGAGAATCATTTCAAACTTTGAGTTTTAATGAAAATAAATGCCACTTCCCAAACCATAGAAATCATAAGAAGGGAATAAGAAGCATGAAAACAGTGACTTATCCTACTTTCAAAATGTTGATACATGAGTACAGTAATAGCTTTAGAGTTCACAGTGGTTGTTGCAATGACACTTGGGATGGCCTTTCCATTGGTGATTGTTGCTGACTTTATGAAGGGCAAGACACATACATTTGGAAATCTTCATATGGCACTCACACTGTGAAAGTGTATTTGTGTGAAAATATAAGGAGAAAATAATTTTAAACCAGACCCTAAGAAACAGAAGAAGAATCTATACAAAAGATTAAGAAAGAACAGTAATATGAATATACATACATACAGGTTTCCAGTACAGGTCATGGAAACATAGTCAGAAACTGATTTCTAGATTTTTAGGAAGAGATGAAGAAAAACTAAATAGTCTTTGATGGATTTTAATGGAAGATCACTGATCTTAAAAGTGTTCATGGGTGATAGGGTGGCATGGTGGTAAATGGACTTAAATCTGGACGCAATGCCTACATTAGAACCCAGCTTCTACTGTTGACTGCCTGTGTGACCTTGGACAAGGTTTTTGACCTTCACAACTGTTTCTTTGAAGGGGTATGTACTTCTGCATGCTGTGAGAATGTATGTTTCTCTTATTGGTTGACAAATAAAGCTGTTTTGGCCAATGAACTGGCAGGATTTAGCCAGGCAGGAAATCCAAACAGGAATAGAGAGAGGTAGTAGGTGGAGCAAAGGAGATGCCATGTAGCTGCTGAGGGATCAAGAGGCCCAGACATCACCAGTAAGCCAAGACTACATTAAGATTATTCTATTAACACAGGTTAATAGAAATGGGTTAATAATTAATAGAGAGCTAGGCAATAAGAAGACTGAGCCATAAGCTAAACAGTTTGTAATTAACATAAGCCATTGTGTGTTTTTTGGCACTAAATGATTGCAGGACTGGCAGGACAGAAATATCCATCTACATTTCTTCATTCTAAAATCAGGATAACAATAAATACTACTTATTCCATGAGTTTATTCTGAGGATTCATAGAGTTATATTGTATAAGGCACTCAGTAAACGTTAGCATAGGCTGTGAGGAAATGGAATTAATGAGTCAAAGAGTGAAGAAAACAAGCAAGCAAAGGGGAAGAAAACTTTTGGAGGCAACGAATATATTTATTACCTTGATAGGAAAGTTATGATTAATATCAATTTATCAAATTGTATACATTAACTGCATGCAGTTTCTTTGCATGTTAGTCATACCTTAATAAAGCTGCAAAACGTAATGGATCTATCAAAAAAGGAGACCGAAGTAAGAAAAGCAAAAACAAATTTAGAATGTAGAACAAATGAACACACATGGAGACTAGGAGCCAAGAAAGTTGTATGTAGGTGAGCAGTAGAATTGAATAGCAGATGAGATTTAAAATGTACACCAGATGATGCTTGAAGAAGATGAGCTATGGAGAAGGGAAAGAGAAAATTCTAGGGTTATTTTCAAAGCCGGTTTCCATCCAAAGGGCAGCCAATGAAGATGCTTACAGCAGATGGCTTCAGTTTTCCCAGAGAAAAAACATAGTCAAATATCAAAGGAAAGCAACTAGAACTGATGCCCAGAGGCTCAGAATCAGTCTTCAGTCACAGAAAAGCAGGTGTACATAAGAGAAGTAAAGGGCATTATTGGTGCTCCATCTTAAAATAAGCAGATGCTCACCCACTCGTTTTTTGGCTTAAGCGGAGCACTGGTTTTGCATGCCCAGAAAAAAAAATGACTATCCAACTGCCTGGAAATCATATGAAAGGACACTCTTTATAATGTTTCTCTGTATAGTAATTCATTGCATATGTCAAAGAGAATCGCAAGTCAGTCCAAGAAGACTCAATTAGAACCATATGGCTCAGGCAGTAAGGAACACTTGGCACATTTTCTAAGTGAAATGCAGGTGTGTTAATTACCCTTCTTGGATTTTTGCCATTGTGGGCAATTCCTGGAGGAATACTTCGGAGGACATTTCAAAAGCTCACTGTTTAAAAGGAGGTCTACTTATTTTTTTTTTTAAGCTTCCTGATTGCTAGCTGATTGTTGCTATTCTCCCCTGTTTCCTAAATCAGATTTTTCCACCTGGGTCATCTCCTTCCACTCAACCCTTGACAAAAATACACAACAAATATGCATTTCTACAGCAACGATTTTATGGAAATCAATATGATATGCTTGAGTGAGTGTGGGAATACATTGCAAATGTTTCTTCCAGGGAAAGATTTCCATTCAACCGCACTAACATGCAATGGCAGGATGAGATTTTGGTTTGTGCATACACCAAGGTCCACTTTATACAGCACAGAATAATTAATTATACAGTTGAATATGTCATAATGAATGTGATTTCTCTAGTCAATGTCACTCTTCTACTCAAAACTATTCATTGTCCTTCTGCATCATTGTCATAAGTCTTGCAATTGAGTACCTACAAGATGCTCCTACATCTTGCCTGCCACTGCATTCTCTCATCTCGTACACAAACAAACTTAAATACATTCTACACATTCTCCAAAGTTATTTCACCATTTACTTAGACTAGTTCCTCTGTCCAAAATCTCAACTATCCTTCCAGCTCTGTTTCCGCACATGCAGATTCTGTGCTTACTGATTGATGGCACACAGGCTCCATTGTCATCATCTACATAACATCTTCTGAAGTTCTATTTTCACAATACTATACAAGCTAGATTTGAAATGAGATTTTCCCCCCTCCTTTCCTCCTTCTGTTGTTTTCCTCCTTCCCTTGGGGACTCCCCTAGCAAGGTATCTGTACTTGTCTTGTATCAATTACCATTTCCCTTGTATTACATGATTCATCGTGTACATGCCTTATGAAATTTTCTCTAGTGTGAAACTAGGAAGAATTCTTCTTTGACTCAGCCACAGTATAATCTGTCACAATTGCTGCCATGAGGCAACTTTAGAAACTATTGCTGAAACGAATGATGACTATGATCCAAGACTAAATAGTTGAATGCAATAATTTTCATCAAACTTGATGCTAGCAGAAAACTTACTTTAAAAATATTACATGCAAATCAAGTGTAAATAACATATATGTATATATCTATCTCTTGGCTGTAGCTGTAGCAAATGCAGAGTCTCACTCACTTCTCACTGATCTGCATAGTAGCCCTTGAGGTCCCTGTGTAATATCTCTAGCATTCCTCAAAACACAATCTGATAAACAATGACTTGAGTCAGAAGCTTAATTGCGCATTTCCAACCTAATAGGGCTCACTACTTATGATATGAGTGATGCTTGAATCTTCTCTCTGAGCATAATCAATCACAAAATGAGAAAAAAGAAAGTCCATCAACTGACCTCCTTTACTACCTATAATTTGCATTTTAAGTACCTTCAGTTAACTACCATTAAAACACAAATGTCTCAATAAGGGGATTCATCTAGCTAGGTCTGCTGCATCACAATTTACTCAATTGCTCCAGCTATAAACTTAACTTCCACCTCCTTCATCTTCTGTATAAAATCCATCAATAAATGCCTTAGATACTGCCTTCTAGATGCCTCCCAAATTTCTCTTCTTGCCAACCATATTCATCCCAGTTCAAATAACTCCCAGTTATTTCCCAGTTAATCTGCCTCCATGAACTTTATCCAGTCTACTCTACGTAATATTGAAAAGGGAATTTCCATGAACCTACTGTCATTTCTTTTGTGACTGTTGTGAAGCAATGGGTAAAACACATAATTTCTCACTGTGTTCCCATACTTCTTGATTCAGCTCATTCTGCCATATTTTCTGAGGTTCGTATTTGTCCTCGATATTCTCAATAGCAGCTTTCTGTATACATTGGCATACTATATAAACACCCTGCTGCCTACACACAAGATTTAGAGCAATGAGAGCGAAAAGACTGATGTCCATTATTAGACAACAGGCAATTCCAGTCAGCATCAAAACATACACAATTTCTTAGTTCCCATTTCTCACAAAGGGCAATCAGTAAGGTGTTTCTGTGCAATAAGAAACTATGACCAAGATGGCTAGATTGGCTTGATACAATGTGGTATGAATTGAAGAATAGCATTCAAAAAGAGAGTATCATTCAGCCTTGGATGTTTGAACAGGTTTTGTTCGATATGAATGAAAACTAAGTTTATGGAAACATGAAGCTCATAGTAACAGTGACTAAAATAAATGTGATTTGGGGTTGCATCTTGCCTTTATTTTTCCTCTGTGGATGTTTACTGACATTCCGAGTAACAAAACCTTCAATTTGATAATCTGATAGAAGGAAGTAAGAATAGGATGAAGTTCTGGATTGTATGAGGTGGTGCTTATTATCTGTTCATTTGTCTACCCTTGGTATATGCACGCTAATGTTACACATACAGTGATTGTGACTGAATGAGTCAACAAGAGGTTTTCTTGTGCCTTTACTATCATTCACATTACACAGAAACAAAAAAAGTGGACGTCTATACATTTTTATCTGAGGAGCTCTGTATAGGTTGCTTACTCTAAAATATCAAATGTTTTATCAAAGCAATCAATTTTAAAGTTGTATTACTATGTATAAATATTCTAGATAGTTTGTTCCTAGAAATAGCTTAAAATTTTTCTTGCATCTTACATTAAAAATGCAGATTTTAAAGCATTTTTCCATAAATTCATGCCATTAAACATGAATAGCTAGATTATATAAATATGCAGGTCCTAGGTCATATTCACACATATTTTTACTCCTACCCATTGCTTAACATGATACTGTTACATTAACTTAACAGAACCTTAAATATTATACAAAATTAACTCTAGAAGACACCTTAAAATGACTAAATTCGTCTCCATTTAGGATGAATATTAAAACCCACAGAAGAAAAGTAACTTATCCAAAGGCATGTGAATAAAAGACTGTATATTCTGAAATAGTGGAAAAATAAATTAGTAATAACAGTTACTTCTACTGCCATCATTTTTTTTTACTGCTGTGAATAAATCTAGACTAAAAAAACAAGTTCTTTTGAAATGTAGCTCAGTATTCCAACGACTACACTAGATGGCTGTTCTCAAATAGGCAAGACTCTTGAAAGTAAGGGAGCTAACATGGTGCTAAACACAGGTCTTATGTATCATAAATATAATGATCTCTATTCCTAAATAAATTATAGACTTATTGACCAATAGACCATGGCATGATCTTCTTGGATAGACTACATCCATTCACAGACACCCCAAACAGTAGGGCATTCATTCTGTGAAGCTGTTGGAGAGCTGCTCTGTTTTTCCACTTCTGCTACTGCAGCGTGAGGATGTCTGACTGTACACTTCCATCAGTTGTGGAAGCAGAATGATGGCCTTAGTGTGTTGCTATGAGGTGATTTCACTAGAAAAAAAAAAACCAAACATCATTTATCCATCTCAACACACCCTGCTGCTGCTTTTCCTCTGTGTAGTCAGAATATGGAATCGTGCAGCCTGTTAATGGGCCAATGTAGAGGGATCTGTCACTGCTCATGTGAAAGGTTCCATAGCTTTTTTAGAGAAGTGAGCTGTCACTCTTAAAGAAAATTAGCCTTATAACAACTCCACCTCTGCAATGACCTGGGACACTCAACTCAGCCTTAGACATGTAATCTAGTTACACAGAATCATAGTCTCTAGGACTCTTCAGTAGTTCATAATTTTAACACGCATCCCTTCCCAAACCCCCAATTTAGACAAATATTTATAAAACTTTAAATACGTTAACCTAGCTTCTCACAATCCTCTGAGAGGCCTCCTCCCTTCTATTGTACTTTTTAATCAGGCTGTTTTGAAAATAACAAAATCGATAGGTTCCTAAGTGAAAAAAGAAAGGAAGAAACTGTGAAAAGCAGGAACAGCTTAAGGGAGTTAACAGGGGCCCACTCCCAGGCAGAACTGCTTCTGGTGATACCCTGAACCAAAAATATCTTCTCTCATGCTGCTCCATTGTTGTTGTTGTTTGCACTTCACTTTGTCACACGGTCAGAAAGTTTCCCAAACGAAAATTCACATGATCTAAATTAGCACTTGCTTTCAGTTACCTCTGGGAAGGAACAGGCACTAGCCATCATTTACTTGTAATTCCAAATGTATTAAATCACAATGCCTTCCTCCAAGGCTACTTCTTCACAGAGACCTGCCACCCTGAAGGCAGAAAGTAAGAGAACAGCAAGAGAAATTCTGAAAGTAAGAAGAGAGGGAGGAATTTCTGACTAAACTTCAGGTGTGGACAGAGGGCCTCTATGGCCTCAATTTCTATTCTATCCCTATACTTCACTCTATGGAACGTTCTAAGCAGTTTAAAATTAGCAGATACCTGCGTGGTGAGGCTGGGAGAGAAGGGAAAGTATAACAACCTGAATAATAGCAAAGGACAACTTCACATACTATGTAAAGCTTACCTAAGACCAGCCTTTACATCAGAACATAATGAAGAAATATTCCCTCATCTTCTTTTGTGCATCCTCAGGTCAACATAGGATGTTTTTGCTCAGAACCATCTAACTGTCTTGTTGAGCAAGGATCTCTCACTAGCCTGGAACTTACTGACTAGCCTAGAATGACTAGGTATTTAGCCCCTAGGAGCAGCCTTTCTCTACCTCCTGCTAGGACTACAAGAATATCCTACCATGGCCAGATCTTTTATGAGGTGATGTCTTGCTTGTACAAATAAAGCCTGTCTGAAGATCAGAGAATGGAGCTTGCCATTAGCTAACCATAGAGGCCTAGCATATCTGACAGAAATTTCTGTGAACCAGGATATTCTGAAGGATTGTCCTGCCTTGTCTTGGCAAGGTTTGCAATCACTCTTTTTGGTGTCCCGTTTGTCCAATTTGGACAGCATACTGTTAGCCGTCAAGTAAGGGCACTTTCTTGCCCAGTGGCTTACCTTTGCCATGAAGAAGGTAAACTCCATGTGGAGTTTCTTCCATATCCATTGTCTTCTCTGATGTAGATTGGTGTTGCCAGGAGCAGACATAGCTCATTGTCACAAGAAGAACTTATCTTATTAAAAACATGTTAAATGCCATATTCTGTTTCACATGGGCTCTAAGAGTAAAAATCAATTCCTTAGGTATGCATGGAAAGCACTGAACTATTTCCCCAGCCTCCTCTTCTTCATAAGAGGAGCCTTCTTTCACTCATATCCACATAAGCAACATTAACCCTACAGTAAGAAGGAAATTAAGCAGGTTTACAGGACCCAACCTGGGAGCCTTAAAACACTGTTCTTCAAGAAAATCATATCTAACTCTTGGATGAGATTCCAGAAAGAGTATAAGAGGGAGTAAACCACCATGAGAAAACATTATCTTTGGAACACAGCAAGGCAGCTGCACTTATTAACTCACAGCAATTGAAAAGCATGTACAAAACCTGTGCAAGACCAAGGCAAACAAAGTCATAGCACTGAGAGGGGAGCGGAGCACACAATCCTACCTGAAGCCATGGCATTATTGGCAAATGTTGAGAGGAGGATATGTAGTGAAATATTCACTTTGTCCACACCCATTGAAGTTGGGAACAGAGGTAGAGGTGATGTGGGGAAACTAGGTCTGAGGAAAGGGCCCTGGAGCACTCTCAGACTTGCTGGACAGGGACAGAGAGCATCTGGAGGCATCCTTGGAACCAGGAACCTGCTGGTGTTCATCGGTCTCTGTTGTAAGTTATTTCTCCCTGAATAAACATCTGTTGCCTATCTGTTTTTCCTGGTCCTTATAAATCCTCAATAAGGATATATAGTTTCTTTTCTTTACTTTTTATTTATTTATTTATATTTAAATTAAAAACAAGCTTGTTTTACATGTCAATCCCAGTTCCCTCTCCCTCCCTTCCTCCCCTGCCTCCCACCAATCCCCTGTCATATCCTCTTTCTGCTCCACAGGGAGGGTGAGGCCTTTCATGGGGGATCTTCAAAGTCTATCACATAATTTGGAGCAGGGCCTAGGCCCTCCCCGATATGTCTAGGCTGAGAGAGTATCCCTCTATGTGGAATGGGCTCCCAAAGTCCATTGGTATACTAGGGATAAAATCTGATCCACTGCCAGTGGCCCCATTTCTTAAGAGTATAGACTAGTGGTTCTCAACCTTCCTAATGCTACAACCCTCAAGTTGTAGTGATTCTCCAACCATAAACTTATTTCACTCCCTACTTCATAACTGTAATTTTGCTACTGATATGAATTATAATGCAAATATCTGATATTCAGGATATCTTATATGTGACCCCCTAAGGGGCCGAGACCTACAAGTTGAGAACAAGTGGTATAGCCTCTGCTAAGTTAGCCACTCTCCAGTGAAAGAGCACATTTTCAAGAATATTTGGACAACACAACTTTGTCTTGAAGGATTAATTTTAAAAGAACACAAATTTGGGTGGGTAGAGAAGGGGGCATGAATCAAGGAAGACTCGGGAAAGGGGTGGATATGTTCAAAACGTGCAAATTTTTCAAAGAACAAATTAATTTTTTAAGAGAAATATTCATATACATTTAACACTGCTTTTAGAATTGGAACTTAGCTATCAGTTCTTTTTTGTCTTTTTCTTCTCTTAAAACCTGTTTCTGTTACTTTATTTTCTATAAACATGAATAAAATGTGCTCTATTTTTCTCATCTGTTAGCAGATAGTTCAGTAGAAAAGGTAGGAATGTGAGAAGTTGATAAGACCATAGTTACAGTACTAATCTTGTGAACCAAAGAACTATATATCATCCTCAGAAAGATATCTTATATATTTGGACCTCCATTACAACATATGTAGAAAATCAGCATAACTACCTCTTCTTCCCAAGTGGGGTGGATTGACCAAAAGACAATTCCTCAAAAAAGAAGGCAGTAAACAACAAGGAAAATGACATCTATGTATAAAAATGCCATAATGAAACATAGAAGCTCTGTTATTAACTTAAAAATAATTAATAATTAATGGGTCATTGTTTAAAATCAAAATGAAGCAGAGTATTATAAATATAAGGTCTGATCACCATAAGCTGTCCTACTTGTGACCTGGCTACTTTCCAGAGGTTTGTTACTCTATTGAGAGGTACACAGATATCATTAAAATGGATGGAAGAGAAGTTCCGGCCTTGACAATCTTCTCAGGAATGTTATAGTGCTTAATAAACAGATATTATTGAAAACCTGAGTGATACCTTGTGTTTTGTATGGGTTTTGGTTTGGCTTTTATTTTAATTCCAGTGATAGAGAGTAGGGGAGAAAACTAGACTATTTAAGCTGGTTGTTTGGTTTCTGCAGCATTGCTACATAGAAAATAGATTTTTCAGAGCCCTGTAATTCGAATCCTAAGTCAGCCCTTCAACTTACTGCACTTCTGTGTATCTTCTCAGTGGGTGATCTCATCACACATATAGCTTCAGGTACCACCTATATGTTGATGACTACCAAATATTTATCTGCAGCTAAATCTCTCACTTGAGCTTCAAGGCCTTATTTCTGACTATTGGTGCTCTCCACCTGGATGTCCTACAGGTAACTATACTTTAGCAAATCTGAAACTGAACTTTTGCTTTTCTTCTTCCATTCTCTCGCACTTCTAAACTCAAAGTCCACCACAACATAGAAATAATCAATGGTTTCTCAGTGCAGTGAATTACTACTTAAAATTTCTCTGTCTCCATTACTGTTATTGTCTAGTAAGTCACCACAAAATTCTATGGCTTCAATATCCAAAGCACTTCTCATCTCCAGCTCCCCTTTTCTCTAGTTCAGGATCATAACACTTTATCCTGCTGCCTGTGTTATCTTCACAGACAATTCCCCATTCAGATACCTTCAATCATCTCCCATCTAAAAAGGCTTCAAGTATTTTCTCCATAAAAATGACATATCATAATTTCACAGGCTTACTCTTGTCCACCTCACAACCTCATAAAACTTCCAAATACATCACATTGTTCAATGTATCCATTTCCTATATTTATGCTTTATATGACGTGATTTCTGTGCCTTTTCATCGTCCCTGACTTAGTTTCAACATTGTCGATTTTTTATTAATAAAAATCACATTAACATAAAAATTTCATGGTAAAAACATTATCTATTATGTAAACCTTTTGAGCATACTCACTATATAACTCTTAATCTTAATTAATTAATCTCAATTCTTAATTAACTCATAATCCTCTTTGACTCTTCTAAGATTCACCCCCCATCTCCCTACCCTTTTCTACCCATATATATGTATATATGAATTGAAAAGGGTAAATATTAGGGAAGGAATGAAAGTAAGGTAATACACATGAGTTATTAAAGATGATTGTTTTTCTCATTCTAATTCTGTTATGATTTTTTTTATTTTGGTGAGAGATAATATATAAAATATATTTGGTGTTGGAAGTGTACATTTTAATGTTGCAACTCCAGAGCTATTTTCTGAATATCTATTCAGTCTGTACTAAAGCTCATTGAATTATATAGATCTTAGGTCTTATTAATTTTGTGTGTATTTTCACTTATTTGCAAGATTTTTGAATAATAAAATTCATGAATTTTAAAAACAATGCATTATTTTAATCATCACTATATGCATCATTATAATTTTTATTCTTGTCCTTCAAATAAAATGTCATCAGGAGTTTAGGATATTCTTCTCAAACATGTCAGAGATGTGAATCATTTTCTCCCTGGAATTTCATTCATTTCACCACCTTGCCTGATCATAGTATGCTGAACAAAATGCCATGTCAGCTTTAGAGACAATACCAACACTTCTATGTCTTTATCCTAGTCAAAATACATTATAAAATAAAATGGAAAGTCACTGTTTCATCCTTAAAGGTATAGTATAAAGCACACTGTGGGGACTGTATATCTATATGAGGGAGCATAAAACACTGGTTTCAGAGGCAAATAAATCTCAAAATTGATTAGCTGGAAACTGATTGCAAAGGAAGCTGTTAGTATTTCCTTGCCTTTGACTACAGTATTTATCTCTACATTTAAAAAATAACATGAATCAACACTATTGAACAAAGTTCAGCATTTAATGTATGTAATTCTCCCATCTGACCTCAAATTCATTGCCCCTCAGTGTTTGTCCTTTAAATGTTTATATGGAAGTTTCCACTCTATCACTCGTGTCCATATTAATTATCACAGAAGTACAGAAGCTGAACCTGCAGAATACAATTAAAACTCCAAAACTGGGCAACCTAGAGAAATGTTCAAACTCTACCCTGAATTTTGCATTGTGAAAGCTATTTGTATTTGTTACTTGCATGACCTCTGTGCAAACTAGATGGTGGAGAGGCATAGTGCTACTATTTGCTCACAAACTTAAGCATCTTTCAACTTTTCACCTTTATATCTGTGCTTTTAAGAAGCAATTATACATCCCACAACATGGATAGATATGATGTGTCATCCATATGCTTGAAGTCTTTTAGCCTTAGGAAAAATTCTTTTTGTTGAAACACAGGTTCTTTTATGAATTGGGTCCTGTCTACCTCTTCAGATACATCTCTCATCACTCCCCTCCTCACATTCTATACTCTCGTCATACACAGCTTCTTGTGGTTCCTAGAATGCAACATGTTCTTTCATGCCTTTCTATCTTCATGCCTTTACCTGGAATGCTATCCTCTCTCAGTCTTTGTGCTGTTATTGACTGAGTGGAAAAGCATGTTGCAATAAAGATTAAATGAGATAATTTATAGTAACCACAAGATTTAGTACTTGATCATCATCCATTTGCTCATTCACCCATACAACAAATACATTAACTTTATAACATATGAATATATTCTACAAGATGGGTACCCTACAAAATAGTATTTTGGATCCTACATTCAAGGTGCATAGAGTCCTAAAAAGAGAATCCCATGAATTAATAAATGGAACATAACAAGATATAAAGAAATATGGGAGCAAAGAGAAGTAACTATCTTCTCACAGTAAAAGGGAAACTAACCAGGAGAGGGTTCGAAGAAAGGCTTCTGGGAGAATTAAAATTGTCCTGAGCTGGCTCTTGCAAGGTGATTTATTAAGAGGTAATCAAAGAGACATTTTAGGGCATGGGTTTGCAGCTAGGGTTAAGGAAGCGGCTCTAGGAAATAGACTCATAAAAGGGTACATGTGATGAACTGATAATAAAAGACAAAGAGAATCAGGAACCTTTACTAGCATACATTCTTCTTTCCTTCCTTCCCTCCCCCTCTTTCTTCCTTAGAATTCTTTCTGCTCCCTGACAACTTTGTTTCATTAAAAAGCCACAGTAGTTCCCTAGCCTGCTTTTGTGCCTCCTTATTAAGACCTTTTGTGATCCAGGCTCTCCTTACCGCTTTGCTGCTTCCTCAGTTAGCTCTTCAATACATTCTTTGGTCTCATTGTTCCCTTTAAGTGTTATCTAAGCACATCCACACCTGTCCTGAATATTTTCTTACACTATTTAATATAATTTATCATGTTTGCCCATCATGGAAGGCAAAATCAAACAACGACCATGTTGGTAATACAAATGAATAAAACTACTTATGTGTGATGCAGCAGGGCTTATAGTAAAAATTCCTTCTTCCCCTGTTTAAATTTTTAAGTATAAAATAAGCTCAACAGGGCTTTCTTGAAGAAAGATAAAATGAAATTATGAAAGCACAGCTGGTGATTAAATGCAATAATATACATACACTCAATATGCAGTAGCATTCATTTTTTTGTTGAGATTTTCTAGTTTTCACTTGTTTCCATATAAATTATAATTTTGAAACATTTTAGTGCCTTAGCTTAAATACTATTGTCAATGAAATTCAGCATCTACCTTGGTGCTGATGTTAGTATTTTTCTTTTCAAGCTCATGTTGTGATTTTTGTGGATTGTGATTTGTTTATCTTAGACATTTTGTCTATTATTTTAACAAGCTCTGAATCCTGTCAAATTTTTTTATCTCTTTTGTTTTTAGCTTTTATTACTTTTTTTCATGCCAGTCCCCTCATTCAGCTCCTAAAATGAGCCAGTCTCTTCAGTAAAAAAAATAGATGATCATGCCCAAGAGGGAGAGAGACTTGCCAGACAACGATCATGTTATGACTGTGTCCTTCCCTACAATTTTGCTTATACGTCCTGTGTCTCTGGATTCAGGAACTGAGTCTCTAAGTTGGGCCACAATGATTCTTCCTGCTTAGAGGCACCCCCTGTAGCTGGGTCTCCAATTTTCCGGATGTTTTGTTTGCCATTGTTGGTCTCTTTCTATAGGGAAGAAAGTTTCCAGCATAGCAGGAATTGCATATCAATAGGTAGCCTGGCCAAAATGAAGGGCCAGCAGAGACATTTCTTTTGAGCCTGTTAACACAGAGTCAAGTTTGATACAGGAAAACTCTGAGTCCACCAGGGCTTTCTTCTATTTCTTTATGGTAAGAGAGTTCTGGGATAAAATTATACTTTTCTATTAAACAGTAGTAGTCTAAACTAATTTCAGTCTTTTTAAACATCGTATAGAATCATCTGATTTCCTTTGGGAAAATTTTCAAAGTATTTAAATTCCATTTTGTGAAGATAAGAAAAGAATGCCTTTAAATGATCTGGTCCAAACAGGAAGTCTCCACAACTACTTTGAATAAAAGTATTTTATTTATTTTTTTTTTTTTAGAAAGAAAAGGTAATATGGACAAGTTGATAGTATAAGCAATAATCTTTTATTTAAGTACATTTGACTCAACAAAATTGGTTATACCTGGAGTAATATGCTAAATGGACTAGTAAGACTTTAGAATCCTGGTTTTGGTTACCAGGTGTATGACTTCCAAGTCACTGGGCAGGTGACTTAACTTCTTTTAGCTCCATTTTCCTAGATTTAAAATCAACTCACTAACATTCATTTGATGGACTTGTGAGAATTAAATCGTATCATGTATGTGGTATAATCAGAGCAATATCTGATCAGTGTTTAATAAATGGTAGTTTAAAAAATTTTGAATATCATGGTTCTTCTAGAAACCCACTCTTTTCGATGTCAAAGGTCAATGCCTTGACCACAAAATCACTCTCCTAGAACTTTCTCCATTTTTGAGAGATTTAAGTTGCTTCTCTCTGAGAGTGGCCAACTTCCAGTCGACTGGTAGAACCTGGCAAAGGCCACGCAAGCTGTACTGTACACATCTGTCCAAGTGCTTAAGTTGTTTCTTTTCCTCCTTTGTCTGTTAAAAGCAGGGCTCTCCGCTTCAGAGTGCCAGCAGATGTTTCTTTATTTAAACTATATTCACTGAGAGGAAGGAAAGAGAAGCAGACACACATAAGGAGGAAAGAGGTCTGGGTCATAGCACCACATTTATTCAGAGGCCACCATGCCAGGAAAATTGTGCACAGCAATTGTAATTTGTTTTTTCCGTTTCATTTGATTTTTTTCAAACAGGAATTTCTTGTTTCCTTAGATACTAATTAAATCTCAGTTACTGAGAACTATCCAGTGGAGTTTCAATGCGGTGATATTTAGTCAAATACTTTATTTATTTAGTTCTTTAGCAGGAAATTAAGCTCTCAATGCAGTGGCTGCTTTTGTCTTAATACATGTGTCTGTTTTATATGCTGTGGACTTACAAATGCATACCATAGGAAAGATTAGGTTTAGAGAAGTTATTTACTTTTAAGTTATGGCATTTCTTTCAGAAGCTTCACATGTACCATGTTGAGGCATGGAGTAAACTGTTACCATTTGAACATACTCCATCTAGTGAAGTATTTAATGGACTCTCTTGACATGGATTCTTTGTTTAAGTTCAAATTGCTATGAATCACAAGTTTTAGCACCATCTATTTTAGCATAAAACCAGAGGAAATTGAGTGAAGAAAGGAAAACTGAGTTAAACTGGCGATGGGCATTAAAAAGGAAAAAAATATCTTTCTGAACTGTCTGGATTGTGTGTGGCTTTCCTAATTAATGCAATCACTCTGGTTAAGGAGAATTGCATGTGAAATAGGGATAGATGACTGTTGAAGAAAATTTCTAGAGACTAGAAAGGTAACTTCAGCGCTGAATTCAAGATTCCGTCTCTTATTGTTTGACAGTTTCATATATTGATACAATGAACTTCTGTCATTTGCCCCCCCCCACTAGCTTCCCTCTCTCACTGAAGCCTTTTCCCATGACAAGTCCTGCTCTTGCTTTCATGTCATCTTTTTTCCATGTAACCTACTGAGTTTAACTAAAGCTTCTTACCTGAGCATGGGTGGGAGATTATTTCATGAAGCAGGGGTGACATGCATATCTTCAACAACCATTAACTGCCAGTACTCCCTCATGAATTGATGGAACTTCATCGGTCTTCTCCATGATGAAATGTTAATGAGCCCAGTCATGTGCACTTCTTGTACAGATAGCCACAGAGGAAGTGAGTTCATGAGTGGAGAGGCTATGTTATGTCTAGAAGATGCCTTTGTTGTATGTTGCCCCATCCTCTGGCTCTTATATTCTTTCCACCTTTTAGAACAGCTCTTTTTAAATATTTGGACATTTGATGACACTAGCAATAAAATGGCCCACCCTAATTAGCAGAAATAAATTGATGACTTGAATCTGACTTTAGAAAATGAATTATAGAAACACTCATTAATCAGAAAACAAAGTACTCAGTTTTCTCTCACTAGAAATTACTAGGAATTTTAAAAGAACTATGGCATGATAGAAAGAGCCTTTGAATGTAGGCAGAACTGGCCTTGAATTATATTTTTATGCATGCAATTTTGAGGTGAAACTGGCAAAAAAAATAACTGTGCAGTGTTGTCAAGGATATGGTAAAATGAACATTTCTGTATAAGGCTGGGGTATAAACAGACACAAATTTTCTGGCTAGTAATTGCAAAGCAAATTAAAAGTTTTCAAACAGTTCATAAACTTTGAAGAAACAATTTCCCTTCTAAGCAGTTAATAAAAAAGAACACTCAAAATTACAACAAATGTTAACTTGCAAAGCCACTCACTACAACAGTGGATATAACAGCAATTTTGGAAATCCAAAGAAAGGACCACAAAACTGAAAAAGTTCAAATACATTGATTTGTTCTACTAGTGGCATAATTTTAGATGATATTTAATTACATGAGGATATATTGATAATATAAAAGTAAGCAAAACTAGTTTTAAATATCTTGCACATACATTCTATTGACAAATATATTTGTGTGTATGCATTAATAATATGTAATAAATATAACTAGTAGGTCATATTTATTTAGTACACAATAATGTATTTAAAAACAAAATGAAATAAATCAAGTTAATTATGAAGCTGATATAAGACAACAAGCATTTCAAAGAGATAATTATGAACAAATTACAAATCACCTGTTCTTGTTCTTTTTGTTGCATGTTTCTATGGCTTTCTTTTTTAATTAAGAAACAATTTTGTTTTACATGTCAATCCAAGTTCTCTTTACCTCCCCATCTCTCCTGCCCCCTACCAACCCCCTGTCCTGTCTCTTTTCTGCTCCGCAGGGAGAGTGAGCCCTTCCATGGGGAAATTTTCAAAGTCTGTCATATAATTTAGAACAGGGCCTAGGCCTTCCCATATGTGTCTAAGCTGAAAGAGTATCCTTCTATGTGGAATGGGTACCGAACATCCTTTCTTATACTAGGGATAAATGCTGATCCACCACAAGAACACCCATAGATTGCCCAGGCCTCCTAACTGAAATTCACATGCAGGGTGTCTGGGTCAGTCCTATGCTGCTTCCCTAGATATCAAACAGAGGTCCATGAGCTCCCCCTTGTTCTGGTCAGTTGTTTCTGCGGGTTTTTCCAGCCTGGTCTTGACCCCTTTGCTCATCACACCTCCCTCTCTACAACTGGTTCTAGGAGTTCAGCTCAGTGTTTAGCAATGAGTATATGCTTCTGCTTCCATCAGCTTCTGGATGAAGGCTCTAGGATGGCTTATAAGGAACTCATCAATCTCATTATTGGGAAAGGGCATTTAAGGTAGCCTCTCCACTATTGCTTAGATTGTTAGTTGGGCTCATCCTTGTAGATCTCTGGACATTTCCCTAGTGCCAGGTTTCGCTTTAAACCTATAATGGCTCCCTCTATTATGGTATCACTTTTCCTGCTCTCCTCTATTCTTCCCCCAATTCAATCTTCCTTCTCCCTCAAGTACTCATCTCCCTTCCTCTTCTCCCTTTCTCTTTCTCCTAACTCCCTCTCCCCTCCTCCCATACACTCAATTTGGTCAGAAAATCTTATCCCTTTCCCCTTCTCTGGAGGACCATGTATGTCTCTTGTAGGATCCTCCTTGTTTCCTAGCTTCTCTGGTGGTATGGATGGTATGCTGGTGATCCTTTGCTCTATATCTAAAATCCATATATGAGTGAGTATATACCATGTTTGTCTTTTTGTGACTGGGTTACCTCACTCAGGATGGTTACTTCCAGTTCCATCAATTTGCCTGGGATTTCAAGATTAGTTATTATTATTATTATTATTATTATTATTATTATTATTATTATTATTACTTCTGCTGAGTAATACTCCTTTGGCTAAATGTACCACATTTCCTTTATCCACTCTTCATTTGAGGGGCATCTAGGTTTCTTCCAGGTTCTGGATTATACAAATAATGCTGCTATGAACATAGTTGAACAGATGTCATTGTTGTATGAATGTTCATTTTATAGGTGTATGCCTGAGAGTAGAATTGTTACATCTCGTAACTAATTTCCACTTTGCTGAGGAATAGCCAAACTGATTTCCAAAGTGGCTGTATGAGTTTGCATTCCCACCAGCAGTGGAGGAGTGTTCCCCTTTCTCCAGATCTTCTCCCTCATAAACTGTCATTGGTGTAATTGATTTTAGCCATTCTGACTGGTGTGAGATGGTATATCAGAGTTGTTTGATTTGCATTTCCCTGATGACTAAGGATGTTGAGCAATTTCTAAAGTGTCTTTCAACCACTTTAGATTTCTCTATTTAGAATTCCCTATTTAGTTCTGCACCCCAGTTTTTAATTGGGTTATTTGGTGTTTTGGTAAGTAACTTCCTGAGTTCTTTACATATTTTGGAAATCATCCCTGTCATATGTGAGATTGGTGAAGATCTTTTCACATTCTATGGGCTGCCATTTTGTTGACATTGTCCTTTGCCTTTCAGAAGCATCTCATTTTCAGGAAGTCCCATTTATTAATTGATGACCTCAGTGTCTGTGCTATTGGTGTTATGTTCAGGGAAAGGTCTCCTGTACCAATTCATCCAAGGGTACCTCCCACTTTCTCTTCTAAAAGTGTTCAGTTTGGCTGGATTTCTGTTGAGGTCTTTGATTCATTTGAACTTAAGTTTTGTGCATAGCAGTAGATATGAATCTATCTGTAGTCTTCTACCTGCCAACATCCAGTTATGCCAGCACCATTTGTTGAAGATGCTTTCTTTTTTCCATTGTATGATTTTAGCTTCTTTGTCAAAAATCAGATGTTCATATGTATGTGGGTTAATATCCTGGTTTTCAACTCGATTCCATTTGTCTACCTGTATATTTTTGCTCCAATACCAAATAGTTTTCAGGAATATAGCTCTATAGTAGAGCTTGAAGTCAAGGTTGGTGATGTCTCCTGGAGGTCCATTATTGTATTGTTTTGGATACCCTGCATTTTTTGTTTTTCCATATAAAGTTGAGTATTTTTCTTTCAAGATCTGTGAAGAATTGTGCTGGGATTTTGACGGGAATTGCATTGAATCTGAAGATTGTTTTTGGCAACATTCCCATTTTTCTGCATGGATCCTACCTATCCACAAGCCTGGACGACCTTTCCATTTTCTGGAATGTTCTTTAATTTCTTTCTTTAAAGACTCAAAGTTTTAAATATATAAGTCCTTCACTTGTTTGGTTAGAATTACCCAAAGATATTTTATGTTGTAGCTATTGTAAAGAATAATGCTTCTCTGATTTCTTTTTCAGCCCCTTTATCATCTGTATATACTGATTTTTTTTTAGATAATCTTGTATCCTGCCACTTTGTTGAAGGTGTTTATCAAGTATAGAAGTACCCTGGTAGAGTTTTTCTAGTCGCTTATGTAAACTATCATATCATGTGCAAATGGTGAAAGTTTGACTTTTTCCTTTCTAATTTGTATCCTGTTGATCTTCTTTATTGTCTTATTGCTCTAGCTAGAACTTCTAGTACAATCTTGAAGAGGTATGGAGAGAGTGGATATCCTAATCTTTGTCCTGATTTTAGAGAAATCACATTGAGTTTATCTCTTAGTTTGATGTTGGCTGTATTTTCTGTATATTGCTTTTATTATGTTTAGGTATGTTCCTGTTATCCCTGATACCTCCAAGACTGTTATCATGAAGGGGTGTTGGATTTTGTCAAAGGCTTTTTCAGCATCTAGTAAGATGATCATGTGGTTTTTCTTTTTCAGTTTGTATACATGGTGGATTACATTGATGGATTGTCATATGTTGTACAATCCCTGCATGTCTGGCATGAAGCTTACTTGGTCATGTGGATGATTTTTCTGAATTCTAGGATTCGATTTGCCTGCATTATATTGAGTGTTTTTCCATCAATGTTCATGAGGGATATTGGTCTGTAGCTCTCTTTCTTAGTTGTGTCTCTGTGTGTCTTGGGTACCAAGGTAACTGTAGCCTTGAAAAAGAGTTTGGCAATGACCCTTCTGCTTCTATTTTGTAACAGTTTGAGAAGTTTTGGTTTCCATTGCTCTTTGAATTTCTGGTAGAATTCTTCAATGAAACCATCTGGCCCTGGGCTTTTTTTGGTTGTGAGACTTTTGATGTCTGAGTCTACATCATTAGGGGTTATAGTTGCTTGTCTGTTCTTGATTTATTTTTGGTAAGTGATATCTATCCAGAAAAATGTCTATTTCTTTCAAATTTTTGAATTTTGTTGAATATAGGTTTTCAAAGTATGACCTGAAGATTCTCTGGATTTCCTCAGTGACCATTGTTATGTCCCTTTTTTCATTTCTGATTTTGTTAATTTGCATGTTGACTCTCTCTGCCTTTTGGTTAGTTTGGATAAAGATTTAACTATCTTGTTGATTTTCTCAAAGAACCATCTCTTTGATACATTGATTCTTTGCATTGATTTCCTAGTTTCTACTTTATTGATTTCACCCCTCAATTTGATTATTTCCTGGAGACTACTCCTCTGGGGTGAGTTTGCTTCATTTTGTTCTAGAGCTTTCAGTTGTGAGGTTAATTCTCTAATGTGACTATTCTCCATTTTCTTCACATGGGCACTTAGTACAATGAACTTTCCTTGTAGCACTGCTTTCAAAGTGTTCCATAAGTTCAGGTATGTTGTGTCTTCGTTCTATTTGAAATCTAGGAAATCTTTAATTTCTTTCTTTATTTCTTCCTTGGCCCAGAAATGTTGCAGCTGTGCATTTTCCAATTTCCATGAGTTTGTATGTTTCTGGAATTTGTGTTTCTGTTGAATTCTAACATTAAAGCTTGGTGGTCTGATAAGATATAGGTATTATTCTAATTTTTTGTACCAATTGAAGTTTGCTATATTGCTGAGAAGGTTCCATGTGGCACTGAGAAGAAGGTATATTCTTTTGTGTTTTGATGGAAGGTTCTATAGATGTCTGTTAAACCCAATTGGGTCATAACTTTTGTTAGTTCCTTTCTTTGTTAAGTTTCTGTCTGGTGGTAATAGTGGGGTGTTGGAGTCTCCAACTATAAGTATGTGAGGTTTACTGTGTGATTTGCATTTTAGTAATGTTTCTTTTATGAATGTGGATGCCTTTGTAAATGGGACATAGGTGTTCAGAATTTAGGCTTCATCTTGATGGATTTCTCCTGTGATGAAAAGGAAATAACCTTCTTCATCTCCTTTGATTGATTTTCATTTGACATCTAATTTGTTAGATATTAGGATTGCTACACCTGCTCGTTTCTTGTGTCCATTTGATTGGAAAATCTTTTCCCAACCTTGAACTCTGAAATACTGTTTGTCCTTTAAGATGAGGTGTGTTTCTTGTGTGCAGCAGTAGAATGGATTCTGTCTTCTCATTAATATTAATTCCCTCAATTAATTCCCTCAATTAATATTGAGGGAACCTTGTTAATTCTTGTTTTGTATTTGTTGGAGGTGTTGGTATTGTTTGTGGATTTCCTCCCTTTTTTCTTTTCGTCCCTGGTAAAGTGGGATTATCTATTGCCTATATTTTTGTGGATATAATTAACTTCCTTGGGTTGGAGTTTCTGTTCCAGTTCTTTCTGTATGACTGAATTTGTGGATCTGTATTGTTTAAATATGGTTTTGTTTTGGAATATCTTAGTTTCTCCATCTATAGTGATTGAAAGCTTTGCTGGGTATAGTAGTCTGGCCTGGCATCCATGGTCTCTTACTTTTGATAAACTATCCAGGGCCTTCTGGCTTTCAGTGTTTCCATGGGGAAGTCAGGTGTAATTCTGATAGGTTTGCCTTTTTATGTTATTTGGCCTTTTTCTTTTGGTGCTCTTAATATTCTTTATTCTTTTCATTTGGTGTTTTGATTATTATGTAGCGAGGGGACATTTTTTGTGGTCTACTCTATTTGGTGTTCTGTAAGCTTCTGGCATTTTTTTTGACATGTCATTCTTTAAGTTAGGAAAGTTTTCTTCTGATTTTGTTGAATATATTTCGTGCACCTTTGAGTTGGATTTCTTCACCTTCTTCTATACCTATTATTCTTAGGTTTGGCCTTTTCATGGTGTCCCCTGTTTCCTGGATATTTTGTGTCAGGGATTTGTTGGACATAAGATTTTCTTTGATCAATGAATCTGTTTCTCTTAGTGTATCTTCATTGCCTGAGGTTTTCTCTTCCATCTCTTGTATTCTGTTGTTTATACTTGCATCTGTAGTTCTTGATTGTTTACCCATCTTTTCTATTTCCAGCAGTCCCTCAGACTGTGTGTGTGCTTTTTATTGTCTGTATTTCAGTTTGCAAACCTTGCCCTGTTTGAATTATTTCTTGCAAGATTTTGTTTGTTTTTTCCTCCATTTCTTGAATTTTTTTTGTTTTTTCTTCCACTTCTTTAAGGGATTTTCTTATTACCTCTTTGAGGGTCTCTATTATCTTCACAAAGTTATTTTTAAGGTCGTTCTTTCTGCTTCATATTTTCTGGTCTTGCTGGTGTAGAGTCTCTAGACCCTGGTGGCACCATATTGATCTTTTTGTTGTTGACTGTGTTCGTATACTGTTATCTTCCCATCCCTTCTTACAGTAGGTACCAGTGGTGTCTCTCCCTCTCGGTGGTTATTCTCTTCCAGTGGGTGCAATATTCTCTTTCGATGGGTGCAAGCCAGTCCAATACACTGATGGATCTCTTATTACCTTGGGTGGAGGTGGGACTAGTACCAGTGGCCAACACTGGATGGGCTGGTCTGCCTGGACAGGTTCTCCTGTGCACAGTCCCAGGCCTCAGGAGGCTCCAAGCAGGCTGTTTCTGTGGCTTTCTAACCTCTTATAATTAGAATACTTTTACAAGTGTAACAAAGCACCATAGTAACAGAATGTTTGTAAAGGTTAAATGAACTATAATTTCCTGAGTCACTTAAAGAAAATATGTGTGCAATTTCTGTATCCTAAATTTTGTGGTTTAATTATATTTGTTTATAAATTCAGCCAGGATCTCTATATCTTCCCACTCTCTTAATTCCAGTTCCAATCCTATACATCATTCTTATTCAGCTCAGAAATGACCAACTCCAAGACTCCCTTAACTGCCCTGTTCTTTTCGTTTCTCTGTCTCTGATCTATGTGTGTGTGTGTGTGTGTGTGTGCATGTGTATAAAATAAGATTAGATAGATAGATATTTCAATATAACTAAGAATCCAGGAAATGCAAATTAAAACAAGATTGGAATCTCATATAATCTATCAAAAGAACTAAAACTTAAAATAACGATATTGCAACACCAAATGCTGACAAGGATTCAGAAAAAGTGGATTGTTCACACATTCTTAGTGGGGGTGTAAAATTGCACAGTCACTCTAGAAAAGACCTTGGCCACTTTTTACAAAAATAAATATGCAATTACTGTATTGAAGAATTGTAATCTGGGGCATTTGTTCTAATTGAATCAAGACATTCACAGAAACTATCTGTACATGAATGTTCTTAGCAGTTTTATGCTACTCAAACACTAGAAATAGTTCAGAATTCCTTTAACAGGTGAATAATTAAAAACACACACACACATATATACACAAACCATAGGCACACCATGAAATACTACTCAGAAATTTAAGGCACAATGAACTATAGATGTGTATAACAACTTAATCTCCAGGAAATTAGGCTAAGAGAGAAAGCCCCTAGCAGTCACCACCAGCCATATTCTGCATAAAAATATTTATTAAACACAAATGACATGGAAAATTTTTGAGAACTACTTAGTTGTTACTAGAGCATGTGTACTTAAATGTGGAGTTAAGTGCTATATGTGGCTATAAACAGGTAGCTAAATACTAGTAAATAGTTAACAGAATAGCTATTTGTTTTGATTCTGGCTGCTCACCCATCAACCAAAAATGGTACTAAAACTGTAGTGAATTCAGTATATACACATGCACAAGTGATTTCAAGTGAAAGTGGTGCACTCTAAAATTGATGGAGTACATCAATATCAGTTTTCTGCTATTACAAAATAATTCTTCAAAATATTTACTATTGTAAGAAACTAGGGAATATATACAAGGAATTTGTGCATTAGTACAAGCACATTTGTATATGCTGTCAGCTCAGTATAAATTTCTGCTAAAGAATCATAGATGCCCTATTAAGATTTGTTCCACTTATCTTGCTTTCCTATTGGCCAACAGTGCTTTATTCATTAACCAATACAAGAAGCATATTTACAGAATGACATCTCCCATCATCCTTCTTTTTAAGATAGGTGGGACTAGGAGACAAGGAGGATTTGAGGAAGTAGTAAGGAGGAGTCAAGATGTAGAGACTTCAGAGAACAGAGGTTTGGGCCCTCTCTCCGGTAAGATGAAACCACATGGAAATACTTAAGTTAATAGAAATGGTTTAATATTTTAGACAGAGCTAGAAAATAAGAAATGCTAGTAACAGGCCAACAGAATTATATCTAATACGGTGTCTCTGTGTGTTATTTGGGGCTGGCGTGGAAATGTTAGCAGACTAGCAGGAAAACTTACTCATAACAATGCTCTAGTAATTACTTGTATATATTCTATGACTGTGTAGACATTCTCCCCCAATCATTACAACTCAACGTGTATAAACGATGCATTCTATTTTCACGTTACCAGAAAGCCTAACACAGAGTTAAGCCCATCTGTCTTGGTCTATGGAACAGGAAATCCCTAATTATCCCACTATGCTTTAATTATTTTTATAAGAAGAGTTTGGGAGTCTATTTTCTCAAAACTATAATAATATAGAAGAAATTAATAGATATTTTCTAGTTTCTAGATGTTATTGAAATTGCTGTAGCATACGATTGAAAGAGACCAAAGAGGGCATGTGGATTTAACTCAGTGGCACAGGACATGTCTACCATGATCAAGGCTTGTATGTTAACCATATTATCCTTCCCAGAAAATCAGTCACATAGATTTAAGTGGAAGCCACAGCTTCACACTACTTTTGGATTTAAGTTATTTAATACCAGGTTATTCCTTCCTGAAAGACAAAAATGGCAGTGATATGACTAGTGTTCTCATAATTTCCTTTATAGCTGGACAAAAGCATTAAACCCACCATGTCCATACAGCTCCTTTGTTTTCTTTTTATTAAAGTCCAATATATAGGCCACAGAAATGCACTTTTCATACCTATGACAGTTAATTAGTCAGTGGTCTAGCATTAAAACATGCTTGCTTCTCTGTTTCTCTGTCACACGGGGATTCAGCACACTGAATGTGGCAGGAAACAGGTTTTAGTTCCTTCTTGGTCCATATGTCATGTATTTTCAGAGGTAACCAAAAACTTATACACAACCTTCCACTGTTGTGGTTCCATATTGACATGGAGATATTGAAGCACAAATGAGTTATAAAGCTGGAATAGTACAAATGTTCCTAGAATTTATAACTCTTTCCAGTGAGTACTACAAACTAAACAATAGACAGGAATTCTACACTAGGAAAGAAATTAAATAGACAATTCTACAGTGAGCTAACGATACTCAACAAATTATTGCTGACAGGAAACATATTAATCTTAAAGTTTGTCATAGCAAATTTGTGACAATTTGCAAATCTATTTTCTTTTTACAATCAATGAATCTGAAAACAAAAAGAATTGCAAGCAAAGTAATAGAGAGATCAATCCTACTTAACTTTTCCCAGACATAGATCTTGATAAAACCCACAGGGTGTCTCCTCAGCCTTGTACTCTGTTGTACATCTAACCTTATACTGACAGTTCACCATTTCATTTCCTTTAACTAGTATTATGTCATGAAGAAATTAAAAGCCTCTTTTGGTTAATTGCTTTTTACTGTCATGGAGGCCAATTAACTAAGTCTCATTCTACTGGTCCACCTGTTGTTCAGTCTACCTAAGTTTTTCCATTTTGAAACAAAAGTATGATAACACATAAATGTATTGTGTCCTTGTCAATATAAAGCTATGACTGTAGCTGAAAACAAAATAAAGCAATCATATGTTTGGTGAACTTTTAAAACTTGATTATTGCCTGGACATCAAATGAAATAGCTGAATTGGAAAACTACATTGCTTCCCATAGGACTTAGTTCTTGTCCTAGTGAAATTAATCTTTTCTTCTCTAGTTGCATTCTCATTTCATTTATACATTCTCTGAGTTTTGCCAAAACATCCTAAAAGACAAACTTTAAAAATTCACTATGATGTTTTTCTAAGGAAAATTTGATGAACGGTCACACAAGTGATTGGTACTAAGCTTCACATAACTTTACTTCACATTGTGGTTATGAAACATCTGTTTCATTGTGTTCATGAAATCACAGAAAGGGACATGTAGTCAGAATAAATAAAGCTTCAACACTGAGATGATATTACACCGGAGCATTAACTATAGAAACTAGAACAACACACACCTAATTCTTTTCTTGGAGATATACTGTGGGTTCATATTGTATCATTTTTATCATTCAAACACCTAGCAAAAGACACAGCTCAATAAGAGATAAGTGATTGCAGAGCCTAATAAAGACCTTAGTAAGACTTATGAAATTGAAACCTATGCCTGTATAAAGTCAACATGAAGTTTTTTTATATTGGTTTGGTAGTGTAGGATTGTTTATTGAATAGCAAAGTTGCCTGTGATATATTTTTAAGTGAAAATAAAATTAAAATATAGCTTGTATTATGTTCCTATAAAAATAACTAGATATTTAGGAGTTGATGATGATGAAAATGATAAATAGATATATGGACAGATAGATAGGTAGATAGATAGATAGATAGATAGATAGATAGATAGATAGCCTGTAACTTTCTAAAAGGATCCATAACTGGAATAATAATAAGATCAACCTGGATGGTGGATGGTATTTTATATTCTCTGCTCCTTTATGTCTAATTTGATTCTTGAAATTAATATTAGTTATTTGATTTGTTATTGTAAGAATTTTTCAATTTTGAAATATTAGTCATTAAAGCTACAATTTTTCTGATACAGAATTTTACCAGCTTCATTGGTATATAAAATCCACATAATTAGCATTAGATGTAACTTGGACTCCTGACTTCAAATTATAATAAAGAACTATATTCATTTTGATTCTGTTTCTGATTATAGTAGGCCTCAAATGAAGTGATCCATTCATTCCTACAGACTACCTATGAAGCTATTTTCTTCTTATTCACTTTTGGATTCTGATTGTGGCAAAAGAAATTGCCCTCACTTTGTCTTCCATCTTTTTTAAATGGATATCAAGAAAACATACAGTGGACACATTTTCAAATTCTATTTGAAGGACTTATTTTCTTTTTTGCCAATATTTTTACTTGTAAATTTCATTTTACATTCCAACCTATGTTCTCCCTCCCACACCTCATCCCACCCCCTCACCTCCTCCCACCCCCTGTTGCCTCCCCCTAGCCCACCCCCAGTCCACTCTTCCTTACTAGTAGGGGCTACTATGAGGAGTCAACATAGGACTTACTTTCTTACATGAAAGATGTTTGCAAAGATTTTATTTTTCCCACAAAAACATTATATTGCCAGAATTTTTAAAGTTATCTGTGCTAGACAAACATTTTTAATGGCTTCACTATTTATAAAAATGTAACTAAGCATTATGTAAGATTAGCTCGAATTCTTTTTGTTTAAAATATGTTAATTTATGTAAGTAAAGCATTTTGTAATGGTCTTTAAAGACTAAGATTATACTCCAGGATAATCTTAAAAGCTAAACATAATTACATCTTATATAAAAATATTGCTTTCTTATGAGAAATAAGAAACATTTATTTACATAAATTCATTTTTCACTGACAAGAATAAATTGAAGATATTGCTCACAATTAGACACTTAAGAGTCTAGGAATATGTATCTGTCAGTAAACCTACAAATTAGATAGCTTTTGGTGTACTATTGTACTATTATTTATCTTAAGTAAAAGTCTAACAAAATAAAAAATACTGAGCCTTAGAACTATAATCAAAATATCATTTACACTATAAATTGTACCAAAGAATATGCATAGGAAAACCAAATTTTACATATATTTTAGTAATTCTCCAGATTGTCTCACTGATCTGAATTTCCTCTGTAGCAATTTAGAAGTTCCATTTTAAGTAAAAGTTCAATATGCATTTGAAAAGTATGACACTGATTATCTAGCCAATTCATTTCATGTTCTGTGTATTACACATTTCTACTTGTTACATGAGGGAAAGGCTTTGTTTCATTAGGCATAACTGATATCAGGTAACAGTATGATTTTTTGTTATGAGTGCCATTATTTGATTCAGTGCCTAAGAGTTTACATTTAGCAGTTTATCCATAAAGAGCTTCAGTTTTAAGCTACTTGTGTGGATGACTGCATTTCAATGAAGGACATTTTACATTTTAAAACAAGAACAATGCTATATACTTGAAAATAGCTAACAAATTAATGACTTTTCACTTAAGCGCTATGCATCCAGCACTGCACTATATCAAGGGGCTTCAAACAAAGGAAAGGGTACAATCTCATTGGAACTGTCTGGGAATCCTGCTTTTGACTCAACACATTTGACTGGTAGCCTATACAGAATCACATACTTAACCTCCGCATGCTTCCTTGAAGTTTGGGTGCTTCCATCTCAGAACTGTCTGGTTGTTATGGTCCCACCCAGTTATAAGGCCAGATAAGAATCTATTCTTCTGGAACACACCTGTTTCCAAAAACATTAGAAAGATGCAGAGGTGCTTCATACTATAGGCAGAAAACCACACCTCCCACCTGGAAAACAAGACTTCCCAGGCCAGGTGCAGAACTGACCAGATGAACACACTGCATGTCAAGTCACTCAGTTATCAGGCACACCCATTACATCACCTAGAATGTGCCTTGGGCTTTAGGAAGCTTCCCATTCAGTTGGAAGGAATACTAATAGTTTCAAGACATATTTTAGATGTTCATTCAAACAAGTGCTCTTCCAGACAACCAAAACAGTTTGACATTTTTGTACAGATTTAAACTGTGGGAATTCTCTAAGTAACTGAGCAATATAGTTGGGCCTAATGGAAAAAAGCATTCTGCCTTGTCAGGAGCATAATTCTATTTGTGCGTACACTTTTGGTGCTTAGATTCATAATACAGCATAGCTGGATTTTTGTAGCCAATTTCAAGAAGCATGTTGAGGTGGACTGGCCAGGAATATAGTAATAATTTTCCAGACTCTGGAACATATGCAGCTAAAATCATTGTTTAGTAAGTAACAAGAGCTACTCTAGACATAAACTTACCACGAAATCCACATCCATGGTCTTTTATTTTTCCTCCTAACCCAAACCAACTGGTCTTGCCAGAGATTTTTATGAAGGAGAGCCTGTATAAGTAATGATGACTATTGGAAGATTTGTAGTTCAACTTCTTGAGTTCAAATGTTTACCCTCACATTCCTAAGCTTTATACTCTCTCTCTCTCTCTTTCTCTCTCTTTCTTCTTTTCTTCCTCTCCTCTCCCTCCTTCCATCTCTCCCCTCTTTTGATGAGTCACCATAAAAATCTGGTTAAACCATTGCATGATAAAATGCTTACTACGAACAACAACAATAAATCTATAATCTAAGAGAAAAAAGGAAGAAAGAAAACAAAACAAACAGGAAAAAAAAACCTACCTAAAATACTCTACCCAGAACACACAGCTTTCAAGACAGTGGGTACATGATCTAACCCACCTCCTTTCCACCATGTTCAAAGCAAGACCTAGCCACTAATGACATTCTCCACTGCATATCCCTAGTGAATGACTCCATGAACTTAACGGCCCCTAAAAACTTCACCCTGTATTTAGTCTTTTAAAGCACACACTATCAGGAGTTCATCTTCTGTTTCTGATATCAAAAACTATATTTGGCCCTTTTCTTGATACATAACTTCCACACATGCCCCCCCCAAAAAACAGAGACTCACAGAGCATATCAGACACTACTGAGACTTCAGTTCTTCTCCTCCTCCTCAGGATTATTCTCTTCCTGTGATTTTTTTATATCTTTCTTTCTTGCCCCCTCCAATTTTCCCTTTAGCTTGGAAGTATGTAGAACACTTCAGCTGAGACAATTGCATCTAACTAATGCAATCATATTTCTGGCACACAGCCCAAAGTGTGGCAAATGTGGGGGAAGCCATCCAGGATCCCCTTTCTCTGGACTATTCTACAAGCATGCTTACTCAGTGACTTTCTTGGCAAGTGAAAACATGATTTTAACTGTACCATTATCCTGATGCCCTGGGTATAGGTCTTTGCCAAGAGGGCTTGATTGTTTTCCAAAGCCAAAGTACAAGCATCTTAAAAGTTGCTTAAGCACACCAAGCAACATTCTGAGAAAAATGAATATAAATCATTCAGGCCATGAATAATAGGAATCCTCATTTTCCAGAGACACCAGGTACATCAAACTTTATTCTGCTTTCACTTAGATGACAGACAGACAGACAGATGAGCCCTGAGGAGTAACTCAGTGAAGTGCTTGGCTTGTAAACATAAGGCCCTGAGTTCAAACCCAGAACCCACATACAAAAGCTGGTCATGGCAGAGTGTGCTATTAATATCAGCACTGAAGATGCAGGGACAGTCAGATCACTGGATCTATGTCTATCATACTTTGGGAGTTCCATGCCAATTTGATACTTTGTCTCTAAAAGTGAATAGGGTGCATGGTGCCTGAGGAATGCCACCTGGGGTTGTCCTCTGAGCTCCACATACACACAGCACATATGAACACATGTGTGCAAGCGCAAACATGCACATCCACATATACATATACCCACACAAAGAAAGGTGTTGCTGTACCATTTGTCATATCTGACATTAATTGACCTAGGAGGCCTCACTGTCTCTCATTCCTAGAGGTAGTGCTACTTTTCCCAAATAAACAGGATCCCAGTGTCTATTCCTTCATGATCTTCCTCTCATTGTGCAGATTATTTCCTACAGTAATAGAACTGATTAATCAATCATATGTGTTCAATGGGGAGGAACAACCTCTATAGCCCTCAGACATCATGGAAATAGTTCACACTTGCTATCTTCATGAAGCATATAGTGCTCCAAAAGAGATAAACAGACCAAGTAATAAGCAAAGTTCAAAGTACTGTAACTTTAAGTTGGGCAGAGAAAGCACCAATCACAGACAATTTGTTGACCAGTAAGTGTTCAAGGTTCCTTTGTAGAGCCTCAATCCAAACTCCTGCAGACTTGACTCATAGGCTTACCCATAGTAGACTTTTATTGGCAAACTTACCACATTGCCACATCCTCTGCTAACCCAGAAACTGAGATTGGCTATTCATCAGCTCCATCTTGGCTCCCCATTTAGAATTTCACTAACCTGTCCATTCATTTCTAAGACTCCACCTTAGCATCATTTTTTATTCCTTCAACACTCTCAATTTAGCAGCTGAATAAAATTAAAAAAAAAATTTACTACACATCAGAGAAGACAGCAGGATAATCCATGTGAGATATAGAAAGTTACCTGGAAGTAGAGTTAAAGACAAAGTAAATATTAACAGACTATCCCAGATAGAGCAGTAGTCTAGTATGTGTATTTTCCCTATAATTAGAATTCCAAAAGTATATAAACACCTTATTCGTTATCACAACTTCCTAAAATATTTTATATGCCCCATTATGAATTTGCCAGAAGTTTTGTGAATGTTTTGTGTATCCTTATCTGACTATCAAAATCTGTAAAGGCAAAAATCATGGTATCCTGAATTTATCTATCTAGTTTTGTATGTGGAACTGTTACTGCACATTCTTTAAGCTTGCATAGGATCTCCACATGATAACTAACAGATAATCAGACACTCTTCCTGGAAATTTTCACCTTACTTACATCATTACCCTTGGACTTCTACCTTTCATTTTCAGAAGTCCCTGTCTGTCTCTGCTAATAGCTGGTAGCTCCCTACCTCCACACCCTCTGAATTACTGATTTTGAGGGTGTGGGGCCTTGGATCTCAGTTTTCATGCTATGCTATTGTTCTGGGATTCGTTTTGTGCTACAATTTTTACTACCCCTACAAAAACTAACTCCTTTGCCCAATCAAGAGCTCACACCTGAATTCCAAATCTTCATGTCACTGTCTCCTTGACATTTTCATTGCTTGTCTTTTGATATCTTAATCAGTCAATACAAGTAAAGCTGAAGTCACCATCTCCTATTCCTGCCCCAAATTAACCATCTTTTAGACTTTAAGTCAATTAGCACACATCATCTATAAACTAACAGTGAGTAAGCCATTCAGTATGTTCGAATTTTTGTCATTTTAGTACACGTGGAGTTGAGTGATTACTGTTCTTGCTGAGGGCCCAGGTTTGGTTCCCAGTACACACATGGAGACTCACAATTCTCTGTACGTCTAGTTTAGTGCTCTTTCTCTCTTCTTGAGTGAATGCAAACACCCATATATACACAAAAGTTTAAATAACATATTAAGCATGTATCTAGATATATTTTAGCATAAGTAATACAACTGTAAATTTGTTAGCGTAAGCAAAACACAGTGTCATCACCCTCATAGTAAAGACTTGAAAGGTTGTTCAGCAATTAAGAATACTGGCTGCTATTCCACAGAGCTGAGATTCAATTCCTAGCACCTACACTGAGGCTAACACTCATCTGTAATGTCATTTCTGGAATATCCAACACTATCTTCTGATCTCCACGGATAGTGTATGCACATTGTGCACAGATATACATGCAGGCAAAGCACCCATATACATGAAAACAAAAGCAAAAAAAAATTTATTCATGTTACTTTCCTCTCACTGATACCTTCATGGCAAATTTTCACCATTAATTTGTTTTCTATCACAATATCTTAGTATTATGAGTTTAATTGTTTGCCTACCCCAAATACATATACTGAATTCCTAAAGCTAACTACCCCAGGAATAACCCTACTTTAATGTATGCTATTTATAACAGTAATCAAGATTAGGGAAGGCCCTAATCCATTATGATTGATGTTCTCATTAAAAAGCAAATTTTTAACACAAACACACACAGGGGAAAATGCCTTATAAAAATTAAGAAGGAGATCAATGTGACTCTTCTTTACTCCCAACGAATTCCAGAGATTACAGGCAAATCACCAGAAACTGGGAAAAAAGGAGGAAACCAATGCTTTATCACAGATTCCGGAAGGAACAAAGCCCATGAACACAGAAATGTCAGGTTTATAGCCTCCAGAAATGTGAGATAAGACATGTCTGTTTTTATTCAGCGTATAATATGTTATGACAAAATTGGAAATAGATATTTGGTTTACATTTGTAGCTTTTTATAATAATGAGATTACATAAATATGTGCTGACTTTCCAGTTTTAGTCATAGCACAACTATTTTGAGATTCATCCATGTTTGAAAATATCAATAATTCTTTCTTTTTAATGCTGAATAATTTTCCTTTGTATGGAAATAGTACAAGTAGATTGCAAATTCACTTGTTGAGGGGAATTTGGGTTACTTCCAGTGTGGAGTCATTAAAGTAAAGATTATGTGAGGATATGTATTTAAGTCTTTATAATCAACATATGCTTTTATTTCTTACATAACTGCCAAAAATGTGGACTGATTGAGTAATAGAGTATTATGTGTTTGAATTTTCAAAGTACTACTAAATTACTTTCCAAATATTTTCCAAAGCATGAATTTACATTTCTACTACCAGTATATGGGGTTGTCAGTTCAAACACAGTTGCCAATATTTAGTATTTTCAGGATTATTTTTTTAATTTTAGCCATTATAAATAGGTATACAGTGCTTTCTCTTGTAACTTCTATTAGGGACATTCCTTTTTAAATTTAATTTTATTTTTATTAGTTTTTATTATTTTTTTCTTATTTTACATATCGATCCCAGTTCCCTCTCCCTCCTATGTCTCCCGATCTCTCTCCACTCCCATCCACCCCCCATTGCACAGGGAGGGTGATGCCTTCCAGCAGGGATTATAAAAACCTGTCAAGTCATTGGGGTAGGGTCTAGGCCCTTCTCCTGGCCTCTAGGCTAAGGGAGTATCCCTCCATGGGGAATGCACTTCCAAAGTTCTTTCTTGCACCCGGGATATAGCCAGGTTCCACTGTCAGAGGTCCCTTAGACTGCCCAGGCCTTCTAACTGAGACCCACGTTCAGGGGGTCTGGGTCAGTCCAACGCTGATTTCCCAGCTATCAGTCTAGGGATCCATGAGCTCCCCCTTGTTCAGGTCAGCTATTTATGTGGATTTCTCCAGCCTGGTCTTGACCCTTTTACTCATCATTCTTCTCTCTCTGCAACTGGTATCCAGGAGTTTGGCTAAGTATTTAGCTGTGAGTGTCTGCTTCTGCTTCCGTTGGTTACTAGATGAAAGCTCTAGTATGGCATATAGGTAGTCATCAATCTTTGTATCAGCGAAGGGCATTTAAAGGGAATCTTAATCTGAGCCTACATCATAAAATTTTTTTCTCCTATATTTTCTCCAGAAATGTTTGTTTTTCAATTTTACTGTTAGGTTTATGAACCATTTTGAGATAATTTTCATACCAGACTATGTATGAAGCTGAGCACATTTTCCGCATTTGTTGTTATTTAATGATTTTAGGGTTACTTGTTTTAAAGATATATTTTACTGTCTTTTAACCTTTACAAATAATCAATTGCCTGTTAAATGGCATGCATGAGTTCCTCTCTGATTATACACTCTTTCCAAATGAATAATTAACTATCTTTATAGCAAAATAGCATTATTTTGATGGTTTTAGCCTTATAATAAATCCAGACATAAAATGCTAGTCATTGTGGTTGTTTATTTTTAATATTCAAAATTGGAAGTGATGAATATTCCCTTAAAATTTCCCATAAAATTTAGAAATTAATCATCAATGATTTTTACAGAAAAAAATACTTGAAGTTTATGGGGAAAATTCAATAAAGAAGTTTAAATTTTTCTTAGAATAATTAAAAAGTGGAGATACAACATATAAAAACAATAGGAAAGCAAAATGTACACTAATGAAAAGGGACATATACAACATCGATATGAACATTTAAAAAGTGTTAATTCCTCAAACAACCTAGTATGGCATCTGGGGGAACTATAAAAATTAGAACAAACAAAACCCAAAATTAGTTGAAGAGAAGAAATGATAAAGATCAGAGCAAAAGTAAATAGAATGGGGGCAAATAAAACACCAACAGCAATGAAATAGAGATGCTCCATTCTTCAAAGAAATATTCAAAATAGATAAACTATTATGTATGCTAGTTAAGAAAAAGAGGTAGACAATTCAAATAAATTAAATTAGAAATAATAATCAGACAATATAACTCACACAACAGAAATTGAAAAGTCACTACAGAACATTAAAAACAATGTGTGTATCTGTGCGTGTGTGCGTGCGTGCCTGACAGAGAGAGAGAGAGAGAGAGAGAGAGAGAGAGAGAGAGGAGAGAGTTTCTTGGATTTTTGGCATTGCTGTTTTGTTTGTCTGCTTGCTTGATTGTTTCTAAAGAGACAGGGTGCTGGATGGAATTGGGTAGGTAGGGAGTGTTAGTAACTAGCAGCCAGCTGACCCCCTGCCTTACCTGGTGGCCAAAGCTTTACCTGGCTGCCAGAGGACTCAGTTAGGCATGCCCAAGCCCCCCTTTTAAAGCAAGCGCGCCAAGAGCCAAGCGGGCCTCTCTCTCTTGCCCTCTCTGGTTTCTCTCTTCCCCCCTCTTGTTCTCTCTTGCTCTCTCTCCGTCCCCCCCCTCTCTCTTCTCTCTCTCTCTCTCTCTCTCTCTCTCTCTCTCTCTCTCTCTCTCTCTCTCTCTCTCTCCTGCTTTCGGTTGGCCACCAGCTACCTCCTCATTCTCACCCTTCTCTCAATAAACTTCACATGGGCGCTGACTCTCGTGTTTGTGTTTCTTAGGCATTAGCTAAGCAGCAAAAGAACAACAGGGAGGAAGGGAGAATTTGGGAAGCGTTGGGAGGGGGAAATTATCAGAATATATTATGTGAAAAAGTATTTCAGTACACAGAGGAGGACCTAGGCCCTCCCACAAATGATGTGACAGACTTAGATGATCCCCCATGGGAGGCCTCACTGTCCTTGAGGAGTGGGTGGGGGTGGGTTGAGGGGTTTAGTGGGGGGCATGTGGGGATGAGAGGGAGAGGGAAAGGGGGGGACTGATGTGTAAAATATGATTGTTTCTAATTTTAAAAAAATAAAAACAGCCAAAGGACAGGGGGGAGAGCAATCATATGCCAACAAAATGTAAAATCTGGTTTCCATGCTGCTTTTGCCAGGTAAGTGCAGCTACCATCCCAATCAAAGAAGTTTCTTTTTAAGGCAAGTGAAAACCATTACAGGAAGCCAGAAATTAGACACAGTGGATCATGGAGTGCCTAGCTAGCACCAATGGCTACATCTGCAGCACAGTGTCTCCATCTGTGGCTCAGAAAACATTAAGGAAGAGTGGACAGAAAAATTGTAAGAGTCTGAGTACAAGGAAGTCTGCTGTGAGACTGTGTCTCCTATAAATGCCTGAATAAACAAGACCAGAACAATGACAATATCAAAAGACATATTAACACAGAAAAAGGAAGGTCTGATCGGTTCCCACACCTAGTCAAAGAACTTCAGCCAACTAATGACTGCTGAGAAAAGGAGAATAACCTTTTCCAGGGATGAGCATCCTAACTGGTTCCCCAAAAACAAAGTGGTTAGCCCTGGAACAACAATAGATTTAACAGATTGTATTTTACATCTGTGTATAGGTACCTTTAATAATTAAAGAAAATGGGGGTATCAGTTTGTGAGGGGGGCATGGGGAAGAGTTGGCAGGAGGAAGTGGTGTGATTATAGTTTAATTAAAAATGTATTAAAAATGTGAAGCCTAAAACTATGAAAATCCTAGAAACCACAGGGCAAACCACAGTAGCTCATTGGAATGGCATGAAATTTTTTTTCAACAAGCTTTTCAAGGCATAAGATTTTATAAAAGAAAAAGACATGAGTTTTATTCCACTTGTCAAATAATTGAAGTCTATCCTGTCTGGCATTATTATTGACCCCTTCTGATAGGGCCACCTTATTTCCAGTGTTATCCTTCTCTAATTCAATCTCTACCTTGGATTAAGTTTTAAGTATAGAAAATCCAATCTTAATATACCCCTAATTAAACCCTTTAATTCTCTATTCCATGTGTCCTTCACCTCTTTGACACAGTACCTAAATCATTTCACAGCTTAGTCCTTGCCTCCTCCAAATTAATCCCTACTCTTGTTTTTGCCTAACATTAGAGGTTCTAGCAGCCTCAAATTTAAGGTTTCTATAAAAATTATAATTTCTCCATACATAGTTTTGTTTAATTAAAAATCGATTTCTTTAGCTAGATTCAGTTCGAACAGCTGCTTTTTCTATCAAATCCCTCCAGGTCCCATACATACTGTTCTACGTTTTCCTTTCAAGTTCTCCAAGATAATTGATTTATTGCTTTTCTCTAGAATTTACTGTGTTACATTGTTAATAACTGTTTACATTTTCCAAACATGGAAAACTGAGTATCTCAAGGGACAGGATGAATTATGTTTTTATTTGAACCTATAAACTTGGACACCTGTGCTTAACACATTGTGCATGTGCACAGTAAATATATGCTGAGTGAATAAGGAATAGCTAAGTAGATGTTATCTAAGTTCCTTTTCTGGCTATGTAAATATTTCCCAAAATTAATTAATTTCCCATCTGCCTCCTAATTTTATAATATTAGCGTACAATATGTACAATACAAATTTTTTAATTTCAGAATCTACAGTTATGAACCTGTGCATTAAGAGACTATGCTCTATTTATAGCTTTTATAGTACTGGTTAAATAAATACATCACAAATTAGCATTCAGTTTTGAAATACTTATGTATCAGCCACAGTCTGCTTACAAAACAGCCAGTGATAAGCATTGCTCTCATTAGGAACTACTGAGCCACAGAATTCTGCATTTATGTCCCTTGCCTCTATAATCAGGTAAAACTCGTGAGAAATACTACCTAAACTGGATTGTACATCCATGGATACTATTCCAATGGATGGATAAAAATGCACTAAAGACCCAGAAGGAGAACAAGAAGCCTAGCCCGTTATAAAACAGTGAACATATTATTACCAGGTCAGCATAAACATATAAAGGATGCAGGAAATATTAAGTGGAATGTAAGGTGAGCATCAGCTGAGTAAGTTAATTCATACCCTTTTTTGGAAGCTCATAATAGAAGGTCACTGAGAAAATCACAGTAGCTTCCAAGGTAGCTTCAAGAACTCCTTAGTAGTTTATCCCCGGATCGTGCTATTTAATAAATCTTATACCTGGTGATTTAGCCTAAGGCTGGTCTCTGCTTGTCATACTCCATGTGCAGAACCATTCATCACCAATGAACTCCCCAAACACTGTACTTCTGAGTTATCCTTTTCTCTTAGGAAATGCAGAAATTTTTTTCCAAAGTAAAAGAAAATAATAAGCTATGGAAGCACACTAAGGTACTGAGTACAAATTTGGAAGTTAAAGTTTCTGAATCCTCACATTTGTTCTCCCACTGATTCAGATTTAGAAAAACAAGCCTCTTCAGGAATTTTCCAGAATAAACATTTACCTTGGTTTAATTCAGGGCCAGTCTCGCCATTAAGGACTATTTTTACATACAAAAAAAAAAGTGAATATGTTGGCATTCATACAAAATGGACACCGTTTAATGGGGCCTTTCAATGGATCAACTCAGCAGGAACAGTGGTTCTGGACGAATTATTTTTCAGGACCTACTCTGCTTAAGTCCTTCTTCTTAGCTAAGTGACTGCATATTTATGATCTTGTTTTAATAGGTGTTGTTGACTTGGCCCAAACTGCGATGTCCCAAATAGGATCACACCAATGTAAATTATGGACTGCAAAACTGGACTCTACTGAGGAAATTCCACTATAGCACTCAAGGATGCAACTTAGTAAATCTGGACCAGCTCTAGCTATCAGGAAAAGTATAACAAAAAATTGTTTTGTTTTGTTTTGTTTTTTTAACTAATGTATCCAAAAAAAAAAACTTGGGGAGAGTCAGGATTAAGGCCTGACTAACTCACTGAATCACAGTACATCTCTACCACTCCCATTACACACATGCTTGTACATTTCCTTCCTAAATTTGATAACCCTAATTTAGGGAAGACCTAGCTATTTCAAAATCTTACATGTAGAACACACTAGCTATCTTTGAGCACAACCTAAATATAGCCAGTCTCATCAGATAGTACTGGTGATCTTGTATTTCTTTCAGATTTTCAACTTGATTGAAGATCAGTGATATGTACTTGGTAGTTTTGTTTTAAAGTTATGTGAAGTAGATGAGTGGTCCTCACTGAATAGTCTCTGGACCAACAGCATCAAAATCACTTAGCAAATAACTACAAATGCAAATTGACTTGGCCTACCCAGAGCTACTGGGAAATTAGAAACTCTGAGAGTACCATCTAACAGTCTGTATTTTACTAACCATTATAGAAATTTGCTTTCATCACATTTCACCCAATAGATAGCAGCATTTCACTGTGATGTGAGAACACTACTACCTTAGTCCTATTGTTTCCATGAGATTTATCTTGCTATAGTTCTATACATATTCTTTGCTTGTATTTCCAGGTAGTTCATATCCTCCATCTCTGTCTTGGTTTACCATCACTTGTATCCAAATCCTACCCACAGTTAAGGATCAATCTTCATTCCCCAGGAAGTCTTCCCTTATAAATTTACAATGACCTCTTCCTTAGGTTCTGTCTAACCCTTTTTATGGTAGTCAGGAAATAGTGAAACTCTGAATTGTACACCCCTTTTAAAAGAGTCCCTATATCTGTCTCGTTTTTTTCAATTTGATCCTAAAAATGGAACCAACATATTCTTTTTCTCATGTCATTGGAGGCTGTAAGGAAAGAATAAATTTAATCCTTTCAAACTACTTTTCCAACAACCCAGTGGTTTCTGCAAAAGTTATAATGATAAAATATTAAATTATTTTCATTTGGTTTTCCTTCAATTAAGATGAGGAAATCCACTTATGAGGAGCATTGTATAACACTACCTTTAATATTTCAAACCCATGTAGATAACTTTCCTCATTGTTATAAAATGTTTAATATTTCCCACTTGTGTAGGGCATTTTTCCACATTGTTACAAAAAATGTCATTATAATGAAGGGAAAAAGGAAATGTTTTTTGACTCACGGTAGTAGAGGTTTCTTTCCATGGTCAGCTGACTTCACTGCTTTTAGGGAAAGATGAGGCAGATTATTACGACAGAGAACAAATGGTAGATGGTAGAACAGTGGTTCTCAACCTTCCTAATGCTATGATCCTTTAATATAGTTCCTCATGTTGTAATGACCCCCCCACCATAGAATTTTTTTGCTACTTTATAACTGTAATTTTGCTACTGTTATGAATCATAATATAAATGTCTGATAGGCAACCCCAAAGGGGTCAAGACCCACAGGCTGAGAACCAATGTGAGGAAAAATGTTCACCTCATGGTGGACAAAGAGTAGAGAAACTGATAGGGAAATAAAGAGGACAAGTTACATCCTCCAAAAGCATGCCCAGAGTGACTTATTTCCTCTGACCAGACCCCTATCTTAACAAGCCTCTTGGCCATTTGTTTATAGGTGGATCTGGTTAGCTCTTTAATGATCTGACTGCCTTCAATACATGAACCTTTTAGTGAGACACTTCATTCAAACCACCACTTCACCTCTCAGTACTAAATAAATTTAAGATGGAGTCAAGGATGAAGAAATCGGAGGACAGGCTTGTCTATGTACCTCACCAGAAGAAATTGATTGTGACTTATTTCACAGTATCCCTCTTTAATACTTTAAAAGTAATTCAGAATGTCACTAGTTAGCAACAACTTTTAAGTAATGTGTCTGGAAAGGTGTGAAATGGAAATAAACACTCAGTTTCACACTTATTGAAATCTTTTCCCACTCAAGGGGAAAATGTGAGGTTATATGGATCATGTTTTCTATGAGAAATCAGCTCTAAGAAGAAGTACTAATAAAGTTAATAAACCTTTACTCAATGAACTGTGGAGCAAGCATAAAAATCGCCAAAATGAAAGGTAAATACACATTGACTTTTAAGATTTCCTCTCAAGAGTCTCATGTTGTCTCACTAGGTGTGTAACTCAGATCACAAGCCAAAGTTGGTCAAATCTGGGAGGTTCTACACACCCAATTTAGAAGATGTTTGTTTTTGTATGAAAAGGGGAATTTACTTATTTTCTGCAATCCCTAGGAACTCCGTGAGACCTTAGATGATATCAGATATACAAAACCCTGATTTCAGTATAACTTTAAAAGGTACTTATTTTCTTTTGCTTTTTCACAGAGACATAAGGAAATGAGTATCTCATACGGGTATAGGTTGTATCCTGAGAATAAATGAAAATTGTGGGAGCCAACTTTCCATCATAGAAATCAATCTGGATGACAACTGAAAAGATCTAACAAAATTAGAGTATTGCATATTACTTTTCTGATATTAGAATTGGCCTAATAGTATACATGTAATTAGGAATTTATCTAGCTGTTTGCATTATTAAGCCATATACTTCACTGAATTAATCGTTTAACAAAAGTATGGTTGATTCTATCTGATATTATCAACAGAAGACAAGAATAATATTATTGATTAAGATGGTCAAAATTTAAGGAAAAGGATTTTTAAGGGAGAAGCTCTCATTAGTAAATAGTACCCATGATTTCATAAAACTATTAATACAAAACATAAATAAAAATATTTAATCCTGAACTCTTTACATATTATTTCCCTAAAATAGAAATATGTCCTTGGATCTGGTTCATTTTTAGTTGTTATTTATTACTGCTTCTTCATTTACTTATATTTATTGTGCCTGATGATTCATCTGTATGTTTCTCAGAATAAAACTGAGAAATGGAAATCAGTAAACCCATTTTATAATTAAGGAAATTAAGAGTTAAAGAGTTTGGATGCTTTACCTATTCATATAACTCATAAAGGCTAGATGAGGAATCCTAGTCCATCCATGCTGTTTAACTCTTTTATTCTGTGTTAATTTGCCTTGTAGCATCTTCCTTCTAACTAAATCTATTTATACATACTAAAAAAGAACTGAAGGTTTCAGTGATTAAAAAGAGGAACTGGTTTTAGAGACAAACTTAGATATTTATGTATTTATTTTGTTGATTTATTTGTGGTGCATGGGTGTGTGGGGGAAAGAGAGAGAAAAAGAGAGAGGGAGAGGGAGAGAGAACATTTGTTGAGTCAGTGCCACTGTGTGTACTGTGTACTTCAGTTTAGCTGATTCTCCTGTCTTTGCTTCCCGTGTCTAAGTAAGAGAACAACATTGCAAAACCCTCCTTGTACACACACGTGAAAGGTATGAGCAGAGAAAATTAAAACTCTAATCAGCTAATAGAATAAACGGCAATCTCAGATCTCTATGACTGCAACAATTAGTCAATCCCAAGTTAACTGCTTCTCCTCTTGAAGCCTATCAAAAGTGGGTCTGCCACCCCCATGTTTCTCACACCCCTAGGGATCACACTTATTTTCCTTGTTCACATTGTCACTCCAAACTAAAACTCCGTTTTTAGGCTCAAAGTTTTTGTCTGTTAAGATGCATACCATTGGTTATATCGACATTCCCTTCACTCTGATGCTGTATGTTAACCTCTGACCCACTTCTTTCATGAGGACAGTATTCTAAGGTACTTTACTGCCTCACATCCGTGGATCATCTAAAAGGCTTCAATGTTCCCGTGCATAATGCACTTCCTATTTTCAACTAAAGATATCTAGTTTTTTTTTTTTTTTAATACAGTGAATAATTTTCCAAACTGCTTCAGCCATTCACTCTTCAGGTCATATCCAAATATCACCATAAGGCAAAAATTGCTTTAGTTACTAAATATTAATTTAGACATCTTGTTAATGATCCTTCCTAAGACAGCACACCTCTAACTCTTATTATTTTCTCTGAATATACTTAGTCTCTGACCTGCAGTCACTCACATCCTCCCTTTATCTCAGGGTACAACTTGTCTCTTGTTTTCCTTCCTTCTCTATCTAGTCGGAACAACATGGGCCTCACTTCAATAATGCTTTTCCCTGAGCTCTCAATAACCATTTACTTTCATCCTTGAAACATATGTCCCCTACTAAAAGCTGACACTTTCTGTACTGCTGCACCCACGAGGTGGAGTGCTAAGGTTGGGGGCGGGAGACGTCAGTGTACAGCCATCCAGAGGGACTCCTGCAAAAGCCCTACCGAGTAGGGTTTCAGTTTAGATCAGAAGTTCTGGACAACACCTTCTCCTGTTATTCTTAGGAACAAGTCCAAATATTTAAAAAAAAAAAAAAAAAAAAAAAAAAACGCAACACTACCTCTCTTTTTGAGCAGATGACATCATCTCCTACTCACTAGAGAAAACCCAAGGTCACTAGGCAGAAACTTCCACAACTTCCTGCCTCCAGCTCCACAAATTTATCTACATCTGTAGCTGTTCTTAAACCCTTTTCCCCTCACAACTCAGTGGGAAAAGGTATTCCTCCTCCTACTCAACACTTGGATTCCTTGACAACATTGCTCCCACTGCCTTTTTCCCTTTAACATATGAATTAAAGTATTTTCAGACTAAAGAAAAACCACAACAATAGGATCAAAAAAACCCCAAGCCCTATTTTTTCTCTAATTTGCTCTGCCTTTGCTCTCTTTCACAGACAGTCCCATGGCAAACAATAGGCTACCTCCACATCCTCAAGCTGATTCAGTCCTCAATATCCTTTAATTTAACTTCTGTTCTAAGCACTGCTACCACAAAGGCTCAGTCCTTAGTTTCCAAAATCGCTGGACTATTTTAATCAGAAGACTCCTTTATCTGTTGCAATCCTTTATCCATTCACAATCAATCAAAACATTTCCTCCTCCTTTTGACACTTTCCCTGTCCTTCTATCAAGCAACTGAAGTCTTTTATGGGCTCCTTCCAGTATGAATCTTTTACTGAGTACATCCTCATTTGATCTGTATCCTACCCAAATTTTGTTTTCTGAGCTCCAAATGCCCTGGTCCACAATGTACAGCAACCACCTATATCTTAAAGTGTGGAAGTGGGCAATTCTCCCACTGTCTCTATCTCAGATTCACCCATTTTCTTCTAATATAGCCCATTTTGTATTAGTACAATCACCCAAGTTTTTTTTAAAAAAGAAAAGAAAAAAATAGAATTATCTTGGTCATTTTTCCCCTTTCCTTCTTCTAATTATTTATGAACTTATCTAATTTGTTTCCCCCCTCTTCCTTCCCTGCTTATAAGTCAAGACCTGAACATTTGTCATCTTGACTAATAAAAGCCCCATAAATACTCTGCTCACTTCCTTTTCTCTTTTGTAAGCCATTCCCTATAGAGCATTCAAAATAATCTCACTAAAGGCCAAAAATGGTTGTTATTTAACAGCTTGAACCCTTCAGTATCTGTGGGTAAGGTACAGAACAACTTCAAATCCCTCCAAAGAGGAATGCAAAGCTTGTGTACTAGTGCTTTTCATCTGTTTCCCATAACTTGCAGCCATTTATAGGCACTCAGGAAATTCTTTCAGAGTTGTATTTGAAAGGGGACATATAATCACTTTACCAAGTGAATTCCTTGCAAGAAGCCTTAATACAATGAAAACTATAGTTTTCTAGGAGAGTGTGCAATCTAACTCATCATTCAGGGATCACAAAGTCATCTGAAATTTTAGCAACTGACTAAAAACAACCAAGGAGCAAAGCTCTGGGATTTTTAAGTTGTGGGTGGAAGTGAGATACATTTCATGCTTCTATCTTTAATTATCCTTGAATGTACTTGTGTATCATAGGAAAATGGCACTTTACTACTCTGGGAGTTATGAAAAGTAACATGTAAAAAGTTGAACTTAAGTCTGTGGTAAATTTCCTCAAGGAAGTTTTTCCCACCTCATTTTAAATGAACTGAATTTTGAAGTGTCAATATCAAAAAATGCTTTTCATTTTTATAATCTCCATTTCTTTAATACTATATCATCATATACCACACTATTATCTAAGATAATAAAAACTTTCTGAAAACAAAGAAATAAAGAACCCATAGGAAAACAGCAGATTATTACACAGAAAAAGCCAATAATTTAAATTTGATATAAATCTAAGTTATTAAGACACAGAGAAGGGGAGCTAGTTAATAACCTATTTAATTTTATCAGTATGGTGGTTCCTCAGGAAAATGGGAATCAGTCTACCACAGGACCCGGCAATCCCACTCTTAGGCTTATACCCAAATGATCCACATCCATGCAACAAAGACATCTGTTCAAATATGTTTGTAGCAGCATTATTTGTATTAGGAAGAACCTGGAAGCAACCAGATGCCCCTCAACTGAAGAATGGATAAAGAAGATGTGGCACAACTACACAATGGAATACTACTCTGCAGAGGGAAAAAAAAAAAGGAATCTTGAAATTTTCAGGCAAATGGATGGAACTTGAAGCAACCATCCTAAATGAAGTAACCCAGTCACAAAAAGAGAAGCATGGTATGTACTCACTCATATATGGATTTTAGACATAGAGCAAAGAATCGCGAACCTGTAATTCACACCGCCAGAGAAACTAGGATACAAGGATTCTGAGAGATTCACAGAAGATCTCTCACAGAAGGGGAAAGGGACAAGATCTCCGGAGTATATTGGGAGGGGGAACAGTGAGTGGAGAGGGAGCTAGGAGAAAGAGAAGGGGAGGAGAGGAAAGCATGTGGGACTAGAAAGATTGAGTCAGGGGAGGAATAGATGAAAGAAAAACAGAAAGAAAGTGAAAGAGACAGAGAGAGAGAGAGAGAGAGAGAGAGAGAGAGAGAGAGAGAGAGAGAGATCATAAAGAGGGAGCCATTATAGGTTTGAAGAGAAAACTGAATCTAGAAAAATGTCCAGAGACCTACAAGACTGACCCCAAGTAACAATCTGAGCAACAGTGGAAAGGCTATCATAAGTGCCCTTCCCTGATAATGAGATTGATGACTAACTTATCCACCATCATAGAGCCCTCATCTAGTAGCTGATGAAAACAGAAGCAGACACCAACAACTAAACACTGAACAGAACTGCAATCCAGATGCAGAAAGAGAGGACAAGACCATGATGGGAGATGTCATTCTGTAAATATATTTCTCATACTAGTTAATAAATAAAGCACTGTTGGCCAATAGGAAAGCAAGATAGGCAGGACTAGGAGACATGGAGAATTCGAGGAAGTAGTAAGGAGGAGTCAGCATGTAGAGACTGGAGAGAGCAGATGCGGGCCCCACTCTCTGATAAGATGAGACCACATGGAAATAATTAGATTAATAGAAATGGGTTAATAATTTAGACAGAGCTAGCCGATGAAACTAGTACCTGGCCAACGGCATTATATAAAATAGAAAGTCTCTGTGTGTGTGTTGGGGCTGGCATGGCAGTGAGACCAGGGTGGCAGAAAATCTACTAGTAACAAGACCAGGCTACAGAAACCCACAGAGACAGCTGACCTAAACAAGGAGGAGCTATTGGGCCCCCAGACTGATAGCTGGGAAATCAGCATTGGATTTCAGTTAGAAGGCCTGGGCAGTCTAAGGGACCTCAGACAGTGGAACAAGGATGTATATCTGGTGCACAAAGAGACTTTGTGAGCACATTCCCCATGGAGCAATACTCCCTTAACCTACAGGCAGGAGGCAAGGCCTAGTCTCTACTCCAAATGACTTGAGAGAATTAGATGACCCCTCCTGGAAGGCATCACCCTACATATGGAGTCGGGGGTGGGTGGGAGGGGAGGGTGGTCGGGGGGCGTGTGAGGGTGGAAGAGAGGAAAAGAGGGAAGGAGGGAGAGGGAACTGGGATCAATATATAAAATAAAAATAAAAAATATAAATATAAAAATGTCTCCCAAAGGGAAAAAAACCCTCCTTTTTAAAAATTAACTTTATTTATTTTACAACCTGACCATAGCCTCCCTCTGTCCTCTCCTCCCACTACCTATCCCATCTCCCCCTTGCATCCCCACTTCGTCAGTCCACCCCTCTTTTATACTCACTCAGAAAGGGGCAGGACTCCCATGGGCATCAGCAAGGTATGGTATCAAGCTGCCATACCACCAAGCACCTCCCCATATATTCAGACTGGGCAAGGCAATCCAGCATGAGGAATAGGTTCCAAGGAGATGTGTGTGTGTGTGTGTGTGTGTGTGTGTGTGTGGCCTAGGTCAGTTGAATTCTTACACATTCATTAAGTCAAAAGATTTAAAGAAGCTCTCTCGATCAGCTCTAAATTATTAGACCATTAGCAGAATGGCAGATTTTATCTTTGAAGTGTCAATATTCTCAACTCCTGATCTCTGACTATACCTCTAAAATCCAGTGTTAGCTCAGTCTTTCTATTTTATCTTCAAGGGGCTAATTATTAAATTAGGTGCTGATTATATGGAATCTTACCATCTACATTGTAATTTAGAGCACAAATCATGCCACCTGTAATTATCTATGCTTCGCTCCTTCTGATGTAACATAAGCCAAAGACAGTGAATATAGCAAAGAAAAGAGGTTCCTTTGTCCTTTTAAATTTACTTTGTCCTTCTGCTCTTATTCTGTGATCATTATTTTTGCTGCTGCTATCAAATAGGAACTGGAGCACACTACTGAATATGATTGAACAGTAAGTAGATAGATGATAGGTAGATGGTAGATGGCACACATACACAGAGAGAGAGAGACAGAGAGAGAGATATTATGGAATGTAAATGAAATCCATGAATATGTCTGGAAAAAGTGTGCTCCAGGGGCTGGAAAGATGTCTTAGTGGTCACAAGTATATTCTGCTTTTACAGAGGACCCAGCTTTGTTTCCTACCACCAACATGGTGGCTCAAAACCATCTATAACTCCGGTTCCAAGGGATCTGAAACTTCTTTCTGTCCTCTCCTGGTACCAGGCATGTATATGGGGCAATACATACATGCAAATATTCATACACATTAAACAAAAATAAGTAAAACTTTTCAGAAGCTTGCTTGATGTACAAGATTGTGTAAGGCAGTTCTGGAGACACACTTGATTTGTCATAGGATTACTCCAGTTGGGTGGGCAATGTTGGGTATACTAGGAAGGCACACATCCTGTAAGTGCCAGAGTTCAAGAGATGGAGGACTTGTGAAATTTTGACATTAAGATTCCCATTTCCACTTTTCTGTTTCTTTGCCAGGCCACACAGAAACTGCAACAACCAGTCTAGTCATGAAGTTCCCTAAACCAGAGTCACTAGAAAAAGGAAGCCTGTTCTATTTTAGAACACTTTGGTCCCTGTAATCATACCAGTGGGTGATGGTGGGCTTGGGAAAATATGAAAGCTCCTTGGGGATGTAAGAGTAAAGAAGGGGAAGGGACCACACATGGAAATCAGCAAACAGAGTGGCTCATCCAAACAGCACATTTACCTTCCACCTCTAATTTGTCTTCTGCATGTCCATGAAATGTCTTTTTCTAAGAGGCAAGCTTTTGTGTTCAGAAAACATAAATTGGAAAATAAAAAATAAGAAATAAAGGTATTTTTCTTGCTGAGAAGATCAAGATATTATTGTTGTATTCTCTTTATTCAGAAGATCACTAGTAGATGAGGAATTTTTAAAATAACATACTGGGTGATTCTTAGACTTAGGAAGTGATATGAGGCACAAATTCAAATCTGGATCAAGGGAAGTTAGAGCTGAAGAAAATGTTGTATTCCCATAAAGGTGCTCTGGGAGGCTGGTCCTCTTTTGTGTAGAATGAGTTGAACATTGATGTTGGATATTTTTACTTGTTTTTCTGTTTTCTTTGTAATTTTCCTGACTCCTACTAGGTACTTCTTTAAAGAAGAAGGAGGAGGAGACTTATTCATTCCATAGTGATGTGATAAATTCATATTACACACAATGACATTTTAAAAAAAAAAAAAAAGCCTGAAATTTCTTTTTCTAATCCCACTATTATGGTGGTTCTTACCCTTCCAAATTCTGCAACCATTTAATACAGTTCCTCATGTTGTGGTTACTCCTAACCATAAAATATTTAGGTGCTACTTCATATCTATAGTTTGTAATTGTTGTGAATCATAATATAAATATCTGATATGCAACCCCAAGGGGTTACACCCCACATGTTGAGTGTCACTGCACTAATACAAGTAATATTATAGGGTTTACACTTGCTGTGAAACAGATCATGTGTAGTCTCTCCACTTCTGTCTCTCTTCCTAGGCAGTGTCTTAACATAACAAGGAACTGAACAGTGAATTATTAAGTAAAACCAATCACCCTGAAGGTAGGAAAAAAATAGAGAGGATTTTCCCTGAACAAAGTAGCTTCCATTTTCATATAGGCATTGTCTAGTATAAACAAATTTTTCATTTATTTGTCATACTCAGCTATCTGCTTTGATTAGTTCATAGCTAGTCATGGATGGCTCCTCTTCTAGCTTATAGAAAAGAGTGACATGTAGTTGACAGAGCTTATTTGGATGATCTTGTTCTGTTCACTGGGTTGTTTGGAAGTTAAGCTTAGGTTTTCTAGTGGCATGATTGGAATGTTAAAGATGATGAGCAATAATAAGAGAATCAAAGGGTAATTTCTAGGTGAAGGTAAAACAAAACACAATAGTTGAGAAAGGCTCTGCATCCATTTCTTGCCATTCTTTCAACATCCTATATATTTAAGTGATATACAATAATTACACATGTCCTTAAGGTACATTTTCATAGTTAAATTCATGTTCATATCCTGTAGTGATCATATCAGAGTAATTGGTGTATCTATCACTTTAAACATCTTTTTTTTTGTGATATCATTTAAAATCTTTCCTAATCTTAGGCCTTTGTAATGTATTTGTTTTATTTGCTTGTATGGATGCCTTCTTCCATTTTTATAAGAACAATTTATTTCAATGTGTATTATGTACTTTGCCCATACCCCCTTTCTTTCCTTCTACCTTACTTTTGCTAATACATACACACACAAATGCATGCATGCATGCACGCCTGCACACACACACAAACACACACACACACAGTTTTCTGTTCCTATATAAAATCTAGGATTCACAAATGATGTAGGTGTATCATATTTGGTTTTCTATGTCAAGATTATTTCACTTGCTAGGAATAGTGATGCATATCTTTAATATCTTTAATCCCAACACTCAGAACCAGAGTTAGGCACGTCTCTCTGAGTTCAAGGCCAGCCTGGTCTACATAGTGAATTCCAAGACAGCCAGAGCTACGAAGTGAGACCATATTTTTTGAAAAAAAAGATAAAGAAAGAAAACAAAGAGTGAAAGTGTGTATCAGAGTGTTTTGTTTAATACAATAATTTGTAGTTCCATCATTTTCCAACAAAAGAACAACAGATATGTTGATAGATAATCAGGTAGAATCCATAATCTGGATATTGTGTATAGTATTGCACAAATACTATATTTGTATTGCACAAAGTGTCTCTGTGACATTAAGTTAGTGTGTTTCATACATATGACCAAGAAGTTTTATATTTATATCTCAGTTTTTTCTGACAAGGATTTTCAGGTCTTATGATAAAATTGATGTGTAACAATCAGAACTATCAATGACAGATTCAAAAGTTCAATCACAGAAATTAGATAAAGTGGATAAGATTCTTGTAAATAAGTGAATGAATGTAATTTCTGAGTTGTTGGATAGAAAGACAAAAATGGAAATTTGATAGTTGTAATGAACTTGCCCAATAGCTAAAAGCACAGGAATTTTTTTAAGGAAATAGACCAAATGCTTTATGAAAAGTAACTATTTTGTGATAAACAAAGGCTTGAAAATCAGCTGGTGCTTAATAAATATTTATTGTTTTTGTGATTAAACTTTTAATGAATTACTTGACTGTGAAGACTATGACTTTATTCTATGTATTAATATCTAATGAGTTAATCCTTTTCTTCATAATGAAACCCAAACTTGAAAGGAGAAGAGTCCTTCTTAAGGCCACATAGCTATTAACTGCAAACTTCATTTTTTTTATCTCATATTCTATACAAACTTGCATAATTTCTAGGTTTGGTGTGCTACCAACTCATCATTGACCATTATAATATTTCAATGAGGTAGAGATTATGTATTTTTATTTTTAATTAATTATTAATTTATGGGGTGGGGTATATCTGTACCATAGGGAGTGTGTGGAGGTCTAATTAGAAGACAATTTGCAATAGTCAGTTCTCTTGCAAACATAGCTTCTGGAGATCAAACACAGGTCATCAGTCTTGGCGGCAAGCATCCTAAAGTCTAAGCCATCTTGAAGGCCTGATATTGTGATGGATTTTCACTTTTAATGAAGAACTTGTGTTCCAGAAATGCCACGTTATTTACCAAAATAACACTTAAGTCCTGTATGAAAAGTGAGAGGTTGAACCAGAATCTATTTGAGTCCAAGATCAGTTCTCTACCTACTGTTCTGTTGTCCCTCAGTGAAACTGTCCAGTGAACAGCAGTTTTTAAGACAAGTAATTTCCTCTGGCTGTATGCAGAGAGAAAGTGATTGTCTCTATCTCCCACCAGAAGAAACACCCTGGGAGCTGAATGCTGCTTTTCACCAGATCAATAAAGCCTCTTCTCATAAACCGTAGCCTGGGCCTTGGAAACCTTTCTTGTAGAATGACTCTCTCACCACAAAGGCATTCCTCACCAAGGGATCTGTTAAATACATGAACAATAACCTAGAGTTCCTATTTTTCTTAAAGGACAAATTCTAGGCATATAAAGACCAGAGGCTAAAAGCAACATTTTCAGGAGACTTTTGGGAAACATTTGATAATAATGTTATTTAAAGAAACAAGGCAATGGGTCTTAAGACAAATTTAAAATCTTCATGTTTTTATTTCTTTCACATTTCTTTTCTCTTGTTCCTGGACTTGTGTATAACTAGGCCTTTTCTGACCACTCAAGAAGTAATACATATCCACAATTAGTACTGCACAGACACTTGCTGCTCATGAAGCACAGATTTGCAGCTATTTTCATTTGTTTTTCCTTGAGGCAACCGGTGGACAAATATGAGGCAAGAGTGAAGTATTTACAGGTTGGGGGGGATTTAGAGTCAGACGCTAGAGAGAGTGAAAACAGCTGTAACTTTTTTCAGGCATTGTCCATTTATGAAGCCTCTATGAATGGTTCTGAAAACAACCTCAAGGTAGTAGATTAATGTATAACTAGTAACCAATAATCTCCTCTCCACGACTCTTGCTTCACTACCCTCTGCACAAGAACATTTAGAAATCTCCTCTAATGCCCACCAGAATGGATATACTCACTGACACTTGGGATTACTTGATGAGGTAGCAACCCAACTTGAAGCTGCAGGAGCTTGGGAATGCTCTTTCCTTTCCTTAGGGTGCTTCCCAGTCAGTTCCAGGGGCAGACAGAGCAAGGGCAGTCTTTAGGACAGAAACACAAAACAGACCTCAATGGTGACCTTGTTCCTGGGCACTATGGAAACCTGCCTCATTCCTGGAACAAAAAGAATAGAGTCCATCACAGAGAAGGCAGCCAGGGAGCCCATCATATTAGAACCAGTAGGGATAAGTATAGGTTGAAAATATAGCCAACAAGGCCCAGCCTTCAGAAGCAGACATGTAAATACCCTTACTAAATGTTTCCTCTATCATGAAGTCACCATATGACTTGGTCAAGATCCTGAATTTTTAAAAATTTTTTACAACAGGGTGACAAACTGTAGTTTAGATTAGGCTAAAATTCACTATGTAGTTCAGGCTTGCATCAAACTCTGAGGCTATAGCAATCACATACATTAGATATTCTAAGACAAATTCAACTTCAATTACTACATCTTAGCTCTCTGTACCTTGTAGTATAATTCTGGCTATACTATTTTGCCTTTCAAAATGCATCAACATGGGATGGAGAGATGGTTCAATGGTTAGTAACACATGATGCTATTGCAGAAGACCTGAGCTCAGTTCCCATTACTTATGCTGAGTGGCTGAAAACCACCTATAACTCAAGTTCCAGAGAATCCAACACCTTCTTCTGGCTTCTATCAGAATGTACATACATAAGTACACACACTCAGGGATTATACATGTATACATAATGAAAAGTAAAATAAAATCTGTTTGAAAAAACACGTTGACAATCACCACTCACACAAAGAAGTGTAATTAAAGTCACTTGATAAACCATAGACCTGAAAATTGATTCAGAAATTATAGTCAATAACCTGGCTTCCCTGCAGTATGTCTCTCACATGACACTCCCCCCTCATTCTTTCACACAATAAGCATTTATTGAGCACCTTTTATTTTCCAGAACAAAGGAAACGTGTTCAACAGGCGAGGCAAAAAGAGAAGTTGTAATATAGACAACTTCCAATGCTAACAATGTGTATAGAGCAGCCAGGTAATTGTCTGAGGATAATGAGAAATGCTTAACATCTAGACATGGATTTAAATGATAATTATAAATGACAAGTTTAGTTGGATCTAAGGCACCCTCCAAGAGATAGAAATCATGCCTGACATTTCTTGGGTGGCCAAGAACCTGAGACTAGATGGGCCATGAGCCTTGGGGAATATTAAATATTACTGTTCTGCTAAAGAAACACAGCAGTAAAATGACTCCTAGTAACCATTCTGCTATATTCATAGATCAGTATCTCACTCAACAACCATCAGAGGAGCTTCTTACAGTAGACAGCAAGTAACACAGAGACCCAGAACTAGACAATGTGAAGAGTGTGAGAAGCTTTGGAACACTCATCCCAAATGAAATGCCTTTATCAAACCTCTTTCCTCAGGGCTTAGGGAACTATGTAGATAAGCAAAGTGGAAAGACTGTCAGAGCCAAAGGAATGAATGACACCAAGGAAACAGTGTCCTCCAGACACAACAGGAATGATGCACAAATGAACTCAGAGAGACTCTGGCAGCAATCTTTAGGTCATCTGTATATGTTCAAGACAGATGGAGTCCCATTGCTGAGAGGAGGAGGTATTCACAAGCTCCCATTCCTAATCAAGAAACTATCTGCTATGGGTTCCCATTTGAAAAGGAAAAATTAGCTTTCTCCAGTGAAGTCTCATTGGATATATAAAACACATTTAAGGGTAGGTCCTATGCCCAACAGTAGATGGCCAACACAAAATTAACTCAATGGTATTTTAGTAGACATTTTGTGTCATATTACTTGGGCTTTTTTTTAATTTACTGTTCCTTTGCTTGTATATGATGACTTCTGATTTCATGGTTTTGTGGCTTTTATTTATGTGTGTGTTTCTTGAGCTTTTTCTTTGTTTTTTTTTTTTTTTGTTGTTTTGTTTTGTTTTTATCCCTCTTCTTTTATATTTTTAGTTGACTGTTTTTCTAAAGAAAGAGAGAAAGAAGACATGCAGTTAGATGGATAAGGAATTGGAGAGGGTTTGGGAGAACTGGGGAAGGGAAGTTGTGATCAGAACATATTGTATGAAAAAAAACTTTGTTTTAAGTAAAAACAATACTTTAAAAATAAGATAAATAATAAATAGTATATGTTCACAACTTTGTTAAATAGATACTGCCGTGACTTTTAAAAGCACAACAGTGTATTTCCTGTTAGTATCATGAAAAACTTGAAACTTGGTGTTTATATAGAAGAGGTTTATTTAGTTCACCGTTCGGAGGCTGAAAGGCCAAGCAGCATAGTGCTGATTCTGATAAGGAACCTGCTTTGTGTATCACTTGTGGCAGACACCATAATGGTGAAAACACATGCAGAAATAGCAATTATCTGACAATGTCGAAAGCCAGAAGAAGGTAGATAGAGTGAGGCACAGGACTGTTCTATTAATAATAGCCCTTATATGAGAGCAGACTCCGAAGAGCTTACTTAATATTTTTTTTCAATGGCACCACCCTACTTATTTTTAATTAGTCTTCTCCTTTTAAAGATAATACCATCTCAACACAGCCACTCTGAAGACCAGACTTCCAATAAATAGGCCCTTGGGGAACACAATCAAAGCATAACAGTGCTTATTCTATTCTTTTGTTGACAGTGCATATATATTTCATTTAATATTTTTATTTTCTAGAAAGCACAAAAAAATCTTCCTTATAAAATAATAAATTGAACTTCATACCATTTAATGACTAACATAGCATTTCTACATGTAACAACCTCTTTCCAAATATTGCCACCTATTCATAAAAATTACTTAAAAGGCATATTATACACATGCCATGAATAAACATATGTATAAATCTATAAATACGATGTGTACTAAACACCCACATATGCACAGGCACACATATATGGGCAGCAAGCTCTATGATGACTGTCAAACATGCTTGAGCACAGTGCAACATTTGGGGCACAATAAACATTGAAGTTGATTGTTAAATTCTAGTTTGAACTTCTTAAAAAAGCCAACAAAAATGTTTGTGAAAAAAGTTCTGATGCTTTGTATTTTATAATTTCATTTTAAGAAGTATTAATTTAATTTCTTTTTAATTTACTATCTAGTTTTTCAGTAAAGATGGCTATTTTATTACCTTTAATTGTGTGCCCTGTTTTTCAACTTAGTAAAAGATTTTCTTATTTATGCTTTTTACCACTCACTGTAGCTCAGTCCCTGCTTGCTGCTTAGCACCACACATGCCATTTGTCACAAAGGGCTGAGAGAGCAGAGTGAACAGCTCATAGAAATCCATCTCGGGTTTTTAAGAACAGCTAATCCCCAGGCATGCTTTGCTTTAGGGGGAGGTATGCCAGGCACTCCCTATACTCAAACTTACACATGAAGCCAGAAATGGCCCAGAGCAAATTGAAGCTGTGGAAAATATAACTCTAAGTGTTTCAGTTGAACAAAAACTAGTAAATTAACAGAAGAGTGAAACATCTCCCCCAACAAATCAGATAGAACGATTGATCTCCGAATTTTCAATTTTCTCTTCTTGAGATTAATCTGTGTGCAAACTGGAAGAGTGTTCAGGAAACAGGTAATTTCTATAGTGAAGGAGGACTCCAAGAACACATTCATCTCTGCTTAACCAAGATAGAATTTGTTTGTCCTTTGAGTTCTGGCCAGCTCACAATTCACGTTTGTTCAAAAACAGGCAGCTATACATTTTCCATATGAATTCCAACTAGCCACTGTTCATTTGCATTGCCTCCCTCATCACCATCCATCCCAGTTCCTCTGAGGTTAGCTGACCAGCAGCTGCGAGAAGAGACCTTTTCTTCATGAGTGCATAATTGGTCATTGATAAATGAACAGGCACTCACTCAGTCTACCTGACCTAGAGGGGAAAAAATCCCTGACCATCATCCCAGATGTCCATATTGGTCAACACAATCTTCATATAATTTATAAGGTATTAAATATCAAAAATAATGGATCTTTTCAGTTAGCATCTTGGCAGATGATGATAGCAGGGCATTTTATTTGAGAAGCCAGCACAGACTTCTCCCAGTAAAACTGCAAACAGAAAACTGTAAGCATTGGCCAGAGAACCTCCTAGAAAAAGGCTGCCATTATACTCCATTACAGTTGAGGCTATGTATGTGCCTCCTGGATGGCATCCAATTACATAGCACTTTCCCCTCCCTTCTTGCTTGCTTTTACTTTTTTTTTTTTCTTCCTTTTTAGTAAAAACATGTTCTCTGAATGGCTAGACAGTGGTTTATAGTAAAGAAATAGCTTGCAAACCGACTAGAGGAATGTGTGCTAAAAGGAATAGGAGCTTTTCAGAATTGCCAGTAACAAGATACTTCTTTGTAGTTAACTTTATGTGCTATGTGACACGCCATATGGACTGAAGGTTCCAGTCTAATATATAACTCCCAGTGCCAGCAAGTGCCAGGGAAGGCAAATTAAATGAGGGGAAACTGTGAAAGGAAAGGTGGAGTTATTTACTTGGGACCCGAATGCAGTTTAAGAGTTTTAAATATACTAAAGACGTGTCTTTCTTTGGGCTTGTCCTTTAACATTTTATTTGAGAACCCCTGTATTCTGCAGAAAACACTAAGAAAGATAGAGTGATGAAAGCAATATATCTAGGAAATTAAGTTGTCAACTATGTTGTAAAACAAAGATTTTGTTCTTCAACATTCAGGGTCTCAAGAATAAAGGAGTTGGAAATGGTGTTGCATTCAGAAGGAAAACTTATTTTTCCTTCAGTTTATTTAAGGAATAAAGCGAAAGGCAGTGGAGTGTGTAGCAAGGGCTCTAACATCAAAGAGACCTGATTTCTTCTAGCCTTTCCACTTCTATTCATTTCAAAAGTATGACGTGAGCATCTATTTGTACTGGATACACTACTAAAAAGGGAAAAATTCTGTTTCCCTCATGTAGCTTACATTTTAGTAAGAAATTGGCAACAAATGTAAAATAATATCAGAGAAAAAAAGGGTATCAGAGAGCCCTGTCAAAAAATTAAAATAGTGCACCATTTTAGTTAAGTTGTCTACTATGGATTGGATGAAAAGGAAGCATCTGAGCTGGAATGTTGAGAATCACCCACATACAACACCTCATGGAAAAGTATTCTAATCAAAGGCAACAGCAAACACAAAGGGACTAGATCAAGAAGAAGCGTTATTCTCATGAACAGAACAGCAAGACAACTGGTGTATGTGGGTTTCAAGGTGAAGACAATAGTGGTAAGACATGATGTTGAACTAAAGGTAAATGTGTGATAGCGGGGTTCTTCTCTTAGTTATGGGGCATACTTCACAGACTACTAATTTGCTGGCTGTCAGACTTTGGACAAGTTTCCTAACTCCCATAGTTTTCTGTTCCTTCATTTATAGAAAGATTAAAGTTACCAACTGCATAATGCTGTGGTAAAGACTAAAGCATATCATATATTTAAGACAAACCCTAATGTATGTGTGCACATAGTAAGTCTTAGATATTATTAGTTTCTATTGAAAAAAGGCTACTGAGCCGAACTGAAATCCAGATGCAGAGAGGGAGGACAAGACCAGGCTACAGAAACACATACAGAAATGTTCTATACCTCCTCTTAATAGCTACAACTCTACCATTAAAAACTTATTTCTGTTGAACATGGTGAAACATAACTACCTATAATCCTACCACTTGGAATGCTAAAGCAAAAGGGCTGTGAGTTTGAGGCCAGCATGGTCTATATAGTGAGACCCTACCTTAAAAATAATTTTCCACCGGGTGTTGTTGCTGCACACCTTTAATCCCAGCACTGCAGAGGCCGAGGCAGGCACATCTATGGGAGTTTAAGGCCAGCCTGGCCTACAGAGCTAGTTCTAGCACAGGCTCCAAAACAATATAGAAAAACCCTGTCTAAAAAAAAGAGACAGAAAGAAAAAGAGAGAGAGAGAGAGAGAGAGAGAGAGAGAGAGAGAGAGAGAGAGAGAGAGGGAGGGAGGGAGGGAAGGAGGGAGAAAGGAAGGAAGGAAGAAAGGAAGAAAGGAAGGAAGGAAGGAAGGAACATTTCCTTAGTTGGAGGCTGGTCTCACACTCATTTAATTCCAGAACCCAGGGAGGCAGAGGAAGACAGATCTCTGTGAGGCCAACCTAGTTTACAAAGAGCATTCCAGGACAGTTGAAGCTACAAGTAGAAACCCTCTCTCAAAAAAGCAAAACAAAATTGTCCTTAAAATGCAAAGGTATGGATGAATATAGAATACATACTTAACTGATACACAGAACTGTGATCAAATTAGATTCTGCCTTACTAGCTCCATGCTTAGTTTAAGATCTTTCATTGTTTTGAGTCTCAAGTTCCTCACCTACAGAAACTGGCTTCCCTCACTGAACTTACAGGAAGTTATAAAGTGCTTAATATAATATTGAACATTATAGTGAGCACCACCATCCATGTACCCCCAAATGGGTAAGCACCATTAGTTCTGACTCACCATGCACAAGCTCAGGGTTTCAGTATTAAAACCATCAAGGACACAGAGGTGATGTAGTCCAGCCTATTCTTTTACTAATAAAGGAACTCAGATATGACGTGGAGGAGAGATATACCAAAATGAATAGGAGAGCTGAATATAACAATACAAATTTGGGCTTTTAGCTAGTTTCTTTATCAAAGCACAGAATTATCTAGCATTCAGATCCTTCTCTGCCAGCATGCTTTACTGAAAAAGAATGGGGGCCTAAATAGTCAATGTGTACTCATCTGTCCAGAGCTTCATAGACAACTTCAAAACAAACATTAACCAGTATGAACAATGTACAATGAATCTGAATGCATAGGTATTTCTGTTATATGCTGACTTGTATTCTTTCAGTTATACATCCCTTGAGTGGTAAAGTTGGATTGTGTGGCAGCTCTAGCTTCTGCCAAAAGTAATCACAGACACTGTCAAATCAAAAGGACCTGTTCCTGTCATTGATGGCACCTAATCAGAATATAAAAGTTCCTCCCCTCAAAACCTCTACATTTTGAGTTTTGATGTGCCTTACGAGTATTGCAGATTGCACTACTTTTCATGAATGCAGTGCCTTTCAAGATTCTCAATGAAAAAAAAAGTACTTAAAAAGCCATTATGCTTGGGCACATATGTGTGTGCCTATGAATATTTTTTGTCCACCAAAAGAATCTATTTCATTGCATTCTCCTTCAACCATTCTAACAACACTGGATGTTGAATTACTACCTTTTTATTACAGCATAGCAATTTAAATTTCTTAATTCTTTACAGTCCACACTTATATTAATAATTATTTCTGTATGTGTTTGTGGGAGAAGGGAGGTGAAAAGAAAAAAGGTGCACTGTTGAGGCCCTAACTAGAGAGGCTGAGACTCAACAGATGGGTTGCTATTTTACTGTGTCAATCATTTCTCTCCATCACAACCTCACTGGCACAATTTGTATAGGAGTTTGAATTAGCCATATGCCATTCCTAAGATGCAGCATGGACAGAAAGAATATAACCAATATGAGGCAAGGAAGGAGCAATCATTCACAAACCACTGTCACTGTATTAACAGGGTTTCATGGATCAATACTGCAGAAGCAGTATTATATTGGAAGGTATGAAAGGGTATAAAATAAGTCATTGCATGAAACTTGGGCAATCATACTAACACAAGGTGTAGTTAGAGGCTTAGAAGCAGAGAAAGAGAAGGGACAGATGTAAAACAAATAGCTTCTGTCAATGGTTTCTGAGCACTTGGCCTAGGAGGTCATTAAAAGAAAGTGTTTTTCCACTTTAAATGTTCCCTAAGTTTGGTCTTGCTGGTCATAATGTCAAAAAGACAGTGACTTCTATCATTTCCTGGGACTAACACTCAATGAGGACTTGTGATGACACTGTTTTTCAAGAATGGAAGAGTAATGAATACAAACACCAGAAATTCCCTGTGCTATCATCCTAGAACTTCCACCAAATCTAGCTATCAATCTATCTCCTAACTCTACTCTCAGTTCTCATGTACCTAGCTATCTTGCCTTAATTTTCACCAGAACTGACAGTCAATATCCTTAGATAGCTCATCAAATCCTAGAAATCACATGCAAAATACAGCTTAGAGGCTGGAAACCTGGCTTAATGTTTAAGAGCACTTGATACTCTTCCAGAGGATCCAAGTTCAGCTCTCAACACCCACATAGAGTAGCTCACAACTATCTGGGTGTCTATGTCCAAGAGATCTATCTGAACACATCTCCTGGACCCCTAGGGGATGTTCCCACATATGACATATACACATACCACTAACACATTTACTAATATATAAATAATTTTTAAGTCTCCTTGGATTAAAACTACACATTTAATCAGATATTCTTTGATATCTTCTGGGGAGACTAATTATAGAATGATTCATGGATACTAAAAACCAAGTATATTCCAGTCCTTAGAAATTCTGTTTGACCCATACAAATTCCATGGCATATTTAAAATCATATCTGAATTGCTTGTGTTTCCAAGGACAGTGTGAAAGCTACATTATCTTCATACTGTATTGTGAAAGAATGATGATAAATAAGGGGGAAAACAGAGGAGGAAAGATACCTTAGTAGAGGGAGCCATTATAGGTTTAAAGATAATTCTAGCACTAGAGAAATGTCCAGAGATCCACAAGAATGACCCCAACTAAGAATCTAAGCAATAGTGGAGAGGCTGTCTTAAATGCCCTTCCCCGAATGAGATTGATGACTACCTTATATGCCATGCTAGAACCTTCATCCAGTAGCTGATGGAAGCAGAAGCAGACACCCACAGGTAAGCACTGAGCTGTAATCCCAGAATCCAGTGGTAGAGGAGGAAGGATGAGCAAAGGGGTCAAGACTGTGCTGGAGAAACCCACAGAAACAGCTGACCTGAACTAGTGACAGCACACAGACCTCAGTCATAAAGCTGGGAAACCAGCATTGAACCCAACCAAACCCTCTGAATGTGGGTGCCAGTTAGGAGGCCTGGGAAGTCTGACAGTGGAACCAGTATTTATCCCTAGTGCACAAATGGACTTTGGGAACCCATTCCCCACAGAGGGATACACTCTCTCTCTCTCAGCCCAGATACAGGGAAGAGGGCCTAGGCCTGCCTCTAAATGATTGGACATACTTTGATGATCCCCTATGGAAGGCCTCACCCTCCCTGGGGAGTGGGAAGTGGGTAGGGGTCATCGGTGGGGGGAATGAGAGGATAGGAAGGAGAGGGAACTGGGATTGATATGCAAAAGAAGATTGTTTCTAAATTAAATGTTTAGAAAAGATGGCAGGCATCAAACAATCTGTATATTTTCAGTATAGATGTGATTCTTTTCCTATCATCATCATCATCATCATTATTATTATTTTGTCTAACATGAGTTGATTATATGAGTATAAGGACAATTATAAATCAAGACCTAGTTAGAAAAGTCAAAGGAGGTAATAAATATTTTACAATGATGAGTGAAAAGTCGTCCAGGAATTTTTCATTCTGCATCAGTCTTCAGACAGCCTAAAAAATATCTGAAGTAACCTGATAGCAAATATATTTTAATAGGTTCATTCTTAAAAGATAAAAAGAAGATAAAGGGTAGATACTTTTGAATGCCCTAAAAAACAGAAAATTTAGTAAATCCATTACTGACCAAAGTATAATAGCTTAATAATCCAAATGGTTTATTATACTTAATAAACATTCAAATGCAAGTTGTTATTACAGCTGAAGGATTACCTGTATGTGTAAATGTAAAATAAATTCAATTTTACATTTAGGTATACATTACAATTTGTTGGTTACATTATTCACATTACCATTTTTATGAGTAGCAAGGTTTGTTAAATACAAAATGGAAATTAAACAAAATAAAGTGAAATATGAAAAAGTAAGCAACATTATATATGGAAATTATACAAAAGAAAAATGATTTTTAAATGTATTACATGTCAATGCAGTTAACATCCAATTAATGATTTAATACCATAATCCTAAAAATCCAGAATTTTAATAGCTAAGAGTATAAAGAGTTCATATATAATTCAATATTACAAAAAAAAGGGGAAAAAAGGATACTGAAGAAAACAAGTTTTCATACTTTGATTACTAATTTAACCTTATAATGTTAACATAACAAATGAACTTCATCTAACCTAACCTACTTTTGTCTAATTAAGCCTACAGCCTTATTTATTCCAACTATTACCTTTCTTTGCAAGACAATATAATGCATAGTTATTTTTAGGAGTTTAAATCATGAATTCATTTTTACTATTGTTCTATTGTTTTAGCAACCTTTTTTTTTTTTCAGCTAGTTCCTAACCCAAGCCCAAGCTTGTCAGTCATTAAAGCCATTTTGTGGCCACTGATTTTTACTTTAATTTTTTATTGTTTTTATGCCTACGTATCACCATACAGAAAAAATAGACTAAGGAATTTCAAGAATTTTTCTCATTGTTTTAGAATTCTTACCATTTCATCATTGTTATGTGATTTTTTATTTAACCACTCTCTGGCTCAAGTTCAGCAATATAAAGGATAGGTTATTACTGGAAGTTTACTTGAAAATTCTGGCCATTTTTAATTGCCACATTTTCTACTTTTAAACACTTAAGGTAAACCTACTATATATCAGAAAAATTAAAATTGTCAAAATTTTTATTTCTGCTGTTTGAGTAACAGAAGGAATTCTTTTCCTTTCATAAAGTTTAGCTGATGTTTTTATTCATCCCCTCTCAAACTTGGTGCCAGTTTAACAGCTTCCTAGCTGCATTTTGATGCAAGGTATTCTCTGAAAATTACAACACTTGTTAAATGCTACAGATGCACAAAAATGAACTCCCTAAACTTGGAGGTGCTTGATCTGTTTTGTGTTTGTTTTGGAAGTTGTATATTTTTCTCTAATTCTATCCTGACTCAGACATAACTTTAGTAGATTTCTAACTGAATCATGTTAAAAATGTTTATTAAAATGACATAGTGTTTTTAAATTTATACAACTTCAAAAACAGTAAAAGTAATGTGTTAGGAACTATTTTTTTATTTTTTTTAATTTTTCTAGTTTTATGAGGTTTCTTTTTTTGAGATTATTTTGTTTCTTTTATATTACAGACACTTTTTCAATACGCTCCCGACCTGAGCACAAATTCAGTAGCTCCTTGACTACATTGTGCTCCAAAATTTAACAGAAAAGAGTATATATTTCTAAGTTACACCTATCTAACCCCCACCCAAAAAACTATTAGTATAAGCTATAAAATATCTTGCCGCTATTATTTTGTTCACTTCTCTTTTCAACTAGCTCCCGACCTGGACACAAATATTGCAGCTCTGTGGCTGTATTGTGTCCCAACACTTAATATGAAGAATAAATATTTTCTACAAGCATAAAGGATAAGTAGAAGTTTCAAGAAATAATGTAGTGTTGCTTAAAATTTTTTAAAATGACACTATAATTGTATGATTTTTCCATTTGGCATCTGCCAGGCACTTATGTAGCAGCTTTCAAGATAAACAATTTCATAGAAAAATTCTAGTACTGTTCTAAAAAGAAAGTTTTGAAAGCTGATCTTAATTGTGGTTATATATGTGTAAATGTTGTCTGTTTTCCAAATTTTCCTACCCATATTTATTCACTTTGTTTTCAAAATCTAGGTTAAAATTTGCCAATCTTTTTAAATTCAATACATTTCTCTTTCTTGATATGTCTTATTAACATTAGGTAAAAATAAGTTCTTTTAGTAAAATAAATTCCATGATAGTTCAAAAAGGAAAAAAAAATACCAGCATATATCAGTAGTAACACAAACATTTTTAAATAATCCCTGAATTTGTTCTATATTTATAGGCCCAACCCAATTACCAAAATCACTGGAATGTCTTTTTTTTTAAGTTTTAAAGTAACCCCCATATCACTAAAAGTCAAAAAACACTGGTCTTTTATATAATGAAATTTCAACTTAACAAGAGTCTGAAGATCTGTTTTGATTGCTGTAATTAGACTTGACCTATAATTACTGAACAAAACAGAATACAATAAGTGTCCAAACAAATGTATCTGACTGTATTTGGTACATTAACCTAATTTCGGCATCATTACATTTATTTTTTTCTCTTATTTATAGCATAGGAAAAATCATAAGAGACACCATAGCTGAATCTAAAAGACAATTCTCGTACCTAGAAGGTGGATTCCAGCATTAATTCACCACCATTATTTGTTGTTTGATCACTAACTTCCTCTTGGATAGCTGGAAGGGAAGGCTTTGGGGTCAGAGGTGTCTCAGTCTTAAACAAGGACTCCATCCTTATATGTGTATTGATATAGAATGATTTCTGAAAGGATTCAAGAGTGAAGTAATAGATAAAAGGATCAAAGCAACAATTTAGAGTTGCAAGGCACAAGGTAATTGGGTACATGATCTTTGCAAACCTTTCCAATAAGCAATTAGTAATGGCTTGGGAGCGTACCAAGGCATATAAAAAGAGTACAGAGTTGTACGGTACAAAGCATACCACAAAAACTGCCATATGCACTGTGATCATCTTCAACACTTTTTTCTTATTGGTTCCAATTTGAGACAATGTTGCAGGCTTCCGGAGGGTTCTCAGTACCACAGAAGAGCAAGAAACATTCAATATCAGAGGAATGATAAACCCAACAACTTCAATGAATATGGTGATCTTGGACAGGTATGTCTTCCAGACACGTTTGGAAAAGCCCTCAAAGCAAGTGGTGGTCGTATTGTTGACATTAGTGGTGGAGAACAAAGAGGCTGAAATACCACCACTGAGGACAAGGATCCAGACTCCAGCACACACAATGGCAGAATTCCTCCTGGTCCTAATGGTACGAGATCGGAAGGGATAGACAATGGCTAGGAAACGATCCACACTAATGCAAGTGAGAAAGAGCATGCTCCCATAGATGTTGGTGAGGAATGCAGTCCCTGAGATCTTACAGAGGGTGTCACCAAAAGGCCAGTGGCGATTAAAGTTGTAAAATATTTTGAAAGGTAGGGTACAGACAAACAGCAAATCAGAGAGGGCCAGATTGGTGATGAAAATAGCAGTCTCACTTCTCATTTTCATGCGGAAGCAGAAGACAAACAAAGAGGCACTGTTGGTTATTAGACCCAGGATGAACACAACACTATAAACAGCACCATTCAGATTATACTTGAAGGAATCATCAACAATGCAAGTATTATTGGCAGTTGCATTGCCCAACCTGGGTCTGAGACTTGAATTTAAATCTTGGAATTGGAAGTCAATAAATCTTCTGTCACCCATGGATTTTTTTCTCAGAAAGCCTGCTAGCTGCAGGGGTTCACCACTCTCAGATTAAGAACCAGTAGAGAATGTTTTCTTCCTATAGGAGACAAGAAAGAATAAGTCATCAAATCTGCCTTCTCTGAGATTTCTGTGAAATAAAATATATTCTGCTAATCCAGGAAGAAAATATACACATTCTATTAGAGTTGACAAGTACTTTTTGGTCACCTACCACAGGTGAATAGTACTACAAAGACATATTGCAGAAATGGGAAAGATCACACAATACAATAAACAGTATCTCAATAAACATGGAAAACATGTATGTTACTCAGGGGGGAAAAAATCAAAGAATCCCGGATAGCTAAGATGCCTCTAGTGTGGAATTTGTAGGCCTATTCTCAACTTTCAAAATACATGTTTTATTTGATTCTAATAGGAACACCATAAGGTAAACACAGGGAATCATCATTTTATAAAAGTAGGACCCACACTTGCAGAATATCAAAATTGGAAGAGAATGTCAATAATGTATTCAAAACCAGAAATCACATCTTTGATTCCTAAACCATAAACTTTTCAAGTTAGTCAAATATGTACTTTTTACTCTCCAATATTACTAAAATATTATGTCTGATTATAAAATCTATTGTATCAGATAGCAGTAGATGTGAGGCCTCCAGTGCATGGTCCAAAAAGTTATCAATGAACTATTAAAGCAAGTTATTGGTTCTCCTTTTAATTCTAAAATAGAAGCTCAGCCAGGAGACGTATCTCAGTTCATCAAATCTGCTAGCTAAGATTTTTCACTGCTCTACCAACACAAAATGGACTCCATGTTTGTTAAAAAAGAAAAAGAATATGAAGTTGGGTGGTTAGGGGTGGAAGTTGGGGAGGAATTGAGGCAAGAAAATATGATCAAAACATAATATATGGAAAAATTTCAAGATTAAAAAAATCTTTTCTTACACTATGTCATACCACATGGCTATTTTGAAGAGATTAAAATGTCAAACTCATCATTTCCTTCCTGCACTACACAATTCTCTTTCCATCTATACTCTAAAACTCGGACGTATATGTTCCTTTTCTTTGCCCACTGCATATCCTGTCAGCTATATCCGTGTATTCATCTGCTAAAATGGCCTTGGTCAACATCAACTTTTCTCGTCAAACACAAATGACAGTTGGGTGTGGTGAATCATGCCTATAACCCCAGGCACTTGGAGAGGCCTAGGCAGGAGAATTTCTGTAAATTTGAGGCCAGCATGGATTACAGAGTGAGTTCAAAGTCAGCTTAGACTACATATTCTGACCCTGTCCCAACATCAGATCCTGTCTCAAACATTCCAAATGGAATGTGATACTTGAGGAGTACCAGAACATCCATCCCATACCTCATTGTACAAAATCTGTTCTGGTAATTTAGAAGCTTTCTTACCAATACAATTTTTACTCCTGATAGTCATTAACTCAATTGTCTGTTTAAATATTTAGGCCAACAGGGCTTGACGATATATGTGGAAATGCTACCAATTTTCGTCTAGGTTAATAGCTACCATTGGCTAGTCTGTCTTTCAAATGTGTCCCAAATTACACTGTGGATAAGTAACTATTGAATAATTCTTTTGAGTGGGGATATGAAATGAAGGTGGCCTTTGTTCCCTAACATAGCCATTAATGGGTTTTCACATGATTATGTTGTAAAATATAAATGGCTGTTTTCTGGAGTGATTTCCTTTTCACTCTTCCCTTCAAGACACTAAGGAAACAAGTATGACTTGGGGAAGGGCATAGAGGGCAAATCTGCTAGAAATACAGAGGGCTGAAGTAACCACAATGAATATCTGACTTGAGTAAAAAATACTTAGCTTGAGAAAATGTCACTCACTGCAGTACTACCCAAAGGGAGCGATGACTTCCATAATATGGGGTAAAACACATGAGGTTATCATTTCAATAGTGTCCCCATTACAATCAGAACTTGCTATCCTGAATTGTCATTCACTAAGTTTTTATGGAGTCATTCATCTAAAACTGTATTCCTTCTTGGTCATTTCATCACACAGGTCTATTTCAACTTTTCTTCCAAGCAACCTTGATGACAAAAACAAAGTGTACTGGGGACCTTGACCAAGTGAAATCCAACAAATAAAAATAGGCAGGGGAGTCAAAGAGCAGATGAGCAATAAAGTATCAGAGAGAGACAAACAGAGGAATGGAAAGAAAGGCGGGGAGAGGAGAAGGTAAGAAAAATGGGACGTCTCCAGGACATATACTTCGTACTGAGAATCTTGAAAGGTTATGTAACACCTCCCTCCCTACTTTATCTTATCCCTTCCAGGTCTCCCAGATGGAAGAATAATTTTCAGCTGATATATTTAAGGACACTGAAGATGATCAGCTGAAACAAAGGAACTCAAAAACTCTTCTCAGTTGATGTCGCTCATAACTACAGACACAAGTTTTTGCTGTTCCTGTTTTTATTTACACCCATGTTTCTCCAATGCAGTAGTAGTAGAAGAAAAATGTGAATGCCAAACTTCTCAATCTCTAGTCATTTCATTTACTATTTAATAGCATTTTTATCTATTATTCCAGGAGACTTGTTTACAACAAGAACACTACATTTTTAAAAGTTCATCACTGGAAAAAAAAAAGATGACACTGAAAGAAATAATCTCCTATTAATGTAGTCATATATGTTTAAGAATTTGAGGTTATAAAACACATTAAAACCAGACCTCATTCATAATCTCTTGCATCTATCTATCTTATACAATAAGCACTGCCAGCAAGTTTATTTTACTTAGTAAAGGGATTTCACTTTAGGCTTCTCACATCTTCCTAGAGACCCTCCAGTTTTACCTCCTGGTTATGTCTATGCCCAGAGCAACAGTAGATCCCTGCTTGTGTCTTATTTTGTACTTTCCTCAACAACTAATCTGAATAGCTGAGTTTTGTGTCCTACTTTTACATTCAGTTTTTTCCATGAATACAATAATTTTATTTTATTTCTTAATTCACATTATTCTAGACTTGAAAATCATAAATAGTAACAAAATCATATTTATGGGTTGCAATGTGGTTTATAAATGAATCAATACATATTTATATTGTTTCACTATAAGATGATTAAATCAAGTTGATTTACACATCCATCACCATACTTTAATTTTATATCCCCCAGAACATACACACTATACGCACAGCAGATAGTCTGTAAACACATGATATTTCTACTCTGTTAATGTGAGTAATCAAAACCTGTGGGAGAGAAAGGACCACAGACAAGAAAGCAGTACAGTCTCACTCCTAAAGAGAGGGCATGGGGGAAAATGCCACTATGGTCCTATTCATAGCTCTCCCTTGCTTGAATACACACCACCTTTGCTGTCTAGCAGGGAGGGTGGGGCACTGTAAGCAGAAAGATCTATTTCTGACTCAGACACCAGTTTACTCTGTAATGTGGCTATACTGTTTTCTCTTTCCTGTGTAAACATTGCTACTGAGCCTCACAGTTGAGGCTAGGAAGAGTCAACTGTGCTATGAGTAGTTTGATGAACTTGTCATTATCCATCGCTCAAACATGAATAGAAATTTCTGTCTGTATTTCTTGGTATCTTTGCTTTGTATTAGAAATGTATCCTTCAGCAAGGTGGTGGCAGTGCACATCTTTAATCCCAGCACCCAGGAGGCAGAGACAGGAGGATCTCTATGAGTTCAAGGTCAGCCTGGTCTACAGAGAAAGTTCTAGGACAGGCTCCAAAGCTACACAGAGAAACCGTGTCTCAAAAAAAAAAAAAAAAAAAAAAAAAAGTATCCTCCGCTAATCCCCTCTACTTCAAAACGTTCCTTTTTGGGTTGGAAATCTTAACTGCACAATTTACTCTTAACAAAGAAATCCTAGAAGGTGCCCCCATTGAATAACCCATATAGAACTCCAGTTTTTAAAAGTAAGAACAGTATTGCCTCATGGTAACTGTGAAGAAGAATAAAAAAAATATTTAAGAAACAAAGCCTGTTTTCTTCCTTAATGTCTAATATATTGTCCACTGAATGTACAGGTCGACATTTGAGTGCTCAAGGAGATAAACAAAGAAAAATCACTTACACAGTTAATGATACTACTATAAGCAACATCATACTATTGTCTTATGAAGATGATTATAGCGAATTATTCCAAAGAAATGGACTAAAAGATGGATCAGTATTGGATATAAATACTTTCATTGATAGTGGTCAGGAAGGATGTCAGCTGAAGATTAATTAAGAAGAAATTGAAAGGGGCAGCAAGATGGCTTAGCAGATGAAGGCACTTACCACCAACCTTGACAATCTGAGTTCAATCCCTGGGGAAGGAAGGAACTTACTCTTGCAAGTAGTTCTGACTTCCACATTCACTGTGGCATTCAGATGTGCACATGTGTGCCCACGTAGGAACACACACACATACACACACACACACACACACCACACAAGTGCAAACAAACAGGATAAAATGTAAAAAAAATAAAAGAAATCTGAGGATAAGGTCAACATGAAGTATAAGGAAAGGTAATAGGGAGTAAATATGATCAAACTGATATATATATATATATATATATATATATATATATATATATATATGAAAATTCCATAAAATTGTTTTATACAATTAATAGTATGATATTTTATAAAATAAAAAAACAGAAAATATGTCGATCAGTGATTTTTTTTTCCTTTTTTACTACCTACCTCAGAGAGTTCATAATAATGTCTACATTTTTCCTTTTTGTAATTATTTGCTGCCTGATAACAATGGCATATACCATGTTTGGAATTTGGGGAACCACTAAGGGAAAGAAAGTCACATTTTTGGCCCCTCTAAGGATTATTAAATACGAAGATGACTTCATAACCTGCTAAAGTATGAAAAGTTCTTCTGAAACAAACATGAAATCTGACATAAATCCAATAACCTAGAAAGCCTTGATGTACTTTTTTCCCAGCCATACACAGTCCAGAATCCAGTAAAATAAAGCCCAGAAGGCAGAGTGTGCTCACATTGTCTTCCTTTGCTCCACTTTTAATGAGGGGAGTCCAAGTCAGAGTGCTTGTGATCCCTACAGCATTTGCTTTTTCTGCTCTGGTCAAATCTTCTGAAAGAGGGTAAACTGAAACCTATTGTGTCCTTGACTATAGACTTGTAGCAGTGAATGAAAGTTTAAAATGTACAAATATAAAATCAAAATTCAAGCTGGGCAGTGGTGGTTCATGCCTTTAATCCCAGTACTCAGGAGGCAGACACAGGTGGATCTCTGTGAGTTTGAGACCAGCCTGGTCTACTGAGTTAGTTCTAGAACATCCTCCAAAGCTACAGAGAAACCATGTCTCAAAGAAAACAAAACAAAACAACAACAACAACAAAATAGAATTCAAGACCATTCATTCTTCTGGTGCACTAGAAATTCCATTCAGACTTTTGTTCCTCAAACAAGTGGTCATTAACAGATAAAAGTTCTGATGGCAACAGTGTAGGCCAAGTCACAGGCATAGATCACACCTGGTTCCAATTGATGTTCCTTTGCACTGATTGATGCTGATCTGTATCAATCTTATATTTTTGATACAAATAATATTTCTTTTTAAATATTTTATCTATATAGAACCTGATTTTCACTAATATTATTAAGGCTATTCTGTACCCCTGGCCAACTAATCTGAAGATATCAAGAAATGGCAGAATTTGATCCAATCTGATCAGAACTAACTTTCTGTGAATAAATTCAACATATTTGTTTTTCACCAAAAGGACTAATATTTCCTACTAACCCTTCACCTGATGGCACAGGCCAATCCTTAGGGAATGTTGTGGTCTAGTGCTCAATATGATGGGACCAAAGATTGCATCAGAACTACTAATGCAGAATGTAGACCTAGTTATAGAGTAAGAAAACTACAGAGAAATTACACAATCTAATATGATGAAATTGTCTAGAATCTTAACCTCAATATCTCATCTCAATAGACCCCAGACATTTACAGAATGCTATTGGGTAGTCCTGTATTTCCAAATTCTGCAAGACTCATAAATGCCAGCAGGACTCAGCTTTGTCTCTGTGTCCAAACACACAAATCAATTGGTTTGAACATAAATTCATTTGCTATCCTTGGATAGCATATCATATGGATAAAAACATGCCTCACATCTATCTATATAGCTATATATCTATCTGTCATCTATCTGTTAATGACAAAGAGGTATTGAGTTAAAGAATCAACGTTAATCTTTCAACAAAACCGCCTGGATCATAAGTACCAACAACTCTACTTCCTCTATTTATTACAGAACTTTGAATCACATGATCTGTAATAATATAGAGGCACTAGTTACAAAAAGAATTGAAGAATAAAATGAAAAAGGTAAAATCTGACCTATAGTACTCACATTAGTTCAAACCAAATTCTGGCACCAAATTTATCTGCGATGTGGATAATCAATGAATTTTCTGAAGTCAGGCAATCAAAGATTTCCTTACTTGAGTGCTGTGGAATAGAATGCCACAATATTGTTACATAAAGAAAGCTTCTCAATAAACTGTAGAGCAAGATTATATAAAGTATAAGAAATTATTACATAATATAAACCAGAGTGTATAAGAACCAATTTATTTCCGATGATATTAAATCTTTGATTTCATTATAACACAAATGAAATTAGCAGTTATTCTCCAATCCCATTCCTGAAACAGATACAGCTTATTAGTGGTATTGACTGAAGGTAAAAATTCATAGGAGTAACTTTAAATAGTTTAAAGATAACTAGTGACAAAAAGCATAAAAATACACTCCCAGACATTTAAAAAATAAATAAATGAACAAAGATTTTTTTGGTAGCTTAAAGTTATATTGGTAATTTTTTTTGTTGTCTTTCTCCTTTTCCTTTCTTGTCCTCTGGAAACAACTGTTATGATTGGACAAAAGAGAAATGAAGGAATGCTGGGATAACAGGTGAGCACTCCATTGCTTTGTCTCTAGCCTGTGACACCCACTAAATTTCCTTCCCTACTGAATTGTATAAGAAAGGCTTCCACTACTAGATATTTGCCTACTTACTGAAAACTACTATATCTTCATGAAGAACCCTAAACACACTTAACATGGCATATATGTACACTGAAAATCACAACTCTACATAACATGTTCATATAAAACAAGATAGACACCATGCTGGAATTCTTGCAAGTGGCACCTACATTTGGATCCTACTCATTGTAGTACTTGTAGAACATAATTACCTGCTAGTCCAGACTGATACTATTCTTGCAGCCTACCTCCTTTGAGGAAAAGTTAACCTAAAAAAAAAAAGTAGATTGCTAATAGCACAGCAACTTCTTGAAATGACTTTTCTTCATATAAAAAATGAGACTGTTAGAGAACGTAAAATACACAGAGATCACATTATTACTAAAGAGAACTGATTTTCATTGTCCTCCAGAGAGCAATATTCCTGAAATGAAATCAATATAATTTTATTGGTTTGCTTTTAAAAGAAAACAGAGATAATAGCATTTCTTTCTTTTATGTGACTTCCTTGAAAACTTTTTTATTTGGAATACAAGAAAATTGGGAGGTTAACTACCCAGAGTTTTCTTAATGCTATTGATTCAACATCCCATCACAAGCAAACTGTGGGATAGTAAACAGGAGTGATTTTCTGGGCCTCAGTTTCTCTTCACTTTCCATATTTGGCACTGACTGAAAGAAGCCTTTAACTGTTGCCATGACAGTGCCTGCACTGGCTGTTCCTGTCTGTCAATTATTTTCACCTGCTTCTGCCTGTCATGACAAACCACACAGACATACGCACATACAACTAAAAGCCTGCAATAAAAATCAATATTTTTATTAGTCCCAATGCAATAATTGTTAGGCTTATTTGCATTTCAGAAACATAGTATTAATTACTTGCCAGAAACTTAGCATTTCAGAACAAGTTGACATTTATATCCTTTATGCCCTCATCTTACTGATCCTCAGTACTGACTATTCATCAGACATATCACCTTTAATTGTGGCGATCTCAACTCTTTAGTCCTCCTATCTGATCACCTTGCCCCTTAAAATATGGAGTTGAGAGCCTACTCCAGTGCATAACTCTACAGAATAAATAGACTACTCATGCACTGTTCTTATCATTGTTTATCCATTAAAATCTGAGACTGGGATCCCAGTGTTGAGTGGCCTTCTAAGAAGTTTCCAATTTTCAGTACCAACATTGACAATTATAGGTTTTTCTCTTCCTCCAAAAGGACAAGAACAGACTGTATATGATGACAGAGAATAAAAGGCAGTGACCAAATCACATACAGCAAGGGCAGAAAACCTCAGTCCTTTCTCTCTCACAAAGGGAACTGAATAGATCAAACTTTGTCTCCGCCTGGCCTGAGAGTTGCATCTTCCCAGTCCTCTCTTTAACTTAGAGAATACACATTCTGAAAAGCACCCTGACTGTTCCAAAAGGGCTTTCATTCACAAATCTCTGATTGGCAGCAGGACGTGCTTTAGAATGTAGAAGCCATGAGGCTTATCAGCTGAACTCATCCTTTGCAAGAATGCAAATTCACATTTTCGACAAGGCAAAAGGATTCATAAACTATTTTGATGGGGCAAGCTATTGGAGTTTTGTTGTGAAAAATAAACATGTTGCAAAACAGTGCATAATTTTGATTTTAAGTTATTATTAATATTTTATTTGAGGAACAAGAAAGATGGCATACTTTGGTAAAGCAGCAAGATGAATAACACCAAGCTTTGACATACCTAATTTTCCAATTTCTCTGATCTTTTTCCACACAGAAATCATAATTACAATCCTGTATTTCTCCCAAAAGAGAAATTACCTAACATTCATTACTACTTAATTCAACAAGTCTTTTCACTAAAAATATTTAAAATATTCAGAATATGCAAGAAAAAATTTAAAGATGTCAAATTGTGTTGCATCTATGATAAATACCAATTAATTTCACATACAATAGGAAATTCTATTTATGCTAGAATTAAGTTTTCATTCAAACATGATACTTCGTTTACGGACAAGTTCATGAATTATTCAGTATAGCAAATGTCACATTCTCCATAAATCAATTAAGCATCAAAGGCATGTAGTGTATAGTTTTACTAGAAGAAACCCCACCATAATAAAAGCCACGTTAACTCACAATCTTTTGTAAACCAAAGAAATATAACGCTAACCAAAATACTTTCTAACTTGTTCTACCCTGTGATTTTGAATCAGCTCTTTAGGACTGTGTTTACATGAAACAGCCTGAAAACCCTGTCTCTTCCACTGAAACAATATTATTGCCAAAACAATAGAAATTCTTCTTTTTTACCATTCGACACGATGATCCTTGTTCAGTACTTGAGAGCTGAAGTCTAACTTCTGTTCCCAAACCCTCAAAGCATCAGTGTTTCGACTCAAGTTTGTTACACCATCCCCCACCCCTCAAAACGCCAAAATCAAATCTTTCTCAAAGAGACTTACCCCAAAATAGAGTGTGCTAGATGAGAGAATGTGCTCATGCCTGTAGATAATTAGCTAATAAACATGTAAACGGGCAACTCGCACTTTGGAAGTGCATACTTTTATCCATAAAAAAAAAAAAAGAAGAAAAGAAAACAGGGAAAGGTTAGCCCAGCCCAAAGGAGCAGACTCTGGGCTGCCGCAGCTCCTTACTGCAAACGGCTCATTCTGAAAATGTGAGCTTATTTACATTTATCTCTTTCCCTTTGTTAAAAACTAGCCCTCTTGAATGCTGTAGCCCGCATGCCTTTAACAAACAGGACACAAGAAAAGGCCCAAAGTCCTTGCTGGAGCCGAGGGCCGCCGGGGAACTCTTGGGGGTCTCAATAGGAAATGCTTTTCATTGGATAAGGAGGCATTATTAGGAGCCGTGATCCCGCCCAATCCCCTGTGCTTCATAGTTCCCTTAGTCACCAATCGCTGGACTGAAGAAGTTTTTCCTTAAAGAGCATTGCCCAGGAAAAGCAGTTTCACAGTCAAGAATTAGTGGCTTAAGTGCCACTTGACAATATGAAAAGTGTCTTTCCTGACCAATTAATTCACAGAGTAAGCTTGTGTGCTTGTCTTTGCTGCAGGACCGCTACCCTCTTACAATTCTAATGAGGAGGAGGAGGAGGAGATAAAACTCCAAACTGAAAGGAGCAGCCTATGTTTGCCCCTACTTATTTAATCACAATAACAACATTAGCAAGAATTAAAAAGGTAGCAGGCAAAAGTAAATGGAAAGGGGAAATGCATAAATACATTTCTGTCACTATCCAAAACAAAATTCAACTTAATACCATAGCCATTTACTTAAGCCCGAAAATGCCCTCAGACTGTTCTGGTGGAGAGCCACTGGGGTTCCAGAACCACATGCAACACTTGCCTTACATGATTCAGGAAGTGCTCTGTAGCAAGAAGAGAGACATTTCTCTTAAAAACAAACAAACAAAACAAAATAAAAAAAACTTCCTGGCAAGAAGTTTAATTGCCATGAAATTTCCAGAGGTTTATTAAAAGGGAAATAAGTAGTACCGATGCAATGTGTTCACAGTGAGCAGTTATCTTCATAATTCTACCCATAATTCTAGATGGTCTCTGTACCTTATAGGTGGACTGCCTTGGTCAACCACACTGCTTCTCCTGGCCCTCCAGTTTTCTTTCCTTCCATCTCTCTCCCAGATCCAAGTTTGTTGTGGAAACTTATCCCTTTGTATCCCTTTCCCTATTACCAACACCCTCACCATCCTTTCTCCTCTACCTCCACACACTGCCAACATCACCACCAACAGCAACACCCTACCCTTTCTTAGGAATGAAACCCCTTGGCAGGCATAAGTTGCTTCCTTTTTTCTGAGCAGAGCCATGCCCCTAGAGGAACAGGGGAACCTCTGTCTGCTTTATAACTTCAATCCACATAGTTAAGCTAAATCTCAAATAAAATATGTTCCATGCTTGCTTTTCCTCACTTTCTCTTCAGACCTGTTTTGGGGCTCACCTTACTAACCACCTAGGCCTGTAATAAGTCCTTGTGGAGCTGACACTAGCCTTACTGCTTGTAACTGACTCTCAAAATCTCTTTTCTATAGCTTCCCCTCCCACAGCCCTGTTTTCTGTTCCTCTCTGCCTATCTCAGGTTAGTTCATTTCTATCTCTTGCTGGCCTTGACTAGGTCTTAGCAAGTTGTGTTCTTGTTTACTCTGGCCCTAGAGCATACTTTGATAGGCTCATCAATCCAAAAATCACTCTCCTAAAGAACTGCACACTCTAGCTAAAGAAAAAAAAAACATGCAAAGTAGTGAGACACCAGAGATTAAAACAACAAAAACAAAATACAAACAAAAAACTCGAAGTAGTTAAAGGAAGGGTGAGTTCTGAGGTAGATCAGTGAGGGAAAATAAAACTCCAGAGTTAGGGCCAAAGAGCTTCCCAGACAATTGGGCTTTGAATAGGATCTTATGGATAACAAGGGTTTAAGTAACAGAAAAACAGGCTGTTTGTGAGAAATGATTAAATGCAGAAAATGAGGAATGACAAGAGATACGAAGCCTAGTTGTGAAGAGAAAAGGAGGTAAGAAGAGCCACTCCCACTCAGGAAATGTTTTATTGCAGCACTCGGTGCAATAGTGATTTAAGCCTTCTTGTACAGTGATGCCCACAGTCTCTCAGCTCACTCCAATTCCTCTCCTGGGGTAAGTATTCCTCAGTCTTTTCTCACTGTGGAATGTAAGTATCACTCTGATTAATCTCCCAAATGACTTCTTAGAAGGTCTTTAACTTATCACATTCCCTCAGAATATCACTCTTTCTATGATGAAACTTTGGTTTCAGAGACTCACTGCTAGAATCATTTCTAATTTCTCTCACCATGGACATTTCCAATTCTTGTCCCTCTGATTGGGATACATTCCTCATCCATAACACTTCCTTCAAAACTTTAATTCTGTTTCCGATACTTTCCAAATAATCATGCTTTCATGGAAATCTTCCTTCATTCCTAGTTCAGGTCATATAATTCTATGCCTGATAGTATTACAGACATTTGCACTCTATCACAGATATAATGTCTTATACTTTATGTGATTTATTTGCATTGCACTTTGATATATTGCTCATCTCTCCTAAATTAAACTCCAAAGTTCCAGATCTGCTTATTTGCAAATTAACATTCACAGAACTCCCTCTTCCTGACTCCTCTTCTCTTGATTTTTGTTTAAGCTTTCCAGCTAAAAACCCAGGTTATTTCATACATTTTCAGAGTAATACACCTCAAGGTGTGGTCTTAAGCCAAACAGCACACATAAAGAAAAAAAGTCCCATTGACAAGAAGCTAAAAGGTATGCTCTACCATCCCCCCTACATACTGCAAACTCTGCAGTCATGCTTGCTTTGGTATTTGAAAGGCAGGAGGGGGAAAGGGAAGCTTTATCAGGATGTTCTCCAAACAACTCCAGTTTATAGCCATATAACTTAATCCAAAATATCCTTTAAAATAGGCCTTCATTGAGTTGCTGATGCTTGTGACACAGGGGTGAAGAACGAATATGCAGCTGCAAAAGTGATTTCCAAAATGGTCTGGGGAAGTATATGGTTCACTTTTTATCTGTTTGGGGAAAAATGTAACTGGGAATTTTAAAGACTTGAACCAAAACAGCCAGATGCTTAGGACCTTCACACTCCAAACTGAAATCAATTTTTCTTTCTGCCAACAATATCAAAAGACAGGGTGAATTCACCCTAAGTGCCAGCAGCCCAACACTATGCTAGTTTCCCTAGAAACAGTACACACAGAACTGAAGGATTTTAACTATACTTATGGATTAAAGTCCAATTAACAATTTTGATCACTTTCAAAATCTCTAATGAAATATAGTGCCTGTACAAAACCCTAAGCAGTGTTCTAGAGAAAGGGAGCCAATTAATTACTAACTTTGCATTAATTAGCTTCACGACTTTTCACAAATACCTTGAAACCTTTCAGAAAACAAAGACTCCTATAGCCATTCTTCTTTTGTATATAGTCTTCCTTTGTTTCAATGGCAGGAAGGGATCAAGAGGTCAGATTCCCAACCAGTTCACTTAGGACACTGCATTGCTGAAAGAACAGGAAAGGGGTTTTCAAGCACAGCCTCTGGAAGGTTTTATTTTGTTTTGTTTTAATCTCATCCTTCCTACTAGGTCACCTTCATCCCTTAACTGCGTCTCAAACAGATGCACTTTTCTTCTCAATAACCGAATATCATCAGTAAGTTCCCATTGCTTAGAGGCAAGGTTGGTAGATATAGCAAATGAGCTTATGAAGCAACTTAAGCAAAGAGCCTGGCAGTCTTGAAAGCTTGGAACAGTTTATAAATCTTACAAGCTAATAGTAATCATGACGATGTAAAGAGAAAAGTTTCCAGGCAGTATTTTAAGAATGTTATTGACATTCTGTTCCTTAATATGCACAACCTTTCATGGTGTAAGTACTATTCTTCATATTTCATACCTGGGGAAATAATATGCACAACCCTCCATGGTGCAAGTACCAGTCTTCCTATTTTATACTTGGGAAAATAAGGTGCAGAGAGTTCAGGTAACTTGATGAGACTCACACAGCTACAAAGTTTTCTTTGAATTCTAATCACTTTTACCAAATCATCATAATCATATTTTCCTTTGATAAAGCATTCTGTCTGAATGATCTTGTTCAGAAACAAGTATCAAGAATATACCCTTTGTAATGCAAACTGACCACTAGAAACTGAGAAATCTCAATAACAGAATATGTACCTGAAGAAGTTTTCAAAAGTGTTAAAAATAAAAATAAGACCCTTCAGAATCTGTTATGAGAGCTAAAGTGACTAACTCAATTCTTTGTAAACCCAAATATATATTTTTAATTTTTATTGATTAAATTTCTTTTTCGATCAGTTTACATATGAGTAATACATATTAACACTCACCACTCACTTTCTCTCACCTTCCTACTCCTCTATCTAGCTTCCTTACTAAATCCTTTCACACATTCATGTCTGCTTGGTTTTGAAACACACTGATTTTATTCAGGGCTGTCTGAGTGACTATGGGTTTGCAGCCTTGTGGGCTCAGCAGTGGGCACACAAATAATAGCAATAATTCTACATTTCCTAGAAACTACCAACAAGGAACAGTTCAGTGTTATATGGGGATCATATAAGACTTGTCACATCATTTGGGGCAGGACTGAGCCCCACCAACACCACCCCAGTCCCACATCTAGGCTGAAAGAGTATCCCTCCATAGGGAATGGGCTCCGAAAAGCCCATTCATGCAGTAGAGATGAATACTGGTTCCACTGATATAGGCACATCTTGCCTGTCCAGTGGGTGGTGGTTGTTGTTTATTTGTTTGTTTGTTTCACAGCATTCAGAGTTGGGTGAAACCAATGGTGCTTTTTCTCCTCCAGCCATAAACTGACTTTTAAAGATGGAGGTGAAAAATGGGGTAGGGGAGTTGGGTGTGTGTGTGGGGGGGGGGGGGAAAGCTGTAGGGTTACCCAATATAACAATACTAATGAATAGGTCTACTAATCAAGACTCAAGTATTCTAAAATTATGTTTAGTAAGTATGAAGTAGATTTGAATATAGGCTATATATCGGAAAACTCAGAATAGTCACAAAGAAAAATGCAGTTAAAAAAAAATCACAAAAGGTATAAATGAAAACAGTACACTAGAACGCAGCCCCTAGGACAATGAGAGGAATATAGGAAAAAGGTAGGTATAAGATATATATATAAAAGAGATAAAATTCCATGCAAAAAATAATGATTTTTAGCAATAGCATTACACATGACTGACTACAAAAATCAAACCAAGTGGACAGATTGTGAGACTGAATTATAGGACCAGATCCTAGGCTGGAGATACAGCTCAGTAGTACAGGACTTGTCTAGTAAGCAAAGACCTTATTTCAAGGAAACTCAGGAAAAAGATAAATAATAACATGCCTGTAACTGAAGCACTCAGAGGCTGAGAGAGAATTGCCAAAAGTTTGAAGCCACCTTGAATTATGTAATTAATTATAGTCTAACCTGAACTACAGTATAGTATCATCACAAAATGATTTAAAAAAATTCTACCTAGATGCCAGCTATAAGGTACATACTTTAGATTAAAAAAGAAAAACAAGGAAATAAATTAAAAGTAAAAAGACAGAAAAAAAGATCTTAAAATAATGACCCAAAATGAGCTAGAATCTTTTTATTTGCATTAGGAAAATAGATTTTAAAATAAACAAATAAACATCTGCCATTAAAGACATATTGATTTTTATGATAAATTATTTGTGCCTATGAATAGAGAAGAAAGATATAAAGCAGCAGTTTATATATATGAAGGGATAAGTAGGCAGTTTAACAATATTGAGTAAGTGCTTTATCACTTTTAATAATGGCTAGAATGATGACATAAGAGGTCAAGAAAGTTCTAGAATATTAAACAGTATTAAACAACTAGATCTACTATAAATATGAATATTACAACACAAAATAAAAGCAGAGATTTTACATTCTTTCCAAGTGCACATTAAATATATCACTGGTAGACCACACGCTTAGGCCAAAGAAAGTAAGTTCTAAATCATGAAAGATATTGTTAATCGCAGTGGAATTAAATTAGAGATAATCAACAGAAAGAAATTTGCAGAATTACATCCATGGGAAAATTAAATAATATAATTCTAATTATAAGTTTCAAAAAAGCAATTATCAAAGAAAATTAAATTAATAAACATGAAAATTTATCAAAGATCTTACCAATACAACAGCAACAAAAAAAAACTTCCCTGGAAGAAATTTATATCTGAAAATAACATTTTAGGTAGACAGTAAAAGACTGAAAATTTTCCTACCCTTTTGCGATAATACACAGATAACAGATAGGTAGGTAGAAATAGAGATATATAGAGTAATCAAATCCAAAGAAACTACATGAAAAAAATAGTAATGATTATACATAAACTAATAAAATATGTAGTAGAAGAAATAGAAAAATTCATTTGTTGTAGAATATTATTTTAAGATGTGTTACTCAGCCAGACTTGAAATAAAAAAGAAAGAAAAGATATACTGAAATAGAGAAAAATAAAACCCCAGAGGCAAAAAGTAGGTGGGGTAATTTAAGTTAGAAAAGCTGGCTAGAAACAAGCCAAGCTAAGGCTAGGCATTCATAAGAAAGACTAAGCCTCCATGTGATTTATTTGAGAGTGCTGGGTGACAGCCCCCCAAAGTGCCAAATAGTAAAGAACAAAGACGAAAGAATAAAAAGAGTAAAAACAACAACAATCATGAAAGTAAAAGTTAGTTCTTTTACTAAATCAGCAAAATTGGCAAATTTTTAGCTACACAAAATCAGAGGTGGAAGAGTAAACATAAGTATTGTGCTTAAAAAATAAAAGTATTATAAAGGAATGTTACAAATAATTGTATATCAATAAATTTCAAACCTAAAGGAAATAAATGCTTATAAACACACGAAATACCAAAATTAGAGATAAATGGAAAATGTGCAAAGATAAACACAAAAAGAGTTTAAATTAGTGTTTTGAAGATTGCAATAAAATAAAAAAGTTAAGGAACAGATGTTTTTACTGGTAGATTTTTCAGTCACTTAGGAAATAATTAAAATCAATCCTCACATAGTTCCTTATAATACAAAAAGAAGTCACCTTGGCCAAACTTAATACAAGTGGAGGGGCTTAGTATCATTGCAACTCGATATGCAATGTTTTGTTGATACTCATAGGAGACCTGTGCTTCCTCATTTGAAACAGAAGAGGAGTGGATGGGAGCATGAGTTGGGGGTTGGGGGTTGGGGGTTGGGGATTGGGGAATGAGCAGTGGGGGTGGGGGTGAGGACTGGGAGGAAAGGAGAGAGAGGAAACTGCAGCTGAGATGTAAAAATAAATAAGTAAATAAATTTTAAAAATATAAGAGGAAGGAACATTCAATTCACTCTATGAGACTTCTGTTTTGCTTCTTCTATATCAAAACAGATATCACAAGAAAGCTAATTATCAACATTATGTGTGAATATGGCATGGAACTTCTTAAAATATTGAGAAATAGGGGCTGAAGTGGTGGTTCAGTAGTTAAGAGCACTGGCTGTTCTCCAAGAGGACACATGTTAAATTCTTAACAACCACTTGGTCTCTCACAACCATCTGTAACCCTGATTCCAAGGGATCGGAAACCCTCATCTGGTCTCTGCAGGCATTCATGCACATAATGCACAAACATGCATAATACAAAATAAGCATAAATGTAAAAATAAGTATTTTTTAAAGTTATCAAGTAACATATAAAAATATGTTTCCTGACCAAGTGAGTTTTCTAATAGAATTCAAGTTTGCTTCAATTCAAGGTATTTATAGAATAAAGGACAAACTGTATGATAGATTCTATAACACAGCAAAAATAATTGACACAATCCAATAGCTATTCAAGAACTCAACACTAAACAGACAATGTATAAAACAGAAATTCAATATGTTGAATGGCATCTTTAAAAAAAAAAAAAAAAACTAGCGCTAATGTCACACTCAATAATGACAGACTGAAAACAGCCTCCCTGAAAGCAACAGGAATGAATGTCTGTTTTAAGTATTTTACTCAAAATAGTGCTATAAAATAGAACAATTAGATAACAAAAAGAAACAGATATCATCCACCTAGGAAAAGAAAGTATAATGTGCTCAAACAACGGGATCTTGTATTTAAGGATATTATAAATAGTCAGAAAACAACTATTAAGAAAATAAACAAGATATAAGAACAATATATAGTAGTTAATTTCTATATGTGAGTAATGAGCAATCTACAAATGAAATCAAGAGAACAATCCCATTTACATTTACAATAAAAAAAAATCCAAAGAAACTACTTGGGGGCTCAGCAGGTGATAGTGTATACTGTTCTTACAGAGCACCCAAGTTCAATTTCCAGCAACCACATGGGTCATTAACAATTAACTGTAACACCTGTTCAAGTGGACTATGCCTCTGGTCTCTGTGGACACTCACACTCAAGTGAGTGTACTCCCAAACATGCTCTTGTGCATGTGTTCACCATCGTACATGCGCGCACACACACACACACACACACACACACACACACACAGTAAAATTATCTCTTTTTAAAGAATAAAATAATTAACCCCCACCTCCCCCTCTTCGAGTCCCCTGACCTTCTCCTACCAGACCCTTCTTGCCACCCAATCTCCCAGAGGGACATGGAGACAGAACAAAGGATCCAGCATGGGTGCCATTACTGCTCTGCCCCTCCACCCTCCAATAGAGAGGCACATACCAGGGGATCCCCCAATACCCAATCTTCCCTCTTTGAATCCCATGACCTGCCCCTGCCAGACCCTTCTTGCCACTGAACCCACCAAAGGAACCTGGAGGCAGAACAAAGGACCCTGCATGTGGTGCCATTCCTGATCTGCCCCTCCACCATCCCCTACAGAGGGGAGAGAGAGACCCCACCTGTACCCACTGGAAGAAGAGATGGAAAGACAACAGTGTAAGAACACATCGAACAACAGAAAAACTTATATGACACCACTAGAGTCTAGAGATTCTACACCAGCAAGACCTGAAAATCCCTAAGCAGATGACGCAGAAGATAATTGCCTTAAAAACAAGTTCATGAAAATGATAGAGGCTCTCAATGAGGATAATAGAAAATCCCTTAAAGAAATAGAGTAAAAAAAAAATGCAAGGAAAGCCAAGAAAAAAAAAAAATCAAATAGATGAGAGAAACAACTCTAACAGTCCATGACCTGAAAACTGAAATAGAAACACTATAGAAAACACAAACTGAGGGAATGCTGGAAATAGAAAAACTGGGTAAATGATCACGAATTATATATGCAAACATAAACAAGAAAATACAAGAGAGAATCTCAGGTGCTGAAGATAAACTAGAGGAAATAGATTCATCCACCAAAGAAAATATTAAATCCAACAAATCCTTAACACAATATCCAAGAAATGTGGGACACCATAAAAAGACCAAACCTAAGAATAACAGGTATAGAAGAAGGCAAAGAAGCCCAGCTTAAAGGTACAGAAAATATATTCAACAAAAACATAGAAGAAAGTTTTCTCAGCCTGAAGAAGGACATGCCTATGAACATACCAGAAGTTTACCAAACATCAAACAAACCGGGCCAAAAAAATGTCCCTTTGCCACACAATAATCAAAACAACCAACATACAGAAAAAAAGGAAGAATATTTAAGAAAGAAAGAAAGAAAGAAAGAAAGAAAGAAAGAAAGAAAGAAAGAAGAAAAGAAATAACCCCATGTGTCTTACCAGACAACAATGCTTTAAAATTAGAATTCAACAATACAAATTTCAGAAACCCAACTAAAGAAATAAAGACTTCTTAGAATTCAATGAGAATGAAGAGACAACCTACATAAACTTATGGGACACTTTGAAAACAGTACTAAGAGAAAAGTTCATAGCACTAAAGTGTCCACATGAAGAACCTGAAGGATAGTCACATTAGAGAATTAACAGTGAAACTGAAAGCTCTAGAATGAAAAGTAACAAACAAACCCCAGAGGAGTAGATGCCAGGAAATAATAAATTTGAGGGCAGAAATCAATAAAGTACAAACAATAAAACAATACAAAGAATCAATATAACAAAGAGTTGGGTCTTCAAGAAAATCATTAAGATAGACAAACCATTATCCAAACTAACCAAAAAGGAGAGAGAGAGAGGGAAAGCATGCAAATAAACAAAATACAAAATCAGAAATGAAAAGGGGGACACCGAGGAAATACAGAGACACTTCAGGTCATTCTATGAAAACCTGTACTCCACAAAATCCAAAGATTAAAAGGAAATGAAAATTTTTCTGGATAGATATCTCTTACCAAAATTAAATCAAGAACAGATAAGCAATTAAATAGACCTATAAAGCCTAATGAAATAGAAGCAGTCATCAAAATCTTCCCAACCAAAATAAATTAATTAATTTAAAAAAGAAGTCCAGAACCAGTGCAGAATTTTACCAGAAATTCAAAGAATGGCTAATACCAAGACTCCTCAAATTGTTCCACACAATAGAAGCAGAAAGTTCATTACCAAACTCTTTTTACGAGGCTACAATTACCTTGGTACCCAAGCCACACAAAGACACAACTAAGAAAGTGAACTACAGACCAATATCCCTCCTGAACATTGATACAAAACTACTCAATAAAATACTGGCAAATTGAATCCAAGAACACTTCAGAGAAATCATCCACCATGACAAAGTTGGCTTCATCACAGGGCTGCAGAAATGGTTCAACATACAAAAATGTATCAATGTAATCTACCATATAAACAAACTAAAAAAGAAAAACCATATGATCATCTCACTAGATGCTGAAAAAGCCTTTGATATAATCCAACACCACTTCATGATAAAGGTTATGGAAAGATCAGGAATAACAGGAACATACCTAAATGTAATAAAAGCAATACACATTAAAACAACAGCCAACATGAAACTAAATGGAGAGAAACTTAGTGTGATTCCTCTAAAATTGGGAACAAGACAAGGCTGTCCACTCTCTTCACATCTCTTCAATATGGTTCTTGAAGTTATAGCTAGAACAATAAGAAAAAAAGAGAAGAAGATCAACGGGATACAAATTGGAAAGGAACAAGTCAAACCCTCACTATTTGCAGATCATATGATAGTTTACATAAAAAGTGACCAAAAAAAAAAAACTCTACCAGGGAACTCCTACAGCTCATAAACACCTTCAGCAAAGTGGCAGCATACAAGATTAACACAAAAAAAAAATTAGTAGCCCTACTATATATGGATGATAGAGGGGTTGAGAAAGAAATCAGAGAAATATCACCATTTACAATAACCAAAAACAACATGAAATATCTTGAGGTAATGCTAACCAAACAAGTAAAAGACCCACATAGCAAGAACATTGCATCTTTAAAGAAATAAATTAAAGAAGATACCAGAAAATAGAAAGATCTCCAGTGCTCTTGGATGGGTAGGATCAACATACTAAAAATGGCAAAAAGCAATCTACAGATTCAATGCAATACCCATCAAAATTCCTGCACAATTCTTCACAGACCTTGAGAGAACAACACTCAACTTTATAGGAAAGAACAAAAGACCCAGGATAGACAAAACAACCCTGTACAATAAAGGAACTTCAGAAGGCAGCACAATCCCTGACTTCAAGCTCTACTACAGAGCTATAGTTCTGAAAACAGTTTGGTATTTTCATAAATAATAGATAGGTCAACCAATGGAATGGAATCAAAAATCCTGATATTAACCTATGAACACCTGATTTTTTTGACAAAACAGCTAAAATTATACAATGGAAAGAAGAAATCATCTTCAACAAATGGTGCTGGCATAATTGGATGCTGGTGTGTAGAAGACTACAGACATATTCATGTCTATCACCATGCATGAAACTTAAGTCCAAATAGATCAAAGACCTCAACATGAATCCAGCCACACTGAATCTCTTAGACAAGAAAGTGGGAAGTACCCTTGAACAAATTGATACAGGAGACCACTTCCTGAACAAAATATAAGTAGCACAGACACTGAGATCGACAATTAATAAATGGGACCTCCTGAAATTGAGAAGCATCAGTAAGGCAAAGGACATAGTCAACAAGACAAAATGGCAGCCCACAGACTGGGAAAACATCTTCAGCAACCCCACATCTGACAGAGGGCTAATCTCCAAAGTTTTCAAAGAACTCAAGAAGCTAGGCACCAAAACACTAAATAATCATATTAAAAAGTGTGGGTACAGAACTGAATAGAGAATTTTCAATAGAGGAATCCAAAATGGCTGAAAGACACTTAAGAAAGTGCTCAACATCCTTAGCCATTAGGCAAATGAAAATCAAAGCAACTCTGTCAGAATGGCTAAAATCAGAAACACCAATGACAGTTGATGCTGGAAAGAATGTGGAGAGAGGGGAACACTCCTTCATTGCATGTGGGAGTGATAACTTGTAGAGCCATTTGGGGGATCAGTATGGTGGTTCCTCAGGAAAATTGGAATCATTCTACCATAGGACCCAGCAATTCCACTCTTAGGCATATACCTGAAAGACATACATCCATGCAACTGTATTCATAGCAGAATTGTTTGTAATTGTTAAAACTTTGAAATAATCTAGATGCTCCTCAACTGAAGAATGGATAAAGAAATTGTGGTACATATAAACAATGGAGTACTACTGAGCAGAAAAAAAAAGTGGAATCTTGAAATTCGTAACAAATGGATGGAACTAGAGAAACCATTTTGAGTGAGATAACCCAGTCACAAAAAGATGAACATGATATGAACTCACTCATATATGGATTTTAGACATAGAGCAAAGGATCACCAGCCTAAATTTCATGCCCCTAGAGATGCTACGGAACAAGGAGGACTCTAAGAGATACATACATGGTCTCCCACAGAGGGGGAAAGGGACAAGATCTCCTGAGGAAATTGAGAGGGGTGCAGTCAGTGGAGAGGAGGTTAGGAAAAAGAGAAGGGAAGAGGAGAACATGAGCGACCAGGAAGATTGAGTCGTGAGACGAATAGGTGAAAGCAAAAAAACAGAGATATCATAATAGAGGGAGTCACTATAGTTTTGAAGTTAAATCTGGCACTAGGGAAATGTTCAGAGAACTACAAGGATGACCCCAACTAACAATCTAAGCAATAGTGGAGAGGCTACCTTAAATGCGCTTCCTGATAATGAGGCTGATATCTATCTTTTTTTTTTTTTGTCTTTATCATTTGTCGTATTTATTTATTTATTTATTTTTAGGTTTATTTTTTTATTTAATTTTATATAACAAAGTCCAATTAAATGAAAACAAACATTTATACACAATATTTGGGAATTTGGGCGTCGTTCTTTCCAAACTACTTCCTGCTAGTAAGGGGCGCTGTCTTGGGGGATTCGAAGAAGATTCAGATATCCTAGCTGTAGTCTATAGGGCTGTTTTGTCCAGCTGTTTTGAATGTAGGATCAGCTTGTACTCTGTTTCAGGCTGTCTGGCGTGATCAAACCACATTAGTCTGGAAGGAATCCACATCTTTTCATTTTCTGTGGAAACAAAAATAGAAATCCTTTTCCCTAGTAACTTGTCCCTGAACTTAAATTTTGGAGTCAAAGCGTTTTTTTTTTTTTTTTTTTTTTAATTTATTATTTTACATGTCGATCCCAGTTCCCTCCCTCCCTCCTTCCCCTCCAGCCCTCCCTCCCTCCTTCCCTCCCTTTTGCCCTCTCTGCCCTCTCACATGCACTCTAAACACCCTCCCCTCCCATCCCCCCACCCCAAAGTAACAAAGACAGGTATTTTTGTTTGTTTTTTGAGATTATCAATCCATCAAAAGATGCCTGTAAATCCTAACATTAGGTGGATCTGTAACATTTTTGTTACTGTGAAAAAAATTCTGAAAAAAACCCTCTAAAAATCTAAATAATGGAAAAATAGATTGGAAATGACAATATATTCTGAACAACAGTAGTACTCAAACTCATTCACAAATTCAAGGATTTTACAAATGAATATCTAGCTGGCGTATTTGCAGAAAATGACCAGCTAAATTTTCTGTGGAAATGCAAAAGAGCATTTACATGGTTTAAATAATCTTCACAGAAAGGAAAAGAAAGTTGATGGACTTACTCTTAACCAATTTTAAAACTAACCATAAATCTCAAAACTAACCATAAATGGTGTGGTGCTGCCATAAAGGCAAGTAGAAACATAGTTCAGTCATAGGGGTGAGAATCCACAAACAAGCCACCATGGCCTAACAAGCAGCATCATCACTGAGTGAAGAAGCACAGCCCTTTCAGAAATTGTACTAAACCAACTGAATACAAACATTCAGAAGAATAGTGCTTTCCTTAATTCAATGTGGACTATCCATCTAAATTAAGAGCCAAAACTACAAAACTATTAAAATAATCAAATATAACCTTCCATAAGTTGATTTTAGGCCATGATTTCTTAAATACAATATCAAAATTATAAAGTATAAGATGGAATAGTAAAGAGTTAAATGTTATCAAAATTAAACTGCTGTTAACCAAAACACAGTACCAAGAAAGGGGAATGGAACCACTTTCAGTAGCCTTGGAAAGAAGGTGCTAGCTGCACTACAAGCTAGAAGTGGAGATAATTATAACAGCTATCACAAATTAATAGAAAAAAAGTGAAAAAACAACACATGGAATGAAAACAAATATTTGCTAATTATTTACCTACTATGGGGCCAGAGTACAAATATATTTTAAAAAGACTTGCAACTCAATAGATTTTTAAAAATACAATTATCAAAGAGAAAATAATCAGAACTGGTAATTATGATTATGGAAAGGTCATACAACCAGGAAGAAATGCAAACAAGGCCAGGATGAGATACTGACTCATACACCTTAGGGTGGCTATCATCAAATGTCACATGTATTTGAGAAGTGCTGAAACTTAGAAAAACAAATTGAGCAATTAATTGATTAAAAGATCAAACTTCTAGGTTTTTTCAAGAATATTATTTAATGTATTTAATCAACTTCATCTCAGCTGTTCTCATCTTAGTGGAATTTCAGAAATAATTACATTTAAACAATGGATGCTTTATATGAAGAAATGCTTCTTTTGCTCCCCATTTGTATAGTATAGTATATGAGTCTATACACATTCAGTCCTCCAAGGAGTCAAATAAATTCTAAAACTTGTAAAAAGGTTACGCATAGTTAACATATGTACAAGTAACTTCACTCCTTGAAATACATTCAAAGAAATGAAATATGTATCTGTTATACATTAGTATAAACTAATGTTAATAAGTGTCATTTGCAGTAGCCCAAAATGGTAAAACACAAATATCCACAAATTAATAAATTAAAACAAAATGTGATACATGCATACAATAAAATATCACTTAGTATCATAAAAAAGGAAGTACTAGCTAGGCATAATAGCACACATCCTTAATTGCAGCAGTCTGAAAGCAGAGGCATGTAGGTCTCTTTGTTCAAGGCCAGCCTGGTCTACATTGCAAGTTTTAGTATAGCTGGGGCTCTGTAGAGAGACATATAAATTATATCTGAGTAAAGTTTCTCAAAAATAGAAAACGTTTAACTAAATGATCCCTAAAATCTACATAGCTCTCAATTTTGGACTTGGTTGTTAAAACTAAGCAATTATATTCACATGACTATTCTTTCTTGTCTATTTTGTTTGTGAAGATTCTACTCAACTCTTTTGAACTCAAAATAAAATGACCATTCAAAACTCCATTACAGTTTCTATCCATAGTTGGTACTAAATAGACTTAGCATCCATTTCTGTGATATTCTCAATGCACAAGACAGAACAGAAGAGGTAAATAACAGATTTCAATATTCAACTCTCTCCCAGCCACCTGACAGATACGAAATCAGAGCTGTACTACAATTCAAGATAGAGGGGAGTCTGGCTCAACATATCAGCTCAGACTTGAGAGAGGAGACTTTCCACACTTGAGGATGAAGAGGCATTTGGTTTGATGAAAGAACACTCCAGAAAGCAACAAATAGATGAACAAAAGTACAGGCAAGAAAGAAAATCCCTGCAAGGACTACACAACAGCCAGGATAATTTCAATTACCTTAAGTATTGAAACATCTTAAATTATATTTCATTTTAAATATTTGATAATTCATATCCACTGTCTCTAGCTTCCACTTTATTGAAATCAGTGAGGCTTTCTTGTGTTCCTACTCATACTGCTTTGTCTCAGAGTTGTTAAGGAAATCAGTTTTTTATGGTCCTGTGAGGTAATAAAGCAATACATATTTTCTTGCAGTTAGAATTGATACAGTGCCTCAGGAGGTAGTCCAAAAGTCAAATGAGGAAACATTGTAAGCCTTTTCATGACATATACATATACAATATCAAAAGGGTCCCCAGAGGATTTTGCATTTCAAGAGTTTTAAAATATTATGTTTCACAATTTAGAATAGTTTCAGATTTACAGAGGATTTAAACAGAAAGTATGTAGTGTTCCCACATGCTACCTCCACCCACCAAACCCAATTTCCTTTATTACTAACATCTTGCATTACTATGGTACATGCGTTCCAAGTGATTAATATTGATACATTATTATTAGCTAAAACTCATAATTTATATTAGTGTTCACTTTTGTATTATACAGTTAATTGATCTCTTGAAATGCATAATGGCATAGCTGTCATTATAGTGTTATGCAGAACAGTTTCATTACACTAATTATCCCCTGTGTTCCACCCCTTCTCCCCATCCCACACATTCCTGAACTGTTGGCAGTCACAGATACTTTCATTGGCACTGTATTTCACCTTTCCCAGAATGGCATGTTGTTGGAATTATTCAAAATGCAGCCTTTCACACTGATGCTATCACTTATCAAAATGTATGTAAGATTCCTTAATTTTTTATATTTATTTATATAAATATGAATGTGTGTATACATATATACATATATATGCATATCCAGTGCCAAACAAGGTCAGAAGACAGCTTCAGATACTCTAAAACTGAAGATATGGATGGTTGTGAGCCACTATGTGGATGGGGGAAAACAAACCTAGGTCCTTTGTTAAATCAACAAATGCCCTTAACCACCAAACCATCTCTCCAGTCTCCTCCTCATGTCTTTAGTGGCATATTTCCATAACATATACATATATTTTTTAAATTTCTTTTATTTTACATGTCGATCCTAGTTCCCTCTCCTTCCCTCCATCCCATACCATATATATTGTTATTTAAATTAGAAATAGTCATATTTTACATATCCATCCCAGTTCTCTCCTTCCCATGTGCCCCAATGACCCCCCATCCCATTCCCCATCCACTCCCCAGGGAGGGTTAGACCTTCCATGGGTGATCATCAAAGTTTATCTCACCATTTGGGGCATGGCCTAGGACCTCCCACATGTATCTAGGCTGAAAGAGTATCCCTTCATGGGGAATGAGCTCCCAACATTCATTTGTACACTAGGGATAAATACTGTTCCACTGCCAGAGGCCCCATAGACTGCCTAGACCCCCCCAACTGACACAAACTTTCAGGGGGGCTGGGTCGGTCCTATGCTGGTTTCCCAGCTATCAATCTGGGTTCTGTGAGCTCTCACTTGTTCAGTTCAGCTGTTTCTGTGGGTTTCCCCAGCCTTGTCTTGACCCCTTTGCTCATCACTCCTCCCTCTCTACAACTGGATTCCAAGAGTTTGGCTCAGTGTTTAGCTGTGGGTGTCTGCTTTTGCTTCATCAACTACTGGATGAAGGCTCTAGGATGGCATATAATGTAGGCATCAATCTCATTATCAGGGAAGGGCATTTAAGTTAGCCTCTTCACTATTGCTTAGATTCCTGGTTGGGGTCCTCCTTGTGGATCTCTGGACGTTTCTCTAGTGCTAGACTTCTCTTTAAATCTATAATGGCTCCCTCTATTATGTTATCTCTTTTCTTGCTCTCCTCTATTCTTCCCCTGACTCAGTCTTCCTGATCCTTCGTGTTCTCCTCTCCTTCCTCTTCTACCCTTCTCTTTCTCCTAACTCCTTCCCCCCTCCCTACAATCACCCCTGTGTTCCCAATTTGCTCAAGAGCCCTTGTCACTTTCTCCTTCTCCAAGGGACCATGTATGTCTTTCTTAGGGTCCTCCTTTAGCTTAAATGTTGTATTTTGGCTTACTACAATTCAAACTGATGACCTATAATAGTTAATATTAGTATGTCACTGAGAGTCATTTAGCTCTGTTATAATTCCATTTCCTTATTCATTAAATAATGATAATTATAGAATCTATGGCATAAACTGTTACAAGGTCTGAGTATGCTATGATTTTACCAAATTATACAGCATATGATCTATGAGCGTTTGCTGCCACTATTGTGTCAATTCTCAAAGCGTCCTTTTGACTGTCTGCTCTTACTGATTTGGAGGGGTAAACTGACCCATGGATCTCAGCCTACAAATGATTAGAAAGGCTGAAGAGATTTTCGAAGCAGTTAGCAGAAGAAAGAAAAAGAAAATGAAAATATATACAACTGGAGATAATCATACTTGGTGAATTAAACCAATCCCCAAGCACAAATATATATGTTTTCCCTATCTACAGTTGTTAGATTTTATATAGGTACATAAACTAATATGCATGCATATGACATGAGAGTAGAAACAACCTAGGTAACTGATGGGAAAGGGAGGGATATCTGAAAGTAGGACACATGGTATGAGGAAAATACGTGTAATGTACAATATTTACTTGTATGATAAAAATTCAAACAAATATACTTTGATGATAAGGGTAGGAATTGAGTTCCCTTATTTAGGTACCACCCATTAATGATGATCATGAGTTATGCCCAAAATGTGAGGCTAAAGAAAAAGAAAATATGACCAGTGGGACATCATAACATCTAGCACCTTTCCACTTACTACATCTTTTCCAATTCTAATGCACAAACCAGTTGTTTTTTTCTCCTACTTTCTACTTCTTAATAGCTACATTGACAGATGTCAATATTGCTTGAAAAGAATAAAAATTACTGTTCAACCATCAAAGACTTGGGGAACATCACAGAAGAATGGTAGGAAAGAATTTAAGAGGCGGAAGGCTCCAAGGGCCTATTCTAAATTGAGGAGCTATTGACAGTTGACAGACACTGTGAGAAGAGGGATAGTCACTTCTCTTTGGGAATGTGGCCTCTAGTAAATTGTCTATGCCTCAACTTATTACACATGGTCAACACTAACTGGACTCTGAGGAATATAATAAGAAATAATAATAAATCAACAACAATGATAATAAGGATATAAAGTGATAACAAATGAGTTGGTGGGTCTCAAGGGTAGTTAAAGAGTGATAGAGATTAGATAATATAATATAAAAGCACTTTTTATGCAAGTATGACTTCTTTAAAAATAGCAAAAGTTTTATTTTAAAACAGTATTTAATAGTGAACAATTTTTAAAACTTTTGTTTGATAAAATATACATGGCATGCAAAATCCTAACTATAAGCAAGTCATACTCTGATAAACTCATAAAAACAAATAACCGTTGCTTCATTTTGAAGGTTCTGCACACTAAATAGCTCCATCTTTTCAACTAGTACTTTCCTTCATGTATCTATCAGTCAAGTCAGAAAGATTTATTCACTTCTCTTTTAAAATATCTTCCATATCCCAGGCTCTTTAATGGTACCCCACTTGTGATCCCCATGTTCCACTCCACAAATTTTATCTATCCAAACACCTCTAGCTGACAAAGGAATCTGAGGAAAGAAGAAAGACTTGTTCATTTTTAACTGCGAGCTTGCCTAAAGAAAAAGAAGAGATGTTAAATAACACTGTATGTCAAAATCAGCTTCAAAGAAGTGAAAAAGTAAGAGGAAAAGTATCTGATTTGGACCAAATTTTGGAAGTAAAATTGTACAAGCAAGGGGGGGGTTATTTTCTCCTAAAATACACTATATACATATTAAATTACATGAATTCCAACTTCAATAGAGACTGGTAGAAGAGGGCTCAGAAAGAGTGATGGGAAGGAAAATGAGACATAGGCTGTCATTTATGGAATGGAACATGTAATTTGCCAACAAAACAAAAGCACTGGATTTTTCTACATATTAAAATTTAAGTGACACAGTGAGATGCCAAGATGAAATTTCTTACAATGATGGGTAAGAAGTTTGTATTTGAGCATTCAAAAGTATATATTTTTTAACTTTTCATTGCTGTGACCAAAATATCTGCTATAGACAACTTGAGAAAGGATTGGTTTTCATTCAAAGCTTAAAGGTGTACTCCACTACAGTGGGGAAGACATGGCAGAGTTCACTGTGGTAGGAACATGTAGCTGTGTCTCCCCATTTTTCAGCAGAACAGGAAACATAAAGTCTGGTCCAGAAGCAGAACTATCTATGAACCAATGTCCCTACCCCCATGGTCTTATGTCTCACAGACAAACTCCATGTTCAAATGGTACCACAATCAATTTCCCAAAATTGGGGATCTGGCTGAGGACTAAGTGTTCAATCACATAATCCTGTGTCATTTCACATTCAAACTACCACAGGGTGAATAGCTGAAACCTTCAGACTTTGCCAAGGTTAAACAGGGAATAATGATTGAGTTGAGAGAATTATGTCTGCTCATTAGGGGAAAGGAAGCTATAAAGCAGTCAGTCGTTAGGGAACCAAGGAACGTACTGTGACTCCAAGTTTATCAAATACTCTCAAGAGAGGGAGGTCAAACAGCAGTGTTTGGTAAATGCTGAAGAAAACCTGTTTTACTTGGGTTTGGCTATTAGGAAATTTAATTGGATCATTGATGCCCTTTTGGATTAACTAATTCTGTATAGCCACTAGAAATAAGTATGAGATGCAGCATGTCATCAGATAGGAACATTGCCAAGGAAAAAATGCAATGAAAAAAATAACTCCAGAAAAAAATTACAGGATCAAATAAAATATACCTTTCTACCACCAGAAACAATGACAAAGCTTTTTTGAATCTTCTTGAAAAAAAAATTCTCCTTTCACCTATACAGTGCTTATGTTCACCAAGTATGCAAGCTATTGTAACATACTTGAAATTTTTGGTGATCCAATTTTTAAAATATCAATTTTCTCTGTTATAATAAGCTAAGTAAAAGTAACATTAATTATTCTCTTACATATTTGAAGGAACTTGCAGTACATTATACATAAATAAATAAGTTATTTGACAGTTGTATTTGTGTGTGCATATGACAGAGAGAGAGAAAGAGAAAGAGACAGAGAGAGAAACAGAGAGAGAGAGAATATGTGTTTACAACGTATAAGTTCAGTAAGTGTCTGGTTCAATTTTTTTCATTTCCATAAATCTCTAGTGACCATCTAAATCTCTATCCTTGAAACTAACAAGATGTTGCTAAATTTTAAATGTCTACATTTTTTACATTTGCCTTTACTACCTATCTTAACTCTCCTGATACTTTCTTCAAGAGTTCTATTGAATGTCCATTTGCACTGTTTGTGCCTATGCTCCACTACTTTATAAAACACTAAAAAAGGAATGTTTTTTATTTTTGTAACCTCAATCTATTTAGCACAGTCTTGCACATAGTGGAAACAACAGTATTGTGTGTGTGTGTGTGTGTGTGTGTGTGAGATATGCAAGCACATACGTGCATGTTCACATGCTTATGATTACACATGTATATACATATGGAAGACTAAAGTTGATGTCCATGTCTTCCTCAGTTACTATCTATTTTCTTTATTGAGGAAGGGCTTCTCAACTGAATCAAGTGCTCAATAATTCTGGCTAATATAGCTAGCCAGTGTGTCACAGGGATTTCCCGTCTCTGGGTCCCCAGTGCTGGGGTTGCAGGCAGCTGCTATGCCTGCCCTCACAATGGGCAGTGAGAGCTTTCTCCTAGGAGTCATCCATCTCTCCAGTCTGAGAAACAACTTAATTATTTATTGACTTGGTTCTTACAACATCATGAAAATTTCTCCTAAGTTTCCGTTATTGATCTATATAATCCAGTCACTTAAATCAGTACACAGAGAGCAAATAGTAATTTGTAACCTATAACATGGTTGTAACTGTAGTAGCACAAGGACCTAGTTGAGAGACTGAGAGGCTAGTAGAGGAAAATAACAAAAGTGAAAGAAGATTCAAGTCACAAGAAGAAATTTAAGGTAAAACATGAAAGAAAACCTTTAATTTTGTATGTTAAATATTTTTCAGGAACTCCTCTGATTTCTTTTATATTTTATTATACATCATCTTATTTTACATATCAATCCCAGTTCCCTCTCCCTCCCATCTTCCCATGCCCCACAACGAACCCCCATCCCACACCCCACCCACTCCCCGGGAAGGATGAGGCCTTCCAAGAGGGATCATCAAAATCTTTCAAATTATATGGGGTAGGGTCTAGGCCCTCCCCCATGTATCTAGGCTGAAAGAGTATCCCTCCATAGGGAATGGGCTTCCAAAGTCTGTTCGTGCACTAGGGATACATCCTGTTTCACTGCCCGAGGCCCCATAGACTACCCAAGTCCTCCTTTCTGACACCCACATTCATAGGGTCTGGTTTGGTTCTACTTTGGTTCCCTAGCTGTCAGACTGAGGTCTGTGAGTACCCATTTGCTCAGGTCAGCTGTTTCTGTGGGTTTTCTCAGCATAGTCTTGATGACATGACATTTCTGTACCCTATTTGCCAATCTGTAAAATCTACAACTAACTTCCTAAATGTGTCTCTTGTCTCACTTACCAGTATTTTGATTCTCCAATACTTTTTACACATCACCTGAACTTCTCAGTTGATTACTTGCAGTATCATTTTAGTGATCACCCAGATTTTCCATAATACCCTATATTCTGTCAGTAAGTTTTCCCAAATATTTTTGAAAATACTCCTCTCCATGCTCTTTTTGGCAGCACATATACTAAAATTGGAACCATTCAAAAAGACTAGTACGGCCCCTGGTTTCTCTGTGGCTTTGGAGACTGTCCAGGAACTAGCTCTTGTAGACCAGACTGGTCTCAAACTCACAGAGCTCCACCTGCCTCTGCTTCCCGAGTGCTGGGATTTAAAGGTGTGTACCACCCTCCCATCTTTTATTATATTTTTAAATGAATGAATGGATGAATACATAAACAAAAACCTTATCACTAAGGTAGAGGCTAACAAGTGAACTGTCACATCTGCAGGGAGAGGGTAAGTCAGTTTTCTCCAATATAGTGATACTGCATATTCTCCAATATAGTGATACTACATATATCAACCATTCCAGGAGAGGCCTCACATTCAGGACTAGTTGACCAACGTATAAAAGGGGGGAGGTGCGCATGTGCGTGCACATGCTTTTATTTGGCTAAAGTTTGGTGGAATTTTGGGTGGAAGGGTTTTATTACATCTTCTTGGTGTTGTGGGGTTGCTGTTATATTGGCTTTTGTTTGTATTTTGAGAAAGAATTTAAAGTTGGGTAGGTAGGGATAGGGGTAGGATCTGGATTCTAGAGGACTTTGAGGAGGGAAAGAATATGATCAAAGTATATTTAAATTTAATTGGTTTTGATAATAAAAATGAAAATACTTGTCTCTTTTCATACATTTACTGACACACTCAGGTTATACACAGAATTTTTTTTCCCAACAGCCTATTAACCAGATAGTCTCAAGTTCATCCCTTGTTACTCTGCAAGAGTAACCCTTTTAAAAGGCATATTGTAACATGCAATTCTAATGCTCAGAATCTTTTAATGACTCCCATTATCTGAAGTAAAACATCTTAACTTTTTCTGTGGTTTTCATTTTTAATTAAATTATTTTTATACTATATATTCTAATAACAGTTATCCCTTCTACTCCTCCCTGATCCTACCCACCCAACTCCATGTTCTTTTTCTTTCTTTCTTTTTTAAAGAAAATAAACACCTGAATTTTTAAAACTTACTGATCAAAGCCTCCAATGCTCCACTGATGCAGTTAATCCTTCCTGCCATGGTCTTTTTCATTTACATACATATACTTTATGAAATTCTTAAATAGTCAGTATCTTTACTAATGCTAAAAAAGCTGTGTATTCACAATTTTCAAGTCTGGAATCTACACCAAAGGCTATATAAGAAAATATACATAAATTTGCTAACATGGAGTATGGAAAAAAATAAGGGGTTCAATTTATAATGCTTGAATCTTGATAGCAAATTATTGTCCAAGATTTCATCTAAAAACACAATGCAAATTAAATGTGTCTAAACAATAGCCTAATCTGAAAGAGTTGATCAGTGAATCAAGAGCTGTAAGGATACATTTGCCTCAAAACATCATGAAATAATATCTTTAAAAAGATTGTGAAACCAAAGAAATTTCTCTAGTACATTCTGTTCAGAGACAAAGAAGAAAAATTCAAGCATCCTTAACCCTTTGGGTGCATTAATTTCCTCCTCCATTATTTCTCATAGGGGCTGTTACCTTTTTAATTTTGTTCAGCTCAAGCACCCTGAATCTGAAAATCCCCAAACCAAAGTGACTCAAAATCTAAAATGTTTTTGGTGTTTACTTAATATCACAGGTGAAAAAAATGACACCTCTGGCCTCATGTAATGAGTTTCAGACAAATTTTGATAACTACAAATATTGCCTAAAATGACCTTCAGACTAAATAAGACATATGTGAAGGATAAATGAATTTCATGTTGTGGTCTCTCATCCTTCAGATATGTATACACAAATATTCCACCCTCCAAAAAAAATACCAAATCTAAAACACTAACATTTCAGATAAAGGATATAAAGGATATTCAATTTATATTCATAAAACCTCAATTATGGAACCCTTTCTCCCAGAAGTAATAAAAAAGTTAGAGGTTCTCACTAATATGCAAGACATTTGAGTATCTAGAGGACAATTTTACTTGCTTACAGAGATAGATAAAGTGAAGGAAATTTTGCACAATTGATTTTATTTCCCTTAAGAACTTGATTTTTGAAGAACAGGAAAGATTATTTTAATCATAAATTTCGCATAACTTGGTTTTATGTCACAGAAAATTTTCATAATTTAATTATTCGGAAGTTGAACACATTGGTGTGGTGCTTCATTGTCCATTTGGTAGCTTTAGCCTTGTACTGTATTTAGATTCCAAGACAAATCCACATCAATTTATCAAATTTATATGAATAACTGAAATAATGGGTAGGAAATCCAGAGCTAAATGAGATTCCTACTTGGAAAAATAGACAGGCATGCCTCTGTATATTCTACCTTTGGTGACAAATGATATCATTAATTAGAAGAAGAAAGTTAGGAGATAAAACTGTTTTTAGAGGGGAAGATGAGTCTGACACACCTACAGGACACTTAGGTAGATCATTTTAGTGCATATATGGATAGTATGGGAATGAGGAAGAATTCAAGTGTGAAGATACAAATTATTAAATTATGTTATTAAAGGACACATTTAGCTGGGCATGGTGCACAGACCCTTTAATCCCAGCATTTGGGAGGCAGAGTCAGAGGGACTTCTATGAGTTCAAGGACATTCTGGTGAGTTCCAGGACAGCCAGGAATATATAGAGAGGCCTAGTTTCAATCAATCAATCAGTCAGTCAATCAATCAATCAATCAATAAATCTCCTTTAAACAAAGGAGTAACCGTATCACCCAGGAGAACAGGTAGAAAGCAGTTTCCCAAGAGATATCCATAAAAGAGGAAGGCAGGATATTAGGAGCAGTAGAAAGAAAAAGGCATATCTAAACCAATATCATTGCCTCAACCTAAGTGTCCAATTTGGTTCTACTCTGAAAACACATCTGTGCAATAGTGTAGTATTTTCATAATTATAAATCCACAAAACAAAGAGAACAAGAAAAGTGACAGCTAGATTTGAGAAGCTGCAGTGTAGGTATCTTGCTGAAAACTAATTTCACAGCTGCAAGCACCGAGCAAGAATTGTTTCTGGAAAACAAAGAAGATGGGGAAGAAAACGTAGAAGTATTATAGATTTTTGTGATTCTTTGTGAAAAGTCTAATTGAAATCAAGAAGCCAACAGCTTGTAGGTTGAGTAGTAAATGGATGGTAAACAATTAAAGATGTTATACTAAGTATGCCTTCAACAAATCCAGATACAAAAGAAATGCAACAAATAAAGGCTGGGGTATAAAGTGAAGTAGTAAAAAAAAAAAAAATGGGTGTTTGTGAAAAAATAGCTGATACTGGAACATATTTGCCACTGTGAGAAAAGACAAGAAGAGTTAAAAATCATAATACAGGGGAGGAGAAGGCAAAAGATGAATGGCTACCAAGACATTAACTTAGATGATGAGAGAGTGCTGTTACCTTATGGGAGTTTTAAAAGAAATAGAAATGTAGGTCATTTGCTTAAAGCAAAGAAGCCAGAAGTGGGGCCCTGAGAAATGAAGGTTTGGAACAGCTGCTGTGGGAAATGCTAGCAGGAGCCAGCTATGGATGAGAAAAGGATTAAGGATAAGAGTTGAGGGTCCAGCTGAGGTTGAAAAGCATGCATTTGTAGTGGAGCCAATGAGCATGGATATGCAATTTTCCCCAGATAGGTCTTCAGCAGCCTGGGAACACGAACAGGCATAGTGGACCACTGAAGCGAGCCAGAACTGGGCAGGGATTGCCAAAGCTGTGATATGGAAGGTGAAGGAGTCAAAGGAATGGAAAATGCTTGTGAGTGTCATTGAAATGGAGTCCAGAATAGGGAGGAAGGGAGAAGACAGGATGTGGCTGCTGGCCTAAGAGATTAAGTAAGAGAGAAAGGAATGGAGCTCCAAAGAAAAACAATTTGATTGATCACAAGGCCATTCTTTGGTGTTTCGGATATAAATCCAGGTGATTATTGCCTTTGTAACCAAACTCTGAACATTTTTGGCTAGATAACTGCTGGTTTTCCAGGCAAGTGGGGCATTAATCAGACTTAAATGACCGCTTCTACCATGAGTTATTTCACTGCAGTTCTCTTTAGTCCAGTTTTCCCATTGTTTTTAAGGTATTTCTTGAAACTAATCTTGGCGAATTCAGCCTGGGCAGGGGCAGGGGCTGAGGCACAATGAGGGGAAGTATGTATTTAATAATTTCCTTTTGTGTATGGCTCTGTGTCTGACTATGCCTCAAAGACCCTTTGCTGCAAGGAACATGAAGAACATTTGGAAGCTATCAAGTTGCTGAGGGTCCCAAAGTGCAGCCTTCCCTGAAAACAAATCTGGGCTAATCTCCTTTCCAGCCCTCCTCTAGAGGGCGGCTGCTTCCCTCCTCGGTTTGGAAGCCTACAGCTTCTTGTCCACATAGCTGTGCACCATGTGTAGCCTGTGATTTTACAACAGTAGAGAGGGGAAGACAGGGTGGAAATATTAATTGAACAGAAAATTTAAGGCCTGCCAATATCCAATCTATAGAGGCCCCTTCCAGCCCTCTGGATCATATCACCAGGAGAACCTTGTATTGAAACCCGCAAAGCTACAGTGTTTTCAAACATATTTGCATTAGCAATAATTACCCTGTCTGCCATAAAGAACATATGCAATTTCTTTGACCCCCAAGTTACCGATAAATTTACCATAATTCCTGATTCTAGTATCTTGTTATTAAGTGGCTTAAAATGATAAATGTTCCTGGGGGGTGGGGTGGGCGTAGGTTCCAATGATTTTACGATTACTAACTTTAGTTTATGGCAACATAATGTTTAATAGCTACACCTTCCGTTTACAGGAACAGTTTAGACCACAGAAGCTGAAGCATACTTAGGGTTTGTCTTGTGGACACTGCTGTTTTTCAGTGCTGGAAAACAAGAATTTACCAGGACTCTGCAAATAAGAACTTACTGGAACTTCTCAAATGGATTATCTGTGCTAATGCCCCCCACACACACACGCACAAGATTGATATTCTATCATTTCTCACTACAAAAGTCTGCTCTGATTTTCAGCCACAGAGCATACAAGTTCTGAAGGTCTGTCTCCTTATTTTAGTCCTAAATTTTGTAATTTGATCATATTTATCTAATTAGAAAATAAGTCCTAGGCAAGACTTTCAAAGGAAACAAATACTAGAGTTCTGCAAAACAGCTGTTCAAGAAATGAGCACTCTGACTACAACTTTTTTTCCTTTCTGTTGGGGGATACAAAGAGCTGATTTGTATACGGGGGAGCATTTTAAGGTAATGTACCTATCAATATATGTTGTTTAGGCATCTCAAAGAATCCTAATTAAAATGTCAGAAGTGTGACTATAAGTCTACATAAAAGTCGCACTATGTCCACTTCTAAACAAAACCATAGTAATCTTATTTAAAATGAAGACTTTTGACTCTCTTGGTGGTTAAAACTAAACTTCCTGAAAAAACGCTTTTTGAAGATGTATTACAATACTCCATGGAAAGAGATTTGAAGACCATACATGAGTAAGACTGCTGTAGTAACTAGTTTCTTTACTGCCCAAACCTACATACATTTTCTATCTTTGCTTTCTTTACAAAAGAAACAATATAAAATAATTTTTTGAAGCATGAATGTACAATGCATAGTCTCCTTGAAGTTTAAGGTAAGAGGAAAATATGTGTTTTTATTATCCTCCCCCCTGGGAGGCTGTCCACATCAGCTTTCAATCACTTTGGACTCTTACATCCTGTTACTTGTTTCAGGTAAAGTTTGTGACCTTGGCATCTCTTTCCATAGCAGCGCCTTTAGTTTACGAGCTTTCATGCCTCAAAGTGCAGCACACTAAGAAGAAAAAGGTCTTTGAAAAGTCTGAAATAGGGAGGCTCTGGACCATAGAGAGGCTCCATTATAAGATGTGGTCATTAAAAAAAAAATTCTCTCTTACCATAAACCAGAACATGCCAGCGGCTAGGAGCAGAGGGAAGAAGCTCACCAGCTGCACTGTTTATAATTGTAAAGAAAGAAAGACAGCAGTCACTTTGAGATAAATATGTGCATGTCACAGTTTTTGTCAGGTTGACTTGGGCGCTCCAAAATAATTAAACAATTTGAATATGTTAGGAAAATTACAAGACTACTATATTTCAGAATGTTTATAGGTTAGTTTTGCAGCAAAAAAAGAACAACTTCATCTAATGGAGCGAGGACATTTATTGCAAAGGAAGCCAAGAAGTCTGGTTTTCAAGAATATTTGCAATAGGAAAAAGTACCCAAAAGACAGCCCTTGTTGTAGTGAAGCTGGAAACCTTTTCTGGGTGATTTAAAATGCTCTCCAGTGAACCATGGCCAATTTATGATTAAAAGCAGAAATAAAAACTGAAATAAAACTGCAAAGTGTCTTTTTGGTAGAGTTTTCTTTTTCAGAAATCTATAATAGGTCTGATTTATGTCTTTCCAGATCCAATATGCTGGTAAATCACTGAAATTGCCTTTAAAGAGGCAATTTATTAAGGACTCACACCCTAACTATAAGGCCATGGTAAACTAGTATTCAAAGTAGCTGCTGGTCCAGCTGGTAGCAGGCTAGTTCAGTACGTCTAAGGTGAGAAAGGAAGCATAACTTGACAATAGGCAACTTACTTCTTAGGCCAAAAAGGCACTCCTGTGCATGGTGTGAAAGCTACAAAGACTGTCCTGACCCAAAGTATGTCCCCACAGGTCTTATTTGTTGATTTAAAATTTGAGGTTTAGGATAATGATCCAATTAGAATAACCTTGAGAGAGAGAGAGAGAGAGAACATGCAAATAAGCATAAAAATATTGTAGGCTGATTATGTATTTCTTGACAGAGGGAAGAAATTTGACAGTGATAATGGATGACTAACTGTGTATATGTGTGATAAAACAGCAGATGGTAGGTAAGAGAAAGAAATTCTGAGTTTGCAGTTGTTTCCCATTTAACAGAGGAATCTTCATACTTAGGACATGGGGACTGACCAGACTGAGCTGGAACACCATAAATAGCATCATTCAGTAAAAAAGATTCCCGGCTTTTGATTTAAAACATATAGCTGTAATCTCCTTCCTATAAACATCATGTGACTTTACATATGTGCTTGCCCTTACCTAGATTTGAATTTTTCCATCTATCTAAAGGTGACAGGGTAGATGGCAAATTAATCTTTGAAGTCCATTCAACATTCTCCTAACCAGAAAATCAAGTATAGAAAACAACAAACTAGATATTATGTCATTTTGTCTGGTGCCCACTTTAACTCCTGGGCACCAAATAAACTTCTGTGAAAATATTACATAAATAGTAAGAAAGAAAGTGCATGAACGGGAATCATTCCAAAGAGTAGCAACTTCTCCTGTCAAGGAACCATCGTTCTCCTCCCCTTGTTCCTCATGCTGTCATGGTTTTGATTACTAAAGACAACTAGTGGCCTAGTAAAACTTTTGGGCCAGTTTTCTCCATTTGACACGGCAAATACCCAACAAACTCAGACCATATTTTTCCTATCCTTACTGTATTATATTTTGTTTTACTAAAGATCAAGAGTGCACCAAAACATCAAATACTTTTTATTTTGTTAATTGACCTTTCAAGTATGTGTTGTAATAAAACAATAAAAATATATAAATGATCATAAGGCTGACATGCTAAATAAATAGGTAGGAAATATTTAGTGGGCCCATGCACCACTTCTTCTTGCAAGTATGTGACTGCCTTCTATGGTTAGCCTTCAAAAATGTTGCAAAATCTGTGTTGAAATGTCCTAAGTTATGCTGTCACATCCCCTTAGAGACCATGCCATAGTTTAAAAGAATTCACTAGCAAAGAAATATTTAACTCATGTTAAGCCCACACTTCCAACTAATTTTTATCCCATGCTTTCCCATTAAGCATCAAGCAATAGTGAAAACTAACGCCCGGCTACCACCTGATTTTTTAAAGCTTCCACAGCTGTAAGTCAAAGCCTCACAGTTGAATCCAGTTTCTTTGTTCTGCATTCTTTCAACTCATTAACCTAATCTTAAATTGACCATCTTGCTTGATTTAAATTTGCTTTGGCCCCTTCTTATTGGACAATAAAACATGCTTGGGCTTATTTGTTGTCATTAGCAGGTGGTTAGTTCCTGTTAATAACCCTTGGTTGCTTTCAGCAAGTATATTCCCAGAAATTAAACTTCATTTTAGTAGTCCAGCTTGCAAAAGAAAGGTCCTTTCTTTGTCAGAATGAAGACCAGAAGCTTTAGGTAGGATACAAAGTTAAAACATTTTTCTTATGTTCAAAGTATATTATATTTGCATGCTCATATCCTTATGAAACCCATCATCAAGTAAAATAAATATATACTAGTAACAAATATTATTCATTTCTGAAATACTGTTGTCATTTTAACTTTACCCTGTTTACTTATTTATGTGCATATATAACTGAATAACAAACTGGAAATTGGTATTGGAAGTATTAGCTTATGAAAAGAAATTTTAAAAAACATTTTAAAATGAGTTAGGCTCTACTTTGTCCAGTGACCCTCCTGGCATATTAGGAAACTAATTTCAAAAAGGAGATAATCCAAAAATTAAATAACAGCTATGTTTAGATTATTTTTTTCTTTTTTCTCTCTTTTTATTTAAATTAAAAACAATCTTATTTTACACACCAATCTCAGTTCCTTCTCCCTCTTGTCCTTCCATGTCCCCCACCAAACCCCCATCCTACCCACATCCACTCCCCAGGGAGGGTGAGGCCTCCCATTGGGGATCATCAAAGTCTGTCACATCATTTGGGATATGTCCTATGCTCTCACCCTTGTATCTAGGCTGAGAGAGTATCCCTCCATAGGGAAAGGGCTCCCAAAGTCTGTGCAGTAGGGATAAATACTGGTTCCACTGCCAGAGGTCCCATAGACTTCCCTGGCCTCCCAACTGACACCCAGTTCATGGGGCCTGGTTCAGTCCTATGCTGTTTCCCAGCTGTCGACTGGGGTCCATGAGCCCCTACTTGCTCAGGTCAGCTGTTTCTGTGGGTTTCCCAAGCATGGTCTTGATGCCTTTACTCATCATTCCTCCCTGTCTACAACTGGATTCCAGGAGTTCATCTCAGTACTTAGCTGTGAATCTCTGCTTCTGCTTCCATCAGCTACTGGATGAAGGCTCTAGGATATCATATAAGGTACTCAGCAATCTCATTATCAGGGAAGGGCATTTAAGGCAGCCTCTCCACTATTGCTTATGTTCTTAGTTGGCGTCATCCTTGTAGATCTCTGGACATTCCCCTAGTGCCAGATTTGTTTTTAAACCTATAATGGCTCCCTCTATTAAGGTATCTCTATTCTTGCTCTCTTTCGCTGTTCTTCCCTCGCCTCGATCTTTCTGATCCCTCATGTTCTCCTCCCCCATGCCCTGCCTCCTATCTCCCTCCTCCTCCCCTCATGTTCCCAATTTGCTCAGGAGATCTTGTTCCTTTCCCTTTCTCTGAGTGTTGATGTATGTGTTTAGATTATTTTTGAGGTATATAAATGAGGATAGTTTTGAGCTTCATGATATTTAATGAAGATAAGTTATTTTCATAAAAATCATAATCTTAATATAGTAAATGTCCTTTAAGGTATTACATATAGCTATAAGAAAACAAAACTGACACAGAAAGAAATAATACGCATTTGCTTGTGGAGTGGATTTGTAGGTAAATAAGTGACTGGGTGAAGTTTTAGGATGGATACTTCATCTGAATGTTGAAAGATCTCAATACAGAAGATTCAGATTTGCTTACCACTGTGAGGAAATAACTGACAGAAGTAATTTAAGGGAGAAAGAGTATTTGCCTTCCTATTTTTCAGAGATTGAGTCCATCATGGTGAAAGAGGCAATCAGAGGGGCTTGCACCGTAGCATCAAGCTTATAAAAGTCATGCCCAGTGGGAATCATAAAGATGAGGCAAAACCCAAAATTGCTTATAACCTTCAAGGTTTGCCCCTAGTATCTATCGTCACCAGCCAGATCCCGCATCTCAGAGTGTTTACAGCCTCTTTAAAAAGTGGCCACCAGCTAGGGACGGAGTGCTCAAGCATTTTAACCTGTGGCAGATATTCACCTTCAAACCCAAACAGGGTAGTCCTTTCTAAAGAAAGATAATTTCATGAAAAATTAAATGGTCAGAAAATCTGTGACCCAGAGTAGTTCAACTAAATCAGGTCAAAATATGACAACAGAATAATCCAGTTCTTTTCTTCATTTAACACCCTGCTTGTCTCCTTCCTGTAAGGTTCAACCAAGAATTTCTATCTCCTTCAAAGTTAAACAGAGTCTAGACAACAAGGATGGCTCCCATTACTTCTCATTCTAGTCATTTCTTTGAAACTAGAGTTATCTGTGCATTAGTAAATCAAGCAAATACTAAGTCATAAGCAGTGTTAGTTTCATATGCTAGATGCAAAGATGTATTTATGGGAATCAGTTATTCTACATGTCTATGACATATTAATTTAGTTTAATTTTATTTAGATTGTATATTCTATTTTATTAATGATTTATTGAGTTACAATTGATGATCCAAAATTGTAGATGTTTAGTACATACAACAATTTATATGATACATGCACACACACACACACATGCACACACACACACGCACACACACACACACATACACAAACACATACACACACACACATATATTACCCCACAGTTGAGGTAATAACCATAATTTCATGTTATCAGCTTTTCATAAATGGGTCTCTCAGGCCTTAGAATTTTCTTCTTCTACAGTATATAAGACATAGTAACTTTGTGCAAATTCCTACTAGTAGTGAATTATTCTGAGAAAGTAAATAATTTTCAAGACTATGAAAACATTGTATTTCAACATTCTATTCTTAGTTAGCTATTGTACATATCTTTGTCCTTCATTTAGGGATATTTTATATCCCTATTTTATAAATTTTGGGAAAAGTGCTTCTTCCTCAAGCAAGAATAAGTCAATATATTATTATATAATATGAACTGTAGTGCCTGTGCTACGATCTGTTCCGCAAATCAGGTGAAGGCCTAGAGACTGAAATAAGAGACAAGACAGCCATTCATTCGTTCAGCAGCAATGTTGGAATGCCCAATGCCGAATGCCAAATGCAGTTTATTGATGGGAAGGAGTAAGCTTATATACTGACTCATAGCACAGTGGGAAAAAAAACAGGCTTAGCTCCTCCCTACCAGGTGTATGTTAGCAAAACAGGAAGAGTACCAATGAAAACTCCAGGGGTAGGGGTGGAGCCAAGAAAACAAGAAGAGTACAAATAACAACTTCTGTAGCAAGATGTTCAGGCCAACAGCTTCAGGCTTGTTCAAGGTGCCTCGGGGGTCCATTCAGGGCCCTACAGTGAGCAACTGCACATAGGACGCAGTGTGGAAAAGAGAGCTGCCCTAGATGAGTGAACATTTATTAACATATTTTTCCAGTTCATATACATCCTCTCGATGACCTCCAGATAAAATATCAAATTTGGAATCGTCGTGAGATGGTAAATCAGACTGCAAAAGTGGTAAAAGAAAAGAAAGCATCCTTGGTGGCCAATTCTGAAGTGTCACAATGACAAAGTATTTTCACATTTGTTTTGTCAATGAATAGATATGCTCCCAAATATATAAGTGATTATATGTGCCAATTGGTTCTGCAGTGTGATGATCTGTACTGTTCCAAAACTTGCTCTGGAGGTATGGAATCTCTATGTTTCCTGCCACTCTCACATAATAAGTTAATATCTGTAAAATCTGAAACACACCCATACTCACAAATACAACACACACACAATAATATGTATTAAATAAAATTTTAGATTATTTTCAGCAAAGGAAAGTGATAGTTATCCTCATTTGCAAGTTACTAAGATTAGCCTGGAACTTTCTCTCCAGGCTAACCCTTGTTCCTAATCAGCTTCCTGTATTTTTTATCCCATCTAAATATAGTATATTCTTAGTAACTCAATTATAAACAGAACCAGTTGTTTATTTTACAAAAACCATACTACTTTAGTTCCTGCCTTCTCAACAGTCTAATGCATTAACTTCTACCTTATAATTAGTTCTTGAGGCTATGTGTTCCTGTTTAATGAATATTCTCTCCAGAAATGATGCTTTCTCTCTGGGGCTTCACTTTTTACCTCCATAAAATACTATGAATATTTTAAATGCTTACCAAACACTAAAGCTATAAACAACTCATGTTAGATACTACATAAGATTTTTAAAAAGTGACAAGACTCTTAGCCTTAGAATAACATAGTGTTTGTAAGCAAAGTAACTTGAAGTGAGACATGCCTAGATTTTAATTTCTGTACTATTGTGATGCAAATAACTAGTTTTTATTTTTGCAAGTTTTAAATTAAATTCTACTAATAGCATTTTTCCAAATCACTTAAAAATTAAAAAAAAAATCTGATATTCTACTAATTCTTCCCATGATGATGGGGGAAAAATAAAGAAGTGAAGGAGGGAGGAATGGAAGAAGGGAGTGAAATAGAATAAGGGAGACAAATATAGTTTACATCACAGTGTTATGACGTGTGTGTGTGTGTGTGTGTGTGTGTGTGTGTGTGTGTGTGTGTGTGTAGATGTGTTTCAGATTATGGACAGGTGGTAACTTTTATAAGAAGAGAGGTAGGAAACAGATTTCACACCTCCAAGTCAAGTTGTAGTGCAGTGAAGATCATCACTCTGCAGAACCACAGTAGCACAGAGAGACTTCTCTGATACACTTAGGAGTAATCATTTATCTTTAATATATTGATCTAAAACTGTGTTAAAATACCTACAAAAAATATACTCCTTTCAAGGAACCTTAGGCTAGAAGAGTTTCCATAGAAAAGTAATTGCTGCAGTTTGAATCCTGTGTTACATTAATATTTCTTAGGCATTTACAGTTCAGTCATCTCCATTGGAGTTGGGGAAAACAAGACAGTTTTACACAAATGTACCCTCATTTCAGTAGGTCCCTCAACTCCAAATATCTAAGTTATTAGATCTAGACACATAATATGTAATTTGCCATGCCTGTCAATTACTGTCTTGTTTCTTTGCATTTTTAAGTTTGTATGTAGCTGCTCTTTTGCTTATGGATATGTTTTCTAATCAAAAACTTCACACAAGCAATATAATCTGTACAGTGATACCTAATGAACACATAATAAACAACTGTAATGATGCTGAAAAAATTGAAGTACTCATGTAGTACACCAATAGGACACTGAATAACAAATTATCAAACATTTCATGTTGTTCCACTTAGGGAGAAAGTATGTGATGTTGTTAAAATGTCAACAAATTTTCATTGTGAAATGACTATGCAGTTGATGACATATGAACCACCTTAATTGATACGCAATCCAATTGAGCAACTTACTGTTTTTTTTTTTTCATGTGCCAATTGGAAATTGTGTTCTATTAATTGGTCATGAACAAAAGTGGGGAGGGCCTCAAAATTCAAAGGCTGTGTGATAACTTCAGGTTCAGAATACTATCAATTTACTTGTTGTTAATGAGCATTACCATGAGTTATTGCCTAGAGAAATTGTCCAAATATCCAAATAAGTCCAAAAATCTTAATATTGTATTAAGACCTGAAGAAAATCCAATGGTTTTTGAACATGTTAGAACATGTGTAATTTGAAAAATCACATAGTGTATATAAAGACTAAATAGTATGATGTATTCTACAGCTGAGTCTGGAAGAATGTGTAGAAAGAATTTGGTAAGCACTGTTCTGGAATTTTCTTGCCTGGTATTCCTTTTGTTCCCCCCCCTTTATTGGCTTATAGTACCTTAATAATACTAAATGATGATTCATTTCATAGAAATTTCAAGCATTAGCCATATTTGCCCTCATATTTTCCCTTTCTACTTCTCCCCCTCCCACTAGTCCCCTTCCTTCCCCATAAACAGCTTTATTTTGCTTTCATGTCATATATGCACAAATACCTCATTTCAGAGTCATATGAAATACATGATGCCTAAAATGACAGAAAATACTCAATATTTGTCCTTGTAAGTTAGGGTTATTTAATTTACTATTTGATCCAGCTATTCCATTTTCCAGCAAACAAAGCCATTTCATTCTTTGTGGCTGAATATAATCCCATTGTGTGTGTATCACAATGCCTATATTTGATTTTTCTTACAAGGGAAATGCAGACTTCTGAAAGTGAAGGTATTGTGTGAAAACTGACAGGAAGAATCTTTCTCCAGCTGATATGAAGCTAAAGAAATTTAATGGTGCAAAATAAAACTGGAATATTTCTTGTCAAGCAATTTTAAAAGGTAAAAGAGTTATTCTTACAGATAAGCCACTTTTGAGATAGAAAACAAGCCCACCCACATAAACCTGTACATGCATATGAGGTGCAGTGTTACATTTTGATACATATGTAAGTTGTAAAATGCTTAAATCAGGTTCCTCACTTACCAATTCTTCATAGCAAAAGCTTTGAGAATCTTCCTCACTTTTGAGATGCAGTAGCACAACAGAACTTCCTGATCCTATTTAGCTGTATTTTTTTTCTGTTTTTGTACATAACCAGGATTTTTAATTGATTCTTTGGGAATTTCACATCAAGCATCTCAATCCCACCCATCTCCCAGTCCCTCTGTACCCACCCTTTTCCTTGTAGCATTCCCAGCCACTTAGGGAAAACTTTGGGGAAGGGGATTGGCACTGCTGATGCCAAAGACCATGACTTGGTAGGTGATCATGATGCTCCAGTGGGGGTTTGTGTTGATGTCTGTGGCTCCTGTTACCACTGAAGGCCCTGTGGATGCCTGGAATCTTGGCTACTCTCTGTGCCCAAGTTGATGTCCAAAGGATATACCTTCACAGGGGCCATGCAAATCCTGGGTTCCTGTGCCTCTACCCAGGAACATGGAGACATCAGACTCAGATTGCTGTCAGAGGCTATGTCTGGATCAATGGCCCTGATGTAGCTGGGCTCTGAGTTGATGTTCATGGCTCCTGTTGGCACCAAGGGCCACTCAGAGGCCTGCAATCTGGGCTGACACCTGAGGCCATGTTTTTCTTAGAGGGTCAAGCTGCCACTGGGGCCATACAGACTTGGAAGGCCTGTACTGCTAGCTGGAGCCATGGTATCACCCAGTCCTGAATGTGTGTAGGTCAAGTTGGGGTCCATGGTGCTACCACAGTCAAAGTTTGTGTTGATGTTGGTGGTTCCTGTTACCATCGAAGGGCAAGTGGATACCTAGGGTCTGGGCTGCTATCTGGGGACATATTGGAGTTTTGGGCCCCTGCTGCCACTTGGGCCTTGCCTATCTGGGCAATCTGCAATGATGCTGCCAAGGACCATGTCTGTGCTGATGCCTGTGGCCACTTTTTGCCACTAAAGGCCACACTGATTCCCAGGATCTGGGCCTCCGCCTCTGGCTGTCTTGGTTGCCAAGGGCTGTGCTGCTGCTAGGCCCATAAAGACCTGAATAGCATGCAATGCCACCCATGGAAAGAGCTACTGACAGAGGCCATGTCTTTATCTGTGGCCCTGCCACAACCACAGTATGTGTTGTTTCTGTGTCTCCTATTACCACCAAAAGCAGTGAGGATAGGGCTGCACAGAGTTAGCCCTGCCCCTCACCAACTGTACCACTCTGGAGAGAGGGCTCTGCACCTTCCCAACTCAGAAAAGTAAAGCTGTCCCTGATGGCTGGAGTGCAGGTGAGCTGGCCCTGAGTATTCGATAGGGTAGAGCTAGTCCCACAGTCTGTCACACTGTGGTATGGATGAGGGAGAGGTAACCCCACCTTGTTCTTCACCTCTTGCCACCAACTTCATGCTGTAAAAGTTGTTCCCAGACTTATGAGAGTGGGATACCTGATCCAGCCCCTCATCAGCTGCAGGGCTCCAAAGAGTAGACCTTGTACCTAGCCCAGACAGCCTAGTAGAACTGACCCCACTGACAGGGGTCAAGTGATCTGGTAAGGCAAACATGCATAGATCTGGCTCCACTCCTTATATGCCAAATGGTAGAGTGGGCAAGGAAGACATGATTTTCCCCCTGTGCCACTCACCCCATGCGGGGATGGGAGAGCTGCCCCTGAGGTCATGGATGAGGTGGCCTGGATATGTGCCTGGGTGGTAGCTGAGTTGCTCAGTTCAGGCTACTTGTACCAACCCCCTCAGGTGAGGGATGGAGCCTGCTCTTCTATGCCTGTGGTGATGGGTGGGGCCAGCTTTCCCAAGGTGGGGGGATGGCAGCTCTCTTATGAAGTGTGGGACCAATGCGGGGCAGAGTCAGCTCTCTGGTTCACCCTTTCCATCCTTTCTTCTCTGCCCTTTCCTCCATCTAGGGTAACTACTATTCTACTCTCAACTTCCATGACATCAACCTTTTAAATTTCACATTGGGCAATACTTATCATTTTGTATCGGACCTATTTCATTTCAGATAATGACTTGCAGTGCTACTTATACTGTCATAAATTATGATATTTTTTTATGGGTTTGAGGTATTCCATTCACTCATTATTTATTCACTCATTAATTGATGGACACTTACATTTTATATATCTTGGTTATTGCTTTTTTGTTTTGTTTTTTTCTTGTTTTTTATTTAAATTAGAAGCAATTTTGTTTTACGTGTCAATGCCAGTTCCATCTCCCTCCCACCCTCCCCTGCCCCTACCAATCACATCCCCTTTAATGAATAGTGCTATGATGACATAGAAATGCACATATTTGTTTGAAATATGTTTCAGTTGATTCCCTGTTGGCTATATCAATACTATCTTTGTTTGTTTGCTTTATTTTGTTTTTCATTTTATTTTTGTTTTTTATTTTTATTAAAAATTGATTTTTATCTCATAAAAATACATCCTGATCATAGTTTCCTCTCCCTCCACTATCCCCAAATCTCACCTAACCTCCCTTCGCCCTCAAATCCACTTTTCCTTTGTTTCCTCTTCAAAAAAGACAAGGCATCCAAGAGACAACAGCCAAATAGTACAAAACAAATTAGGTTATTTTTAAAAATAGGAGAGTCTGGGAAAGCACTAAATCCAAATTTTTAATTTGATGTTTGAGACTTTACAAAGTTTTTATTTTACTTTATTTTATTAAGGCATTTTTGTAGGGAAAAGTTGTATTTTGGTGGTTTGGCAATTTTTGTTTCGTTTTGTTCATGGGGTATACCTTATTAATGGCAAGTAAAAAGTTCCTTAATTGTTCTCTGTAAACACCTGATGTACAGAGGTATCATGAATCCTCTTAATTACTGCAGTTAGCCTCCACTGATCACACAATGCAGAATGGAGACGGAAATCACATTATTATTGGCCAATGATAAAAATGTTAACTCTTCATTTCACCTTCCATGACAATACCCCAGCAGGGAAACAGTGTTGTTTTGTGCTGCCAGGTGTGAGAGTGACAGCCCAGACCTTGAAGATGGTCTCACTGAAATTACAGAAAACATTTGTCATCCAATGGAGGAAAATCTTTCGATTCTTTTGTTGTTGTGTTGTGTTTTTTGTTTTTTCTACCCCCCCCCCAGATAAGGTTTCTCTTGTGTTACAACAGCCCTGGCTGTCCTGAAACTCTCTCTGTAGACTAGGCTGGATTCAAACTTACAGAAATCCCTCTGCCTCTTCCTCCAGAGGGCTGAGATAAAAGATAGATTCTTAATTGAATTATTCTGACCTCACAAGCATAAGGGATCCTTATTACAAGGTCACAAGTAGATAAATCTGAGCACCCTACCACACTTAAAATGGAGTTCCTTGTTGTTGTTTTGATTTGATTTGTTTTGTTTTAGTGGCATTTGATGAGAGTAGAAAGAATATTGTTTCAAACTGTCCTGCCTTTAAAAAAGTCTCCCTTTGCTGTTCCTTGGCTCCTGGTCCATGTGGCCACGACTACGAGTTCACTGGCAAGGCAAGATGCCACAACATTACAGAAAGCCAATTTTACTGGAGTTTTACTTTTTATCTGCCCTTATTGTTATTTCTAACTCTTGTTACTCCAAGTCTGGCATAAATAAGGCCAAAATCAAACAGGGAAGTCAAAATCATTTACTTTCTAAAGTTCCTAGCTGGTCTGTTGTCTTCTGTTTACCTTTCAAAGTCTTCTTATATTTGTTTTATATATTATGGATAAAGCTTTGTTTTTTGAGGAGTATAGAAAAAGTATGTTTCTTCCATCTTCTAAAAGGATTTCATTTTAAAAATAAGAAAGTCAGTGAAAGTACTAAATCCAAATTTCTGATCTGATGTTTGTGTTTTCCACTGCAGTTAAATTTTAAAGAGGCTTTTATAAGGGAAAGTTGTATGTTCATGGTTTGGTAAATTTACAGATTTCTTGATGTTTTTCCACACAGCCTTTCATTTTGTAAGTGTCTAAAATCTGAATTAAATTACAATTGTATAATTTCATTTAAAAGTGTCTGTGATTGTTTCAATAATAGTGTAAGTAGATTATCATAAATGGAAGAAAATATAAATATTTGCTTTCATGGAATACATCTTTTAGTAAATTAAACTAATCCTGCTTTTCTTATGATCTCATTTTGATGCATTGGGGATGCGCATATATATGTATATATACATGTCTCTATATACATATATATGATAATTTTGTTAAGAAATGCAATGTGCAAGTTTTTTCACTTTTTGTCAATATTTTCTTTGTATATATTTTCATTCAACTATTGTATTCAGGAAACATTTCATATCCATTCTTGATTACCATTCTAACTTTCAAAATGTTGTTTAACTTTCCTTGCCTTTCATAATGAACATATGGCTTTGCTTAGGACAAGCTGGAGTTTCACATTAAGTATGTCTTGAATGTGTATGGGACATGTCTGGTATCTGCCAAGGTAACTAATTTCTGCTGCCCACGGTCATTTGTTTTCCCATGCACAGATTTTCCAACTGTTGGTTTCCAGCTTTTAGTGATGGTTCCATTTTTGCCAACAAAAAATTACCCCTTGTTTAGGTGAACATCCTGTCCAATGACATAGGAATGGGGTGAGACGTTAGCTCTGTCACCTCACAGATTAAATATTTCTTTAAAGAACTTTTGCTAGCGTTTTCCAACAGCAGTGCTACAAATGGCATATTAGCACCCTGTGGGGAGTGGATCTCAAACCCCTAGATATACAAATACAACTCTAACCAGGTTAACTGTTGCCACAGACCCCTTATAGATGTTCTCTGCATTTAGATCCCAGCGTGAAGCACATGCACACTTGCGTGTATGAGCGCGCTTGTGCACATGCGTGCGCGAGCGTGCGCGCGCGCGCACACACACACACACACACACACACACACACACACACACGACCACTTTTACTAGGAAGTTTTCTGTTTAACAGTAACCTAATTTCCCACTTGAATTCCTACTTTTCTTACCCAGTGAGCACATGACATCAATGAAATGAAGAATAGTTTCTCCTCATGGAAACATAAGAGACTCCTGACTACAGTGAGATTCAAACAAAATCTACTAAATGCTTTTTATAAAGAAATGAGCTCTGACAAAACAATTGAGTTCTTTCTCATGTGAGCCTACAGGCCACACCAGTGGGGTAAGTGATTATACTGACTACATTCTCAACAATATACTTCCAGATATAACAGAAAGACTCATATGGTTTCTCACAGAACAATCATGCAATCAGGAACTCTTATTCAGTTGTTTAATCTAATTACTAATCAATGACAGAAATAGAAGAAACATTACTGTCATGTTTTAAGCAGCATACTATAGGATGCTTACGCAAGAGATATAATGCAGTCAAGAGTCACCAGTGGTGCTCTACTATCATTTGAAAGAAAGAAAATGATAAGAATGTTAGATAAACCAGGCAGAGAAAGACTAGAAAAGAGAAAAGTTTGGTGACGTAAATTTATTTGAATTCAGAACAAAGAAAGGCACAAGATTGTTAAAAGCAAAAGGACAAAAGAAATATAAATGAAACTGGGCTTGGGTAGTTGAAGAGGTACACAGGATATAGGAGTATTTATTGTTCTCCCTAAAGGGCTCTGTGAACTACAATCTTTCATTTCTCATTTTTAAATTTTTATTTAAATTTAAACAATCTTATTTTATATACCAATCCCAGTTCCTTCTCCCTCCAATCCTCCCATTTCCCCCCCACCTCCCCCCCACCCCCCCACCCCCCATCTACTCCCCAGAGAGAGTGAGGCCTCCCATGGGGGAGTCATCAAAGTCTGTCACATTATTTGGGGAGGGCCTAGGTCCTCCCCCCCGTGTATCTAGGTTTTTTTTCTTAGTAAATAAAATGTAATGTTGGAACGTAACAAAATAACATCACTAATCATTTGTTTTATAGATATTTTATGATTTTTTATTTATTTGTTGACATGAGACAGGTTATTTTTATCCCAATTTAAAGGTGGAGAAACTCAGAGAGAGGGAGGCTGAGTAATTTCTCCAAAGTTACACGGTAAGCAAATGGCAGAACCATGATGCCAAGCGAGGCAATCTTACTGTACTTTCTCTTCCATTCTCACCCAGCCAAGTAAATATTCACCTGAAAGACCAAATATTCCTGAAAGACCAAAACAAAGCCTAACAAGTTACAACTGAATGTCAGAAATGAGGTTAAACACAAATGAATGGAACAGAGCACACCTCAGTTAGAAATAGTCTTTTGTGTACACAGATTAAGCAAACTGCCAATGTCTTACAGGGGTGGGGGTGGAAACCCTCCCCAAATAGGAGATGTATCATTAGCAAGTCATTCTCATGGTTTATGGTTAGTTCTCTGAGAAAATGTAAATCCATCCTACAAAAGATAACCCAGCAAGATTTTTCCCTTTGTTACATCTCAGAGCATGACGGCTTCTTATAGTCTTTACAGAAAGACCATCTTGATAATAGAGCAAGAAAACATGGAAAGTAAGAGATCACTGTGAACCTTAAAGTGAAGGCTGTTCTAAGCCCCAACTATACTGTTTTTACAAGTTGGCCTACCGCCCGCCCCAGGAAAAGTGAAGAGATAGAACCAGAACATTACAGTTCAGCTGTGAACATCAATCTTTGTTAAAGCAGAACGCTTTGGCAAAGAATAAAATAATATGAAGCTAATGAGGGATGTTGAAAGAGTTTCAGACATATGCTAGGTCAATTGCCTTTATAGAAAGTGGTGCGTACAGCTGCCCTAAAACCCAAGAGGATGGGAAATAAATCCACAACTATAAAAAGAGAGGTAAGTGATGGCAAGATGTATAACCAGATTTCGAATGTTGTAGAGTAATGTTTTATACATTATTTTTGCCTTTATCTTTCTCCCAGCAAAAGAAAAGACAGGCCTGTATGTAGAAAATGGGAAAAAAATGCAGGTTAACTGCTTAGTTATTTGCTTGTTTCTGCAAATCCAGACCAACAGCTTTCCAGAAAAGATACCCTAGCCTCATTTGTATCAACATCCTTAGTTTAGCACATGAATAGTTACCACAGCTGGAAATCATTAGTGTTGTCCAAGTCAACAATTTTCCATAAGCCAGAAAGAAAAGAATTCACTGTTTGTTGTGACACATGAAAATTGGAGTCTTAAATCCTGCTTAGAATTAAAGTGACTTAAGATGAGAGGAAATGAGAAGGGAAAAATTTGAAGTGTTACAAGGCAATCACTTCTAGACTACGTTGGAAACAGAGAGAGGAAAAAAAATAATAAAGCATTTTAGATTTGTAAGCACCATGCTGTAAAGGGATGGTGGAGAAACTAATGGGTTAGAAATTATCCTAAAAGTTTGCTTGCATTTGGAGAGTATCCATGTTATTAGATCTTACACATCACTACTGCCTGCTCTTCTGTTCAGAGGCTCACAGGCAACACCAGTGTAATTCATTAGTCTCTCCAAGGCCTGCCCTCCACTAAATAGCGGAAGTCAGCCAAGTTTTATGTCAGCATTCTCAATTCCCCTCTGTGGCCTCCTTCCCTTCCCATATACTTTCCCTCCTGTTTTCTCTTCCCTTTACCACAGCCGAGATTTGTTCCAGTGAAATATTACATGGTAAATGTATTTATTCATTCAAGAATTAGTCATCAGTGCCTTCAAGGAGAAACCCAGTGCCAGGTGATGAGGAGAGTGAAATAATCCAGACCTGAATTTTTCTGTTAAGTTTATAATCAATAGCGAGTCTATTTCCTTGCATCTGTTTCTGAAATGCTAGCAAGAAAGCCCCTGTTAGGGGCAGGGAGTGAGGGACAAGACAGGAAAAACAGGAGGATTTTCATTTTCTTCACATGTTGAGATGGCAGATAATTCCCTTTGACTGTGCCATAGTAAGACCTGAGATTAATCCTTTTACTGGTCATGTTTCTTTGTCCATTCTCTAAGAACAAACAAGTTGTGCTGATGTTTATAAATTTTCTGAATGAGCTCCAAACAGAGAACATAAGCAGTATGTTTTCAAGTTAGAATCCTTAAAACAGACCAGGATACTGTTTTGACCATCTCCATTAATGAGTGACTACGTAGTTCATGAAAACCTGGAATTATGGTATGCCTCCCATCTCTCAAATGATCTGCCGTATAAAAGGGCGATACAGTTAAACTGAGATGTGCAATTCTTTGAATCTCTCATTTCAGTTGGAAAAGCAAGGAGGTGTACTTCAATGCTTTCATTTTTATGCTTGCTATTTCAGCCTGCGTTCAAAGGACTGCAAGGAATTTTTACTGTAAGAATGTGGGGAATCACTTCAGAAAAGTACAGCCCTTATTCAAGCAGTCTGGCATTTTAACATACCCCATTCAATAGGAAGTGATAAAACTCAAATTATTTTGTTCATAAATTTATTCACAAAAATTTATTGAGCATGTATTGCAAGCCAAATGTGGAATAAAATTTAATTTCAAAGAATACAAATGAAGCTCCACATACAGGTCATTGTTGCAACTTTGCTGAAGGAACAACAGACAGTTTCTTTTGTCTTAACACTCAGCTCAAACCCCTCCTGTTGCATTAAACCAGTTTTCTTTAAATGGTGATTCATGACGGTTACACTCACAGTGAGCAGATGGGAAGGTTAAATATGTTAGCTGCATGAGTACCAAAGCCATATAATACTAATACTACTACTAATAATAATAAAGCTAACATTTTTTAACAGTTGGTGCATGCCAACCATCATAATAAATGCTTTATGTGCATTTATCTCATTTAATTCAATGAAATACCTACAAGGAAAACACTATGGTTACCCCATTTGCAAGATGAAGACATCAAGTCACAAAATAGATAATAATAGTAATCTTACTGACTAACCCTAACCCTACCATCCCTCCACCCCCATTCCACATGTAGGGCTATGCCATCCAGTTGGGGTCATGTAAATCTGTCAAGTCATTTGAAGTAGAGACTAGGACTTCTCTCCTGTCTCTAGTTTAAGGGAGTATCCCTCCATGGGGGATGTGTCCACAAGGTCCATTTGTGCACCAGGCATACATCCTGGTTCCACTGTCTGAGGTCCCTTAGACTGCTCAGTCCTTCTAGCTGAGACCCATAGTCATGGGGGCCTGAGTCAGTTTCATGCTGGATTCCCAGCTATCAGTCTAGGGGGGAGGCATTGGCTCTTCCATGTTCAGGTCAGCTGTCTCTATGTGTTTCTGCAACCTGGTCTTGTTTAGTTGCGGGTGTTTGCTTCTGTTTCGAACAGGTACTAGATGAGGACTCCATGATGGTGGATAAGTTAGTTGTTGATCTCATTATCAGGGCAGGGCATTTATGGTAGCCTTTCCACCGTTGCTCAAAATGTTAGTTGGAGTCAGTCTTGTAGGTCTCTAGACCTTTCTTTAGGTTCAGTTTTCTCTTCAAACCAATAATGGCTCCCTCTTTTAGTCTCTCTCTCTCTCTCTCTCTCTCTCTCTCTCTCTCTCTCTCTCTCTCTCTTCTGTCTTCTATTCCTACCCTGACTCAATCTTCCTAGTTGCACGTGCTTTCCTCTCCTCCCCTTCTCTTTCTCCTAGTTATCTCTCCACTCGCTGCCCCTCACTTCCTATGTGCTCTGGGGGACTTGTCCTTTCCCCCTTCTGTGAGGGAACTTATATGAATCTCTTAGAATACAATTTGTATCCTAGTTCCTCTGGCGGTGTGAATTACAGGCTGGTGATCCTTTTCTCTAGGTCTAAAATCCATATATGAGCGAGTACATACCATGTTCCTCTTTATGTGACTGGGATACCTCATTCAGAATGGTTTCTTCAAGTGCCATCCACTTCCCTGTGAATTTCAAGATTCCATTATTTTTTTTTCTGCAGAGTAGTATTGTATTGTGTAGGTGTGCCACATCTTCTTTATCCATTCTTCAGTTGAGGGGCATCTAGGTTGCTAAAAGCAGAGTCTTTTAAATTAAGAGTTAACTTGGGTCCTCCATCCACATCCATCCGACACAGCAGGTGGAGTAGGAGGGACCCTGAGGAGCAGTGGGACAGGGCATATATTGGGGGTAGAGCAAGGGAGGTGTTTAGGGATGTGCTAGTTGCATAGTAACAGTATCAGGATTAGTGCATCTCCAGCTAACTTTTGATTGGTTCCTAATCACATGGAGGGTGTCTGGCAGTTTTTTCCAGTAATTAAGTCAAGGTCAGGTGAGGGGGGTCAGGGCCTCAGCACATTCTACTTAGTCAAGGGCCTGAATCTTGCTGGGTCTTTTCTGCAGTCTATTATGGATGCCAAAGCAGGGGGCTAGGTGAGGGTCTGGGCTTTTCAGGGGGCTGGAGAGATGGCTCAAGGGTTAAGAGCACTGACTGTTCTTCTAGAGGTCCTGAGTTTAATTCCCAGCAACCACATCGTAGCTTACAACCATCTTTAATGAGTTCTGGCACCCACTTCTGGCCTATATGCAGACAGAACACTATATACATAAAAAATAAGCAAATCTTTTTTAAAAGTTAAAAAAAGAAAACCAGGCTCTAAGTAGTTAAAGCTAGTAACTGGCAGACCTTGGATTAAAACCAAGTTCTCTAAAACCTATGGCATTCTACTTGTCTCTCAACAGGCTTATGAGACTCTTATTTATTTGCTCTAGCTTATTACCCAAATGTAGGTGCTGTAGATATAATGTCACATTTTGTAAGTGCCCCCAAAATAAAAGCAGCAGATTGTACTTGAGAAATTATGCATTGAGATCAAGCAGACCTGAATGTGGATAGTAGCTCTATCATTAATAAGCTGTATATATATCTTTGAACCAGTTATTTTCTCTGAGTCTTCATTTCCTCACCTGTGAAAGGGTTAAAATTGTATACCAGAGTGTGATGAGAAAATTAAGCTCACATAGATAAATGTCCTTGAACATACTAAGAAAAGGATTCTTTATCATTGCAAACCCAACAAAGGTTGTGCCTATTTGTCCTGTTTATAAAAAAAAACTGATAACCTCTCAACATGATAAGAGATACATGAAAGAGTAGTGATAACTATAAACTCTTGCAGGCCAGTAGCAAAAGAAGAGAGAACTCTGTTGAATGAAAAAGTGAAGACACTGATGAGGTAAGCCTCCACTGAAGGAACAGTGGTGACTACCAAACCAGCCCACATGCCACAGCTGATAAAACAGGCCATGAGTTTCCTGTCCTTATAAATGTTAGACTAGTCACTGCTCCAGTGCACAAATGAAGAGTGCTTATGGAGTGCATCAAAGTCTCTCTAGCTCAGCGAATTGTCTTCTTCGGAAAGAAATTCAGCTTGCTTTCCTCGGTGAAAAAGGAAAAAGAAACCCAGTTTCCTAGGCACAGGAAACCTACTTTCTTGGGATTCAGTTATGCATGGTATGCCTTGTTGGTTTACAAAACTAAAGTATGCGGAACCAGAAGAAACTGAGACAAGCTGTCATTACAATTCTTGCTCATTGTTTTTAACCTATTTGTAACATTGTAACACACACACACACACACACACACATACACACACACACACAATTTCAGTGAGTCTTCAAGCCACTGTTTAGTGTCTTCCATCATAAGACCAATATTATTCAAAGTAAGATTACCTGACCCAAGTCTTTTCTATGACTATGGTAAAAATCTAAAGCTTAGCCAAATGCGGCTACTTTGGATTCAGAAAATTGTTTGAGTTGTTGGACAAACCACAACTTCAACCAAAGAGTTTTCTCATGTGCTGCCCTAAACATTGAGGTAGTTGGATTAGATATTCTCCAGAGAACCTGCATGCTCCAAAAGTTTCCATTCCAAGGTGATGGGAGAGCTGTGCTCTGTGTAGTGTCTGCAAAAATCGTAAGCCACATAAAGAGTTGAAAGAGTAACTGGCCTTCATCCTTCACAATATCCCTTCATGCTTTGTGCTAGTAAAACATGTCCTTATGGTTAACTCTATTGACAAAGGACAGAAGGCTTCAAGTTTCATCATTTCTATAGCAACTCTATTTTTGCCCATACAGGTATAATTACTTGATAAACTTGTGGGTGTATGTGAACAATTTAAGTAATCATTTGTTTATGATTTGTACTTTGTCAAATATAACAGTTGAAAATGAAGCAATGGCATAGCCAATGAAATTTACTTTTAAAAAGTATATAAACTAGTAGAAGAATGAGGAGGATTTAGAGGTCATACTCTGAAATATAGCCATCACTCCTGTTTATGATTAAAGTTTTCAGAAATAGCTACTTCATTTTCCCTGAATTTCAAATACTTTCATCACCCAGAATAAACATAAAGTCTTTTCTCTCAAGAGTTGTTAGGAAAAACTTTGGCAAAATACATGCTTATGCATTTAGCCCTATAGTAACCTTTGCAAACTTAGAAAGTTTTGACACAAATGTAATTACTCTTATCACCGAATTTAAAAAACCATAGAAGATACAAAGCAATGAGCAATAAATACATTCCAGGAGAGAACAGAGATCAAAAAAAATATCTGAGAGAAACACTAAATAAAATTGAATGTGGAGATGTACCTCAGTTGAAAGAGCAGGTGCTTAACAGGAACAAGACCTTGGACCTGATCTCCAATACCACAACAAAACAAAACAAAGCAGGATATAGTGCTATACAAGTTTGTAATCTCAATAGTGGAGAGAAATCAGAAGTTCAAGGTCACCCTCCACTACAAAGTGAGTTTGTGGCTCAGTCTTACATATATGAGACACTTTCTCATAAAATAACAAAATAACATGGCTAGAGGATGGCTCAGTGAGTGAAGTGTTTGTTGTACAAACATGAGGACCTGAGTTCAGATTCTAAGCAACCATATTTAAAAAAAAAACACAAAAAGCCAGGCACAACAACAACACACTTATAATCCCAGCTCTGGGGAAATGGAAACTGAAAGATGCCTGGAGTTTTCTGTCAACTAGTCTACCCAAATCAGTAGCTCCAAGTTCAGTGACAGACCCTGTCTCAAAATATAAAGGAGAGAACAGTCCAAGAAGGAAACCACTGCTAACCACACATATAGATACATATATAGATATATATATGTGTGTGTATTATATATATTATATATAATTTAAGACAAGTTACTATATATATATATATATATATATATATATATATATATTGTAAAATCTTGCAGACAAATACAAGGAGCCAGTTTTATAAGAGCAAGATCCAGAAAGGTTTGATTTAAGAACATTATAAGGAAAAGCACATTTACTGTTTCATTTGTTCTGGATCAAAATTGAGTAGGATGTTAGTCTATATCAGAGGAATTTCCATAAATAGAATTCAATTTTTGAATTCACAACATGATGGGACACACACAAACACACACAGTCAGACACACAAACACACACAGGTATGCATGTTTGCTGGACTTCTGACGGTCTGTTCATTATCACCTCATAACTCCAAATTGCTGGTCAATATTCAATTGCCCCCAGCAACTCTTGTTTTTCATTGATATGATTCATTAGATGAAACAAAATATCATTTTCCAATATTTTCTAGAATGTATTTTCCCCTCTTCATATTGTGGTTGGTTCTTATCTGTTACAGCACACTCTGACTTTTCATTACTTTCATTGAAAGTGAATGTTGCATCTTATCCACCTGAATATTTTCAGCATGTAGCATAGGACCTGGCACATGGCAAGTGCTAAACAAATTACTCTATTTTTAAAGTATAAATGAATAGCTAAAAGAAATTGAGTTACCTTTGCCTAAGAATTATAAGCATAGGTATACAGTAACTACCTTCAAATATTTCAAAGGCTGGTAGGTAAAAAGGAACTGAGGTTATTACCTTCAGACATCAAGATCAAAACAAGAACTAGTACATAGAAGTTATAAAGAGATGTGGAATGTTAACTTTCTTCTATTTTCCAACTAAAATAGAATATTTCCTTCTAAGAAGTTTTCCATTCAAAGAACTGATCAACCAGAGACTAGACTTTTCTAGCAATATACACAACGCTAATAGTTTTGTTTCCACCAGTCTGTATAATTCTGTATTTTTAGGTGTCTAGAATAAAGATCAAATCACTTGCGAGTTAGAACTGGTTTTGCAACATACTGGTTGGTGATTTCATTAAACTGATTTTTTTTGTACAGATTCTTTATCTGTAAAATGAGGAAAGTAGACTAAAATACTATCTCTTTTGTAAAAAACAGATGAAGTAAATAATTTTAGTTGCATGGAATTTATATGCTATAAAATATATCAAGCTGTCCCTTACTTAATCTTTATAGCATCTCTAAATATTAGAGAGAGGGTGTTAGAGTCCACTTGACAAATTAGAAAACTATGACATAGAATATTAGGTAATTTTCCCAATAGTGAATGTTCTTTCCATGACACCACATTGAATGTAAAACTGACACTTTATGATCAATTTAGTCATCTGCTTTTTGAAATCTAGATATTTATGCTAACATCCATGGAAGTACATTAAGCCTATAAAAGGCATGTTTTCATTTACCATTAGCAAAAATAATTATGAAATTCCTGGACAGATCCAAGCATGCCTCTATGAGCACAAACTTTTGAAATTGCTTGAAATGTCCCACCCAAACCACAGCGCCCCAGGCTCTTATCTCATTGAGCAAATAAAAATATGAATAAAAGGAGGTTAAAAATCTAAATGAAAACAAAAAAATATGAGGTTAGTCTTGTTGCTCAAGACTTGGCCAGGAATCAATATGGGGACTCATATTTAAGAGCTGCAGTCTAAATCCTACATATTGGACAACATCTATTATTTTATTTCCAAACTATGTCAAATCACTTGGCTACAGAGAGTTATTTCAGTTTTAGAATTGTAATACCTTCTAACTGTGATAACAAGTTAAAATCTAGGGGTCATTGTTCTATCTGCAGAAAATCCCATTTGTTTTCACCATATAGAGCTCCAGATAAAGTATAGTGATAACCATGAATACAGAGCAAAGAAAAGCAGTCCCCCAAGTCATCTGCTCTTCATTGAACAGCTGAATCAATTCATTTTCTTCCAAAGTTAGCAGAACATTTTTGGTCTTCTATAACTAGTGGAAATCATAGCTGCTATCAAAACTGAATCAATAGAAGAACATGGTGTTTCTTCAAATGCTTCACTTCACACAGAATATTTTGTGTGCTGCCAACTTTTCCCTTTGAGGATAGCAGAAATTCATTCTTATTTGCCTTTCTCTGAATATTGGAAGGAGCTCAAATACTACAGCATTTTCTTCAAGTCTATGTTATCGTGACAGAAGCCTGGACATTTTTTCTCAGGTTAGGGGATACATTCCTAAGCAAAACAAAGGTTCATTTCCCCTTTAAGAAGCAACACTGTCTGGGTAGCTGTCAGTTGATGATAACAAGACTTGTTCTAGAGATGCCTTGTGAACATTCTGTAAGTATTGGTGACACCCAAGAGTCTAAGCTGATGATGCCTGTTTCTTGCAACAAATCCATCAAACTAAAGAAAAAAGAAAGAAAGAAAGAAATCCACTGCTTGATCAAATAATTTCTATACAAAGTAAATTTATTTCTCTGTAACATCTCATGTTTAATTTGTTCATTTTTGAAAGTATAAACAATGGGAAAGAATATTAGGAAAGAAGAAACAAAAATCCACATACTTTTACAGCCCTTTCTGGTTTTAGGAATGCTGCAGATAATGAATTCCCACCTTGATACACATAAAGTGTAATAAAAATTACTTCAAAGATGGGTCATCTTTGGCTGACTGGCATGGCAGTTTTGATAAGAATTTATTTTTCTTCAGCTACAGAAGAATATCCATGGATCTACATTATGACTTAAAACTCTTTAGTCCCAAAGTAAAGGCTATAGACATAAGCGTGGTTAAAAAAACTTAATTTTAATATTTTTAAAAAAGCATAATCTTTTTTGCCAAACCTAATCCAAAATGCAAGGTCTGTGTAAAGAGTGAGGTCATTTCACACTGAAATTCAATCCCAGACAAATCTGGCATTCACTTGCAAAAGATTGACTGTCACTGGCATTTCACAATTCCCACTCACATGGTTCCATTTACATTGCATTGTGTTGCTGTTGTGCCCCTGTTTGTTTCTCATGGGAATAGCTCATAAGTTTCCTTAAAGTGCACAGAATAGTTAGAGTTTGGAGCAAAGGACAATTTTAAATATCAGATGAAAATATCTCTTCATCAGCGTAGTTTGAAAATTTGAAAGTTCAAAATCTAATTACTCACAATGGTCACAACTTCTCTATATGGTTTTGGGCATTTAGTAAGTGTAAATGCCCTAATGCCTAAGGATTCTTGAAGTTATTGGAAGCTAGCTTTTTGTCAATTTGTTGTTCTTACTTTCATGAAATATTTAACTTCACTACTATAATTACCATGCTCTTCAAAGATGCCCATTGTTTTTGAAAAGGATAATTTGCAGCACTAACAGAAAGATGTGTTTTTCATTTTCATGCAATGTTCCTCAGTAACACTACAGAAATTTTCCTGTGAATTTAATTTTATGTTGGGTAGCGTACTCTGTTTGCCTACAAATGCCTTTAATTTTTACTTCTTGAAAAGGCTTCAGGCATCATCTGGCTTTAAAGGGTAGAAGCAACCTTAAATATCATGGAGTATAAACTTTTCATTACCCTTATGAGATAAGTGAAACCTAGAGAAGGGAAAGTAGGGCTGGGACATCAGTTTAGTTGGTAGACTGCTCTCTGTGAAAGTACCCAGAAGATTTGAAATCCCATAACCCACATGCAGCCTGAATCTGTAATGCCAGAAATCTGCAACGAAATGGGAAACAAAGACAGGAGATGCTCAGAAAGTCTCAGAAGCAAATTCTGTTTCAAACAAGATGGAAGGTGAGGACTGAAACCGAAGATTGTCTTCTTACATGCACACATGCTGCCCAACACACATATGTCTACACACACACATACACACACACACATACACACACACACATCACATCATATCACATCACATTCAATTAAAGAAGTTAAAGTATTAGGCTAAAATACTGTTTGATAAATGAGTAAACTCATTGATTAGTGGGTTATGGGTAGACATGTGGGTAGTAAGCAATGCATAAGTAAATGAATTGATGGAGCTGAATGAATTGATTGATTAATGGGTGATATTAACAGCAGTCAAGAATGGAGCCTGATTTTCCAGACAACTCACTGCATTTCACTTGTTCTATATAATATTGCTTCTTCAAATATCTAAAAGTTGTGTTGTCTTGAGAAAGTTAATTTGCCAAGTTCTATTTTCAGAATAAGAAAAAAAGAGCAGAGATAATGAAGTTAAAATTCATTCAAATAAACTGTCAGTGTACAGCATCCAGAAAAGACAACTATTCACATCCTTCCTGATAATTTTTAATTCTAGTTTATAGCCCACCAGATCCACGTCATCCCATATAAATATGGTGGGGTTTTTTAACATACATGATAGAAATTTCAGTTTCTCTGACTAACAATATCAACATCACCTGGGAACCTCTGGGTATGTAAATCAGCGAACCCATACTAAACCTACAGAGTAAGAATCTCTAGGGGGTGGAGCATACTTATTTTTGTTTTATGAAACCCTCAGGATAATTTTGACAAACATTAAAGTTTGATATCTACATTCAGTACCTCTAGAATCACTCACTGTCAGTGATCTAAAGCTAACTACTGAAGGCATGAAGACCTTTGACTCTGTCTTCTTCTTAGATCTTCTCTGAAATGAAGCATCATATCAATTGGTCATGTTGTCCATTCATGATCCATGGGATGACATTAAGTGACCCCGGACCTCCAGCAATGGCTTTCTGACAAGATGTAATAAATTTTCTGTAGCCAGTGTATTGCAATAGTGAGTTTGGCTTGTAAAATCTCTAAGCTGTCACATTTTCTAGGGAAGCCATTGTATGTCTTTGTCAAAAACAAGAATATTTGCAATTTTTTTGTTTGTCAAAGATGTATTTATTTATTATGTATAAGCATTCTGTCTGCATGTATGCCTGCAGACCAGAAGAGGGCTCCAGATCTTATTACAGATAGTTGTGAGACACCATGTGGTTGCTGGGAATTGAACTCAGGACCACGTAACCTTTGAGCCATCTTTCTAGTTCTGCATTTGCCTTTCTTTACAATTCACTTTAACTTAACAATTTCTCTTTATAATAGTAATTCAACTTTAGTTAGTATTCATATAGATCACTGAATGAAGAGTGCCTTGGTTTAGTTTGTTTCAGAACTAACAAGAATGAGAATGGGCACATGAACTCAAGAAATACAATGACTAAAAAGAAACAAATACATTATACATTTCAAAATCTAAACCTATATAACAATGAAAATGTCATTCCATCCTTGCTGAATTTTGACCTCAGTTCCTGAGAACCAAAGGGAATGTGAACATTATAAAAGAAAGAGAAGAAATAGCTACTGAAAGGGTTTGTGGGGTCAACATAAAGTTTTAGGCTAAATTTAGTCACCCAGAGTATGTGTAGAATAGAATAAACTACACTGAAGTTCAATACAATTCCAGCTGTTCCCTGAATATTATTTCAGCTGGTTTAGTGAACCAAAATCGCCTGCCAGTTCAATTTACCTTAGCAAATCTATTTGCTTTTGTATTTTATTTCCAATATATTTCTCTCATGCACAATGCTAGTTCTTCTGGACAAAGGATCATTTACAAAGGTAAATGATCAAGGACATATTAAGCATACATCTAGTGGATCATTGACCTTTGAAGAGCATTCTTCGTGTTCTAGAGTTGCTTTGCTCTGTCATCCTACCTTTATACATATATATATATATATATATATATATATATGACGTTGAATATATGTGTACATTCAGTGATCCAAGTCTTCAATATGTATTATAATAGAAACTCGAATTTCTGAATAAATACAAATGAAAAGTATATACACTAAAATCATTACTATAGAAATTGTGACAGAAGGCACATTGTGTCTTTACATATGTAAAGTGGCAGTGATTTGTACATATGGTAGTAATTACATGATACAAGCACAAATTTCATTTAACATTATTTAGCATGTGCCACCCGTGGTGTCAACAAATAAAGTATTTAGTATAGCAAAAAAAAAAAACATACTGAATTTAAGCTTTAAGACACTTAATTTCAAGAAAAATAGTAAGCAACAATAAAAGTGATAAAATTATGATAGATTATAGGAAAGCAGTGAAAATGATCATAATTTGAACTTAAGGAAATCTTTCAATAACATTCAGATGTTAAGGGAACAGGATATATATTTATAACTTGAACTTATTGAATCTTTATATGCAATAACAGAATATTTGTTTTATTTAGACTCTATATTTAATTAACCAGAATTTTTGAACTTGCAGGGACCTACTAATCAAATTGTCAAATGACTTAGAAAGGAAACATTTCAATTTGGAGCAAACACTAGTACTTTATATGAGACAGAAAAATATATATCTATACATTTGCATTTTTATCAGTTTCTGAAAGTCTTTTCATAAGTTCAAATTAGGATCTATTTTGCAGTTCTGGGTTTCAGGGTAAGACTAAATGGCTAATTAGTCTGAATCTTAGACTCAGAACTATTTTATGCCTGCCTCTCTCGGAAAGACAGAAATATCCACACAAACCTATGCCATATGTTTTATTCACTTGCACACAAAAGAATTCAGTGTTGTATGGAACAATAGAAGTTTGGGGGGGGCAAAGACCCTGAGTATAGAAGGTCTTCCTCCAGACTTCCTGCAGATTACATTCTCTTGGATATGTTCTTTACTGAAGAAAAAATAGAAGTGTGTGTGTGTGTGTGTTTCTGTCATTCTTTAAAAAAAAAAGTTCCAAATAGAACAAGATGTACTGTTACAATTTTTGAATCCGTGGCCACCCATAGTGAAAAAATAGAATAGAGAGAGTTGTATTTCACTGATTTATCCTGGTGGAGCACTGATTTAATACCAATCATAAGGATTTTTGTCAATACTAGCAGTATTTCAATTATTTTTCCCATAGATTCTCCAGCCGGAGATACAGAAAACACACACATCACATGTTTTATGTACATAGTTCAAATTTTATACATATACGTGGGCATGCTTAAACAGTGTATTACAGCTATGGATAGATGATACATATAAAATAACAATATATGAAGAGTTAAGAATAATTGCAGTGATCATTTCAAATTCTTGAGTGGTTTAAATTTTTTTTAACATTCCTAAAACTTTTGGCATCAGTCATTTTGAATAGTTTATGACCATTCAAAAGTGGGTGGGAAGCATGAAGAACAAATATTGCTTTTCTAAGTAGATTACCCTCATTTCATTTTTGGATAGCTTTGCTATGCTAGCAGATTTGTGTAGGATGGTATAGGCCAAATATATCTGGATTTTGGCAAGTGATTTTATAAGGTCTTTCATGATATCCTGTGGAGAGAATGATGAAGTGTGGAGTGAAACATGGGACATTTAGGGTTAGAACATGTTGGATAGATATACACATAAACTGCTGATGAAAGAGTTTCCATTTACCAAAGAGAGACTACTTGCAACATTGTGCACAAGATGGACTATAGTGCTGGTACATACCTAAGGATCCAGAGAATAAAATAAAGATGATTATATGCAGTCAAAGTGTATGCTATGAAAAATAGTTCAGTGCTGTTTCATCCACACAACACTTAAGGACAATATAGTTGGAAGTGTGGTGTATTGAAAATTTCAAACTTATTTAGTGTACCTTCAGAAAAATGAGATTAAAAACCAAGAAGCAACATTTTATGAAAGGAGATTTGAATTCAACACAAGGAAGAGTATTTCTGGCAACAGTAAAGTGAACTATCTGTGTAAAAGCTGAGCTCTCTATTACTTTGTGGTTTGGGTTTAGAGTGAAGGAGTGTTGTTAGGGTTGATAAAGAGGATGCTTTCTGAAGTTGATTCATTGCCCCACAAGTATGTATTGAACCATTAATAAATGAGAAGCAATATTATAAGCATGAGCAAAGCTGGAGATCAAAAATTTCCAGTCTTGAAATTACTTCTATTAGGATAAATAGATAATGAATAAAAAGGTAATTGTTCTGGGAAATTCTATGGACACCCTGAGTTAAACACACAAATCTAACGATTCAACACTGCATATATGTGTGCGAGCATATGACATTTGTCTTTCTAGGTTTCATTTACCTCACTTAATTCAATATTTTCCAGATCCATCCATTTACTTTCAATTTCACAATTATACTATTATTCAGAGCTGAATTAAATTCCACTGTATAAAGGCCCTAAAGTTTCATTACCCATTCATCCGATGATGAGCAACTAGATGATGTTTCCATAGTCTAACTATTGTGAACAGAGCAGCTATGACCACAGATGAGTATATATGCCCAGGAATGGCTTAGTTGGGTCACGTGGTCGTTCTATTGCTAGGTTTCAAAGAAAATGCCACACTAATTTCCAGAGTGTGTGCACAAATTTGTACATCAGCAGTGCCTGATGATGCTTCTTCTCCATAACTTTGCTAGCATTTCCTGCCTTCTGTTTTCTTAATCTTTGTCATTTTGACCAGGGTAAGATTAAATCTCAAACCAGTTTTAATTTGTATTTCCCTGATGACTAAGGATAGTGAATCTTTTTATTTTCATAAAGTTCCACTTATTAATCTTTAGTCCTATTTCCTGGGTGATTAGAATCCTATCAAGAAAGCCCTTAACTGATCCTATATCCTGAAGGGTACTCCCTCTCTTTCTTCGAGAAGGTTCTATGTTTCAGTTCTAACATTGAGAACTGAGGAATTGGTGGTACATGTCTTTAATCCCAGCACTTGGGAGGCAGAGGCAGGAAGATCACCGTGAGTTCGAGGACTGCCTGGTCTACAGAGCTATTTCCAGGACAGCCTCCAAAACAATACAGAGAAAGCCTGTCTCAAAAAACCAAAACCCAAACAAAACAAAACAAAAAAAAAAAAAAAAAAAAAAACCCACAAACAAACAAAAACAAATCAGGAAAGGAAATCATCAGAAGACCCTTCCTACCACTACAGCAGCTTAACTATTGGAAAAATCTGTACTTTCCTTTCAAGTAACCAGAGGTGTACACTGAAAACAAGGGCAGTAATGTAGTGACCTAAAACCTAGGTATCATACAGTCATATATGTGTACTTGAGACAGCTACCGATTCACCCCAGTACTCAAATAAGATAGAAACATTTGAGATGTGCAAATACAAACAAATGAAAAGCATTTCCCAAGGAAACAAATTAAACCAAATGTAAACTGTAAAATGAGTTGGAAACAGTCACCCTGCTCTGGTCCAGTCAGCAAAATGCAAAGCAAATCTTAAGCACCCCTGTTCACCCCTGCTCCCCTGGGTGGTGAGTCAAAATGGAACATCACCTGATGCAGCAAACAAAGCCAAGTTTAGTCAAGCTCAGTGAAACATTGCCAATGGGAGATGTGCATGGGTGTGTGAGGACAACAAATGGCCAGATGAGTGTTCAAAGGCAAACAACCAAACCAAATAAACATTAAAGATAATTTAAAAAGGATAATAGCAAATTTCTCAGTTCTGATGGGGGAATAGGGTCCACTTTGGGAGCATTGTTTTGCCTGCCAAACTCTTTAGTACTCATGTAAATCATTTTGAGGACAACTGATGATTTCTGAGGAGGGAAAACACTAGGCAGGGCTCATGTCTCCAGGGTATGGAAGTTGTTTTCAATTCCTAGTTCCTGAACACTTAGCTAGAGCAACAGCTGCTCACTGTTGCTTCCATACTGGTACAAGACAGAAAGCTGGCCTGAGTAGGAGCATTTGAAGGACTCTTCTGAGATTACTCCCCACAGAGCTGGTTCATGATTGTGTAATCAGCAGAATGTGTTATCTTACCTCTCTCTTCCATGATTCCTGTTCCAAATCCCTTTGCCCACTAGTCATTCCTACCTTTCAGCCCAGTGCTTTGCTCCAGCCAGGGGCATCTTTTTGGGAACTGGAGAAATCAGTACTTTTTTCCTAGAGGTTCTATGCTGTAACAAATTAGGACAGTATTGCTTAAAAAAAATAGAACTTTATTTTCTAAAAATTTGTTCTCCCCACCCCATTCACCCCATCTTTTTTCCTGTAAGATAATTGTTGAAATGCGCACAGATTCATTTTAATGCATATAAACACATCCCCTGAATTAATCTTATATTTTTAAGAAAAGCAAACTGAAGATTTGGGTATTCTATAAATGTGAAGATTTGGAAATATTGATGCACATTATACATCTTCGTTTTTACCTTGGTGAATACCTAGGAGTTTTGGGATTCCCAATGCCCAGTCTTTCTGTGGAACATTAGTCCCATGTTGATATTAAGACTTACAACTTGGCTTCTCACTAATCATGTGTGCTTATGCAACTCCTAACTTCCAGCACCTCAGTTTGTTCATGTAAACTGGGATTAATAGCTGCCCCTGCCTGACAAACTCACTGTGAATATTAAATGAAGCAATTTATGCAAAGCACTCAAGATAGTGCCTGCTTCACACAAAACCAGTCCTTGATGTATGGTAATGGCTGACATTATTAATTCAGTGTTATTCTTACTTTCGAAGTTGGAGCAAAGTATAAAACAATCTAAACACAGGTCCAATTTGCTGTATTCACTAAGTGTAAGTCATCATAAGCACTCCTTAAATATTTACCTTATGCTTATATTTTAGTTTCGTTTTTAACTTAATATAGAAATTTTGCTTTTGAATTTCACATTCTAAATTGTTTCTGTAGTCCAATTTAAGAGCACATGATTTGGAGAAAGACTGCCTAGGTGACAGATCTAGTCTAAATTCCTAGCTAGGAAAGCTTAAATAATCTTTTTGATCCTCAGTTTCCTCAACTGAAAAACTGAGCTCAATAGGTGTATTTATATCATATGTATATTATATGTATCAGATGACATAATTCATATAAAGGACTGAGCACTGTTTCCAGACTATGGTAAGCTCTTAAGCAATGATAGCCCCCGAGTTTTCATCAGACTTGCTGATTTTATCCTTAATATTCTAAACAAAATTACCATCATAATGTTTAATTCTCTGGACCTAAATGATGGGTTTCATTATTCCCTGGACCTAAATGATGGGTTTCATTATTCCCACTTTAAATGGAGGCATAGGTCACAGCTATTTAATACACGGTGGGGATTTAAAGATAACCCCCCCTTTGATGATTGAATTTATTATATACAAATCACTGTCACAAAAAGGCAGAATAATCAAAATAATGAAAACAGATACCAAGAGCCTTCTATTCTTCAAGCACCATGCTCAGTACTTTACCCATGCTACCTCAGGAGATGGAAAACATCAGGTAGTATTTATAAGGTTTTCCTAAAAAAGTATGTACTATTATTGCTCATTACTATCTTGTCAATAAGAGTACAAGGTCTCAGAAAACTAAGTCATTTGCCCAAGAAAACAAAAGTTCTTTTACCACAACATGTCAGAAACTAGGACTCTGTGCCAGGCGTTGGTGGCACAGGTCTTTTATTTAATCCCAGCACTTGGTAGGCAAAGGCAGGCAAATCTCAGTGAATTTGAGGCCAGCCTGGTCTATAGAGCCAGTTCCAGGACAGGCTCCAAAGCTACACAGAGAAACTCTGTATCAAGAAAAAAACAAAACAAAACAACAACAACAAAAAACCCAAAATAAATAAATAAATAAATAAACAAACAAACAAACAGAAAGAAAGAAAGAAAAGAAAAGAAAAGAAAAGAAAAAGTAAAAGAAACTAGGACGCTGAGCTCTTTGTTTATATAGAGAAGCATAGAGAAGCAAACCTGATTTTTAATCTGGCCTAACACTTTGGCTAGATTCACAGAATAGTGGCTGTTCTATACATTAGATATATATATATATATATATATATCTATCACCCGATAAGACCCCCAACACCAGGCATGAGAAACCTTCTTCTGAATTTGTGGTCAGGGTTACCCGAGAGAGTCCTAAAACATTACAGGCTATTGCTATTGCGTTGGCTGCCCCCCAGAGGTGGAAGGTAAATTTCAATTCCTGCATTTCAGACATAGGGCCCGGAGACCACCTGAGCAGGAATGGACCTGAATACCTCCTCCCCGAGGACTAGCTTTCATGGTACCAAAAAGTACCATACCTGATTCCAAAGTAGGAATCTAACCAGCATACCCACCTAGGTATGATGCCTATGAACCACAACAATGATCAGGATCAGCATGGCACCATAACTCTAAGTATGCTGCAATGGTGCACATACCTTGGTATTAACTAACAGCTCTCTAACTGGATTTAAGACCCACTTGACAAGAGAGAAGTAATTCCCAGTACTGAAAACACAGCCAACTAGCCATGGCTAGTGGAATCATAGATGTTGGAAAAGAATCTACAATCCCCAATTTACTAAACTATAATCCCTAACTACTTGTTATCTGTCCCTATATTTGTCCCTATATCCACGGATAAGTGTAGTCCTCATTGCTCATCAAGGAAACTTCTTTTCGCTACACCCATGAAGTCTAGCCAACATGGCTGTCTAACTATCACCCAAACAAGGACACCAATGGACATGGTAATATGGAAGAGGAAAACACAAGGGTTCAACCATATAGAGAGAACTATGGGCAACTGAAGAATGCTGAAAGCAGGATAACTTGTTTTCTCCAGGGAAGAGCCCACCAATTGGTCATCCAATAACACATGGTCGATCTTAAAAACAGACATTCACAAGCAATGATATATGGACTGAGCAGGTTGTATTTTTGTACTTAGGGGAAAAAACTCTATATTCCCATTGGCTACTCCAGTAGACATCTCTTCGTTTACTTAGCTTCTGAAATGAGATCTGAGAAGAGAAATGTCTCTATTTCCATATAAAATATAGTAACATAAATCCTGAGTAGTCTCCCCACAAATACTTTTATAGTAAAATCTCTCCAGTTCCCTTGCAGCAGCTGTCCTGAGGTACTATCACAATCCAAGAATGTTTTCTAGGCATCCCATTAAACTGCAAATAATACCCTTGAAATGGCTGGTAAAGGCACTTGCTACCTGAGTCTGGGGACATTAGTTCTACATAGAGAGAACTAAGTCCATATACTTACATGTGCAGTGCTAAATGTGTATACACACACATACATACACCACACACACATACACACACACACACACACACAAAGAAATTAATTAATTAAATAGATACAAAGTAAATGCAAATTATTCCTGGAAACATAGCAAAAATTGTTACTAATAATAGTGAGGGTGGGTTTCTGCTGCTTCTGAAGGATGTAGATACCAGTAATGGAAGTTACTAAACAGCAAAAATATCCAAAGCAGACACTGTGCAGAAAGTGCAGTCTGCTGCCAGTTTTTCAGAATTAGGAGAAAGTTAAGGATTCTGACCAATGCACTCCTGCCAGTCTTTAAATAATCTAACTTGATGACACTTGTTCAGACTTGCTGAGCTCTTCTGGAAAAGAATTAAAATGAACCTGTGTTTAAAACCAACCTTTTCTCAGAATGTCCTCCCAATAATTAATCCCTTTCCATAAACACACCTTTCCACTAGTCATGAGCATACTTGTGAGCAAGATCCAAAATAAACTTTTGCTCAGAATGCTTTTGTTGAGTTTGGCTTTCTATTCTTTTTGTTCTACCTGCACAACAACAACTTAATTCAAAGTTGTGGATGTAAGTGTCAGAAATAGAAGAGAAAAAGTCCCCAATGCATCTCTTTCCTAGAGGTTTCAGGATTAAGAACTAGATCTCTCTGACTGGAGAGATGGCTCAGCCGTTAAAAGCTAGGCTCACAACCAAAAATATAAGAACTAGATCTTTCTACTCCCAGAGGGCCCAGGATAGTAGGGTTTCCATAGATCCTCAGAATATGCTTCTAAGAAAATCTGTAAGAAGATTTGATGCCACATTTGAAGAGTAGCATTTGAAAAGACGGTATGAAATTTGTACATGCTACAAAGAAGAAATTTTCAGTGGTAATTTACATGTGACCCTAAATGAGGTCAATATATCAAGTGTCTGTATAGCCCACACTGAGATCCTCTTTTTCTTCCCAGTCAGTATTGCTATGCTCAGATGTGACTGCTATTTAGACATGTACACTAACACTATTAATTGAATATGCTTGTTCTTCAGTTTCATATAAATGACATTATTTTCTTCTTTGCCTCTGGATTCTTTCATTTGGGATTCACCTATCATCTTATCTAGATCAGCAACAACTATAATAATTTATGCCACATATAAAACTCTTAAATATGGATATTTGAAGAGACTTTAAACAACCATTGGAGATTTGAACTCATGCAAAATATATAAGGGGTCAGAGAAAGCAAAACAGCAAGCAAGTATGTGGTAAAACTATTGAAAACTAAAGTGTCTACCAAAGCTAAAGCACATTCCCTATATTTACTCAGTTCCTATTGATTTTTGCCACAACAGAATATAGAACTGATAAATCCAGTCTTCCCAGTTTCTTAAGCGTAATCAGAAATCTGTACTGTTTTGGTAGAACCTCTGTACTTTGAATAACCCTTAGATTAATTTCAGATTGATCAAAAACATATCTTCTGGATGCAATGAGCCAATTGGAAGCCAGTTTGTGAATTCTAACAATAGAACCTCACCAGTTACATACAAGGAAATAAGATTCAGAAGGGAAGGGATTGGTCATGATTACCAAGAGTGCAGACCAGTGCAGTTTCTAACTAAGAATATGAAGACAGATGACTAAATAAAGTGCCATTTGCAGTCTTCATGGCCACTTTACACATATTTAGTCTTCTTTGGCTTCTGTGTTCTTATTTGTGAAAGTAACTACCTCATATGACTGTTGGAAAAACTGCATGAGTTAATATATGAAAACAGTTTAGTGTATCACCTGGCACAAACAAAATGACTATTAGTTTTTGTTTATATTGTTATTATTTCCATCGGAATAGTATTATTCTTTATCATTTCTAAGAAGTTAACTTCATCAGGACAAATTGTTACAAATATCTGACTTAATAAAATATAGCATTCAAATGAGCTATTAACACAAAATCTACATTTCGTTAAGGGATGGATGTTCAGGTGATTTCTTTTCTTCTCAAAAATGAAGCATGCTGCTCCGGACAGAAAATAAAGATTGAAATTTGTGTTTCTAATCAGTGGGAAGCTAGGTTTCTATTTCTTGGAAAGTTGGACTTTAGCTCAAACCAAAGAAATAGATTAAACTTTATAATGATTTTTGTGGCAGTCTGTCAGAATTAGAAATGTAAATATTTTATATAGTAATGTAAGAGTTTGCCATGCAATGGTGATGCATGCCTTTAATCCCAAAACTCAGGAGGCAGAGGCAGGGGGATCTCTGTGAGTTTGAGGTCAGCCAGCCTGGTCTGCAAGAGTTAGTTCGAGGACAGGTTTCAAAACTACACAGAGAAATCCTGTCTCAAAAACAAAAAGAGTTGGGGGAGGGTCATTGAAAAGGATAATCCCAACATCAGGTTTTTTGTTTGTTTGTTTGTTTGTCTATATAATAAGACTAGACAGTTACAAGTTACACATGTAAATCTCAGCATTCAGTAGGTTGAAATAGGATTGGGAATTTAAAGTAGTTTACACATAGCAAGTTGCAGCTCATCTTTGGTAATGTAGTAAGACTCTGTCTCAAAAACAAAATATTTTTAAGAATAGCAAATTTACTTATGAGATCATTCAACACTGGGGAACATGCCTCAAATCATCCAACTCCTCCAGCCAGTCAGGAAATATTGAAACAGGAAATGATGTCTTCCCAAGAATCACAATCAGTAAGGCTACATTTGCAGCATTACCACAGAACCAGAGAAAGAGGCAGTGTGGATTAGAGAAATGATGGAAGGCTACTTGGAGGAGGTAGCTTCTGGGCTCAGCCAAGGGATCAGATTTCTAAAAGTATCCATGGAAAGCCAAGTGAGGCAACAGATGGGGTGGGGGAGGGGAGATGTATAGCCAGGAGAACAAATGTAAGGAGAATGTGCTATGTAAGTGATGCTGTCCAGAGGAAGGGTAGCAGAGTGTAAGAGTGTAGACAGAGGTGGTGAGAAGAAAGTGTTGCCATAGAGCAAGATTAAGACTTCATGCTGCAAGGTTTTGAATAACAAATGAGAAATTCTAACACAACGATAGAGCGGCGGGATTACATTTTTATGAAAGACATAATCCAGTTTCCACAGGGAAAAAATGTAAAACTAAAACAAAAAGGTTTCTCTGCCATCAATACTCAGTCTCCATCATTAATGATGTTTTTATAAAATTTTCCAAAAACCGCTTCCTTGAAATTCTTTTAAAATAGAAACTTTATTTTGCAACTGTGTCATCCACTGCAGTCACACAAATGCAACCCCATGATTTTATTGCACCATAACCCAGTTACACACATGCTGAAAGAGATGACAGCCCATAAATATTGAGTGTCCTGCTGCTTAAGGGCAACAAAAGAAAGAAAGAAAGAAAGAAAGAAAGAAAGAAAGAAAGAAAGAGAAATTTCAATGTTGCAATGTTCTCTTTCTGTGTCTCTGTGTCTCCCCCCCCCTCCCCTTAAGGTTACAATATAATTACATCATTTCTCCCTTCCCTTTCCTCCATTCCAACCCATCAATATACTCCTCCTTGCTTTTGCTGTCTTTCAATTTCTTTTTCATGACCTATTTTCATAAATTGTCTTTAAAAATTAAGTAAACAAAACATATTTTTTTCAGTCCTTGACAAATAACACATCAGTGTAATCTTTCCCATTTGCACATGCTGGCACACACTGAAAAAAGTACAAATGTCCCAGGAATATGATGTGACTCCTTGCTAATGACATTTTCTGCTTCATTCTTTCAGCCAAGAAATAATCAGGGAATAAAGAGGGGGCCTATCTTTCTGTCCGTGTGCACACAGAGAACAACACTTGCTTTAGATGATACAGCTGTGCTAGAAAATCAAATAGAGTAACGACAAGAACAAAATAATGGCAGGGATGAGATGGAAGGCAGTGGGGAAATGGAAACTGGTTTTACAAACATGTCTGAGAGGAAGTTATTGAGATGAAAATAATTAAACCAACAGGACCATGTTATGTTATAGTTGACATGAGAATCAGACCCAGAATTACAGAGTTTTAAGAAAATATACATTAGAAAGCTCATCAAAATATTGAGAGGAATAGTTGATACTGCAGATGGAAAAAAAATCTATCTGGCATTTCTTAATGAATGTTAGTAAGAGCCAATAGTTTAGAGAATTATGATATATAGAGCAGTTAGAAATTGCCAAGACCACATATTTCTTGAACAAGCATATTTAAAACATTTGCATGTTACTGTCATCTCTGCCAAATATCAGATTTCCCTTTGAGAATCTCTGTATCACATTATGTCTGAGAATTCGTACGCTTCCCTCACGTACTCTGCACTTCATCCAAATTGGACCTCTGCTTCTCTATTCCCAGGCCATAATTTCCAACCTCTGTGCCTTTGTTTTTAACTCTTTTCTCCATCAAGAATGTTCTTGTTTTCATCCACTCTGACTGTATCCCTTTATGGAAATGTTCAAATCTTACCTTTTTCTAAAGTCCACCCCAAAACTTGTTTTATGTCTTCACTGATTCTACTGGGCATTTCTTCCTACCTCCTTTCACAACAATATCCATCTCTGCTCCCTTCATGGGACTTTCTGTCCCTCTGCTAGGACATTTAGCAACAGTAACATATTCATTCTGAAGCAGCACCCACTTTTCTCTTCTAACCTGTGAGTTCCTTCAGAAAGAACTGCAAGTGGGAGCAGGATTATCTTTGTGTCCAACATCCAGCATACACACACCAACAAATAACACACACACACACACACACACACACACACACACACACACACTACAGAGAGAGAGAGAGAGAGAGAGAGAGAGAGAGAGAGAGAGAGAGAGGAGACTCAAGCATGTATACAATTGCTGCAGAGCACAGTTGCACAGTTATCTGAGTACATGAGTACTCAATAACTCTTTATTGAAAGAGAGTGAGAAAGAAAGAATATGGCTTTACTGTATGAAAAGCAAATTAAATTAGAGTAATCATATATTAAGTTTATATATGAATAGTTGAGGGGAATTTTGTTTAGATACACCAGATAAGCTGACATGAAAATCAATGACAATCCTTTGAACTAGAAATATGATTTTTATTGTCCACTACAGCTCAGCAAGTCTTTTTTTTTAGGTACTTGCATTGTTTCTAATCTTCATAGCAACTCAGGAATTACCTATTATTTTCTCGTGCTTTCCAGATGAGTAAAATGAATCTCAGACGATCTAGATAACTTGGCCAAGATTACTTAGCTAGAAAAAAGAAGCAGAGCTGGGAATTAGACCTGCCTTACCTCAAAGCCTGTGTTCTTTCCAATAGCATGTTTTCCAAAACCACCCTCACAAGTAATATTTAACATGGTTGACACAACGCAACATCAAAACTAAGAGGTCTGGGTATTCCCAGTCCTTGGTACCCATTCACTCCTGCATCTTCCACCCCTAAATGCCCACTTTTCTCTCCAGCCACACTGAAACACAACTCTTTTTCGTTTTGTTTTGTTTTGTTTTTAGTTTTTCGAGACAGGGTTTCTCTGTATTGCTTTGAAACTTGTCATGGAACTAGCTATGTAGACCAGGCTGGCTTTGAACTCACAGAGATCCACTTGCCTCTTCCTCCCACCTGCTGGAATTAAAGACATATGCCACCACAGCCAGGCTTACATTTGTTGAGTTTAAAAAGATTGTAAACTTTCCTTCTCATCTTCTTTTCTTCTCTCTTCACCTTTCCTCCCAGCCCACTCTCTCTGCCCACGCCTATACCCACCACTTCCTTGCTCCCCTTTCTCCCTTCCCTTCCTGCTCCCTTCTCTTTCTGGCCTTGCACAGACTTGGTTTACTTTCTGGATGAACCAATGTTAAAAGACACAAGAGAGAAGATGGCAGCAAATAGAGGAGTCAGATCCCCTCATGTAGGCCTCCCGAAGAGTGAGCTTATAGAAAAATCTTCCTGTAGCTCTGTTATACCACAGCTTGTCATTCTAAGGCATTCAAGTTATTGTGTCATCAGAGTTCAATGAACCCACTCAACTGAAACAATGAAGCAAACATGTTAACTAATGCTAGATACTATACTATATACATCCTTTTTCTTATTTTTTAAATTTTAACTACAATAAAATTACAGTATTTCTCCCTTTTCTCCTTCCCGATGTTTCTTCCTTTACTCCCTCTGAAACTTGTGATCTCTTTTTCTTTGGTTATTTTTTTCTTATATGTAAATACAGACTGCTGAGTCCATTCTGTGGTACTTTTTACCCTATAATAGCTTTTAAATGCTCTCTTTACCCTATAATAGCTTTTCTAACAGAGAGAGCTTTTCAAAGGTTTGCATTCTTTCAAAATACCCTACAAAATTCCAAGATCTTGAAGAAATTTCCCTTTAAAGCCTTGTGCAGTAGGATCTTCCCTTTCCCAGGTGACATCTGATCAGAAGGAAAGGTTTCTTAAGTGAGAGGCAAGAAATAAAATGGGAAGATGGTAAACGTCACTAAGACAGAGTTAAGTATAACATATTTTGACTTCCCCAGAGAGTTCCTGAGATGGAAACGATTTCCACCCTATGAGCCAGAGCTCAAAATCCCATTCATTAAGGAAGAAACTCTTTCCTGGCTTTTCAGCAACCAAAGGAATCAGTGATTACCACCATCTTGGTGTATTATGGTGTGTTGCTGGCAATCAAAAGGCTTCACTCTGTCCTAAGCACATGAAGGGGTTAAATCCAAGAAAGCACTGCAAGCTCTAATGTAACCATAGGAATAACATGTTGAACACAACAGACACCAGGGTGGGACTGCCCCCAAGGGGGAACTGGGCATTGTGCCAGAGACCTGTAGGGTAACCTGCCCTGTTGGTTCTCTACAGGGTTAATAGCAGAGCAGGAGCTTGTATTACTTAAAGCTGTAGACCAGCCAGCTTGAAGGAAAAAGAGCCTGGCAGGGATCTAAAATGTTTCAGATTGTACATTTACCAACAAAATAAAATCACGCTTCACATTGGAATGTACAAAGTAGAACTTCATCACATTCAACCTTTCTCTTCTCTTTCTTCCTAAGCTAACAATCAACATATGCAACTTATTAACATAGCTGAGCATGAACATTTCTTCTTACTGTGCAGGCTTTGTATGTCTGTTAAATGAACAGATTTGTCTTCTTTTTCCTGAAATATTCATTTGCCTAGTTAACAAAACTTCACTTGCTTAAAATGTTTTCATAACTATCCTAAAGACTCCATAAACTCCATCATGTTGTGAGTGGAAGGATTAGAATGTAGGGAACATGATGAGAGTTTAGATGGGATTACTTCCCTATTCTTACTTGACTAATTCAGGATATTAAAACCACTTTAGGCATTTTGACAAAAGTCAGTGTAGCTCTTTTTTTTTTAACCACTCAAAAGAGAACAATTCTCTATGTTTAGGCAGTTTGGAACTTGTACTTAAGGACGTTGAAATTTGGTCTTTGCTCTTTAGTGAAGGAGAGTCAGGAAAGAAAGGTCCCCGTGTTTACCCACTGAATAAATATGCCTCTAGGCAAGGCACTGTCTGCTGCTTTAGTACCCGGACATTTTAAACATCTATCTTGGCTGCTCCACAATCCCCATGTTAATCACCTCATCTTCTCGCTTAGGTGCCTCCAGTTCTAATTCAAGAGAATTATTTGGCAAAGTAAATGATCCATGACCCAACCATAAAGGAAAGATAAAGGTTCCAGAATGGTGAAATATTAGTGCTGTAAAATCCATGTGCTGGAGATTTCTTCATATGAGAGTCCTTGCTCCAACTAACAGTTCTGGAAAGTTTACATATCCAACCCAATAATTCAAGAATGATTAGAAAGAATAAATTAAAATTGTCACTACTGGTACAGAACTTATTGCTTATTATTGCTCTTAACTTTTATTAAGTGTGATTGCCTGTCATACTTTAGTAAGCATTTTACACACATTATTTCATTCATTCATTGTTTGTGGTGTGTGTGTGTGTGTGTGTGTGTGTGTGTGTGTGTGTGTGTATGAGCATGTGTGGGTGTAGTATGATGGAGTCCAAATTGGCCTGGAACTCACTATTAGCTGAGAATGGTCTTGAACTCCTGGCACTCCTGCATCTGTCTCCTGACTGTTTGAATAATGGACATCCACCACTATTCCTGGATATTTGACGGATTATTCGTACTACCCCTACAAAGTTAAATACTGGTATTAGCTCCATTTCACAGTTGCATAAACTGAGGGTTGGACTCTGAATTTTAGAAGGACTAAAAAAATTACCCAATCTGTGTAAGTTTAATATAAGCAGGCATAAATGTTATGGTGTGGAGGATTATTTAATAGCAAATGAATATTTAATATGATGAAAAACTCCAAGATTCTAGAGAGCAGAACACAAAGAGCCTTAATTTGGAGACAGATTACTTTAAAATTCTCAGTAGCTATTGAAGAGCTACATGATGTCATAGCAGTGAAACTAGTTGGTTTGTCTAAGTAGGGCCATCAGATAAATGAAATAGATTAAACTATGCCTCAAATTGCCCACTTACTAATGATAAGGAAATAAAACAATGTCATAACTAAAACTGTCTCCCTGGTTTTCTTTTTTTAATTTAGGGAAGGCAATATCAACTGTGATTTTCCTTCTTAGTAGGAAAGAATGCTTCAATGTTCTCAAAATTTAGCAAAAATAGAATGAATTGTCTGATAATGCTGATATTTTTATGTGTGGTTTACTTTTAAAATAACTGCAAGGTAGATAGAGAACAAATTCAATCTGAAAATGATTTTGCTTTTCTTCTTAAAACCTCTGCATTCAGATTCAGCTAGCCTAGGTAGTCTACTTGCTGTGGTTTAGGTATATTCCATCACCAGGATTTGTCTCACTATGCTAATAAGTGGAGTTGATGATTTTTAAAAGAGACTTGGAACCATGGCTGGATTGCTATGTGATCTGAAGTAGCTTTATATAATACAGTTAAAATAGCTGTCCCTGATTCTTGCTTAAAACAGCCACATGGTCCAATGCCCAGCATAAAACTGTATTGTGGTATGAGAAGACAAAGTCAAATATGAAGCAAAATCATTGTATAAAAGAGAAGAAAAGTGTGTGCTTCCAGGAGCTATCTGAGCAGCTCAAGGGGACAGAAGAACCCTGGGTAGGTATATTCAAAATCAGTCAAGAACTTTACTGGGTTGTTGCCAAGTGCCCATCAAAAGTTTGCCTTTCTGGCATCCTTAGTCTGAGTTGCCTAGATCTGTCCATGGTAAAGATTTTAAGAAAATATTGCAAACAGAGACCCCTGGGACTAAGTAGGTAGGCAGGAAAAAAGACTGAGGGGGCTGTAGTCTGCTTTCGAAGTGAGAATTAAACACAAACGTCCCTGTGTGGGTAGAGTACTGGGAAGTTACATGAGACAGACATTAAAAAAATCAAGTCCCAAACCACTGTGGTCATTCAGAAATGTTTGCAACTTTTCACAAGGGTAGTGGTATTACTACCAATTTCCTGGCCAAATATTTATTAAAGTAACCAAGGACTGAACACATGAGGCTGCCTTACATCAGTGCAGCATCCTACTTTCCTTCTAGCTCTGAACTGTGAGGTACTGTCAAAAGAAAAAAAAAAAAAAAAAAAACACTCTTCCATACTCAAAATAGCTACGTTACGGAGGAGAGTTGGAACGTGTTCTGGGAGTGGGTGTGTTTGTTTGAGTTCAGCGTGTGCAGAAAAGGCAAGCCTCCACAGCCATTCACATACTCCTCTCCTCAGCGATGGCTACGCAGACAGGCAGAGCTCCAGCCCTACATCTCTGAATGGTAATGTACATCTATAAAGAGCATTTTGTTAACTATTTTAAGGCATTTTATAAATAATACTCATGTGCTAGCTGGATATATATATATATATATATACATGTATATGTGTGTGTGTGTGTATTTATTTATTTACATAACTTTTGTGTGCTTTCTCCTGTGTCTGGTTGTGTGCGGTTACTTGTGTGGTATGATTTCTGAGGTGTGAGAGTTTCCCCATAACGCCTATGATATTCACTAAAAAGTATATTTTGAATTGGCCCCAGCACAGAACCTAAAATACCCATATCACTCTAAACATCTGATTTGGTCGCTGAAAGCAGCTGTTAACATCCAAATGTTACATTGAGATATTAGGCAGACACTAGAAATTAAAAACTATATAAAACAAAGAAATATGGGGCAATTGTTAAGTTTCAAAAGAATGCAAACTGACATGTAAAGTCTGGGTCATGTGCTAGTAAAATACAGGGTCAGAACAAGTATATACACCCCAGTTCATGTGCTTGTGGAAAAAAAAAAAAACCAGCATAGTTGGACAGATTCTGTTGATTTATACTGAATGAGTACTTTCCACAGTTTCTGATCCTCAGCTCCCTCTCTCTTCACAGTGTGGCTCACACCTCCCTGTGCTGAGCTCCGGAGGCTCCCAGTGACCTCTTGGTAATCAGCCTTGGCTGGGTCCAAATCCCCACCCCTTGAAAAACTTACACGGAGCCTGACGTCTGCCTGAGTCGCTTTCAGCAAAGACCTCACAGGCAGCTACCCAACCTCTCTTGGTAGCAAACTGCCAAACAAGGCCTGTTTCCTCAAAAGATGGTAGAGGACTTAGCAGCTTCCTATGTTGCTTTGAAATTGGAGAATGAAATTCTGCAGGCTCAAGTGAAGAGGCTCATGGAAGAAAATGCTGCCCTCCAGGCCCAGATACCAGAGCTCCAGAAATCTGGAGCTGCCAAAGAGGATGAACCATTCCGAAAGTCCTCAGAGGCCCAAGAGCCCCCAGAGTCCCCAGAGTCCCCAGAGCTACTGGAACCTCCAGCAGCCAGGGCCTCACAAAAGCTCTGGGAACCCCCGGAGGTCACAGAGTCCGGGGTACCCCCAGAGATCAAGGAGCCCACTGAACCCTCTGCTATTAGAGAGCCCAGGGGAGGCCCAGAGATCAAGGAGCCCACTGAACCCTCTGCTATTAGAGAGCCCAGGGGAGGCCCAGAGATCAAGGAGCCCAGGGATCCCTCCACTATTAGAGAGTCCAGGGGAGGCCCAGAGATCAAGGAGTCCAGGGAACCCTCAGCCATCAGAGAGCTCAAGGGACTCCCAGAGGTTGAGGGGCTCCAGAAGCCCCCAGAGACCAACAAGTCTGGGGGACCCTCAGTCATCACAGAGTTCAGGGGATCCACAGAGATCAAGGAGCCCCATCCATCCCCAAAGTTCAAGGAGGATTGGGAACCCCAGGGGCCTCCAGAGGTCAGTGAGTCCTGGGAGCCCCCAGGGTCCCTGGAATCCACAGCAGCCTGGGGACTCCAAGAGCCTTCAAAGGCCCAGGAGGCCCACAGTCTCCCAGAGCTCCAGGAGCTCTCAGCCTGGAAGCTTCCAACTGGCAAGGAACCCCAGGAGATCCAGAAGGCTCTGGAGTTCCCAGCAATCCAGAATCCCCAGGCATTCTCAAGGGGTTATGACCTCCCAGCAGTCTGGGAGGCAGGGCCCACAGACACCCAGGGTACCCCAGCCATCAAGGAGCTCCAGAATTCACAGCTCCACAACCCTACAAATGATGAGGAATCTCAGAAGGTTCCAGAATACAAGGAGACCTCATCACAGCTGGAGACCCTTGGGCATCCAGCTACCCAGGAGCCTCTGGAGCCTCGGGTGCCCCAGGAGCCCCTGGACCCCTCAGATGCCGAGGAGTTCCTAGAACTCTCAGTACCTGAAGAGTCCCTAGAGGGCCTAATAGTTGTGGGAACAGGAAGAGCTTCTGCATTTCCACAGGCCCACAACAGATTAGAGGCTATAGTTTTGCCCCTAGATGACCCTTTGGCTTTCAGAGGGGATTCTCAGAAACTCTCTGAGTTTTTAGTTCAGTTGAACAGTTACCTGAGAACCAGAGGGCACCTGTATCCCACTGAAGCAGCTCTAATACGCTTTGTTGGCAGCTTCTTCTCTGGTGAGGCAGGGAGGCTGTTCCAGTCCTTAACAAATATCCAAAGCCCCTTACTGGAACCATTTGAAAGGTTCTTTCGAGAGCTCCAAGATACTTTTGCCAATTCTGAAAGCATGGAAGTAGCTAACCATGGCCTCCCTCAGCTGTGCCAAGGGGATGGCCTTGTCCATAGATATGCAACCCATTTCCATCTCATTGCTCAAGAGCTAAATTTGGATGCAAGCACATTCCGCATCCAATTTCAAGAAGAGCTTGCCAGTTCTATTCAAAACGAACTGTCTTGCATAAGGCCAGCCACCAACTTATCTGATGTGATCATTGAGTGTGTTACCCTAGAAGAGAAGACAGATGAGAAGGCTGATTCTGATTCGTCATCCTCCGAAGAGGAAAATGGGTCCGAGAGTCCACCAACTGAAAACCAGGCTGTTCAAGCAACAAATAACCGCCCCCACCTCAGTGAGGCTGAACGGGCCCGACGCCGTGAAGGTCACTTGTGCCTCTACTGTGGCCATCCTGGTCATTTTGCCAGAGATTGTCCTGTCAAGCCTCATCGTGCTCAGCAGGCGGGAAACATGGAGGCCCGGCGGTAAGGGGGATCCCGGGCGGGCCAATCTACAAATACGCGTCCCCCTCCCTTCCAATATCTATGTCCCGTACCCTATGGCTAACTGTTGAGATTCGGCTTGGAAGACGACAGTTCTTTGAGCAAGCAATGGTGGATTCAGGCTCCTACAGAAACAGCATCGACCGCTCTGTGGTTCTTCGAGAGAAGATACCAATCCGCAATAACATCTTCCCTCTCATGCTCGAAACAGTCGATGGGCGTCCACTGATTAATGGACCTGTAACCAAAGAAACACCACCTGTTGAAGTCAAAATTGGAAATCACGTTGAAGAGCTCCAGTTTGACATTATTCACGCACCACGTTACCCTCTGATTCTTGGAATTCACTGGCTTGAGACACACGACCCAAACATCGAGTGGAGTACCCGAACTGTGTCCTTTCCATCACATTATTGTCATTACAATTGCTTCAGACACAGATGGAATCGAAGACGGCGTGATGAAATAATTGCTGGTTAGATGGTGGGTCCTAGTGACGTCTGGCCATCTGTCTTCTGTTACCTCAGCTATCATCAGCATTTGCTGCTCTTTGAATCTTTCACTGAACCTCTCTCTGGTTATGAACTAAGGCTACCTGTACAACGACGCTGCCTCTTGGATGATGGACTGAACCTGACGACTTTGAGCTGCTTTCCCCCACCAACTTTGCATGCCTCCCTCTTTGAACCCTGCATTATGTGGGGTTTATTTTTTTAATTACAGTTCATACTAACAATATGCATGAGAATAGGTATTAGAAACTAATACTGAAAAGTGTAGCTGTTAGACTGATTTTTTTTTATTTTTCCCTAATCAAGATTACTTTACCACATATTTTCATTTTTTCAATAAAAATCCTTATCAAGAAATATTTTAAATAATCAATAAACAATGACAACTGTTACTTGTGTTTAAGCTGATTTATTGGGTTAGCTGAGGAAAGGGGTAAGGGACCAGTAAGTTGGGAGGGAGGGAATCAGGGAGGGAAGGAGGCAAGGAGGGAGAGAGGGAGGGAGGGATAGAAGGAGGGAGGGAGGGAGGGAAAGAAGGAGGAAGGGAGGGAAAGAGGCAAAGGGTAAAAGGGAAGCAAAGGGTGGAAAGGAGACAAAGGGTGGGAAGAAGGGAGGGATGCCAAAGGTGAGCAGGATGAAGGAAAGAGAGTGGATGGAATCAAGGAGTTGGAGGGATGAAGGCTGGAGGGAAGAAAGGGGAGTAAGTGAGAAATAGCAAAGGGGAGGGGAAAGTGAGGGAGGGGGAAGGGAGAGTAGAAAGAAAGGCTTAAGGTTTTAGTGGAGTCCTGTGACATCCCTGAATGACAGGTCAGAGGATGGTAATGTAGACAGAGGGAGAGTCATAAAGGCTTGGGCTTAGGATTGGGTAAAGTATGGTGGGGTAAGCAGTGTTAAGGTTTAGAAAAGCATTTTGGAGAAACTTGGAGGAAATGAGAAGACTGCTGGATTCTCAGGGCAGGGGTGAGGGAGGGGAAATTCTGACAAAGGACAGCATTGGCAGAGACACAAGCAGCTTTGAAACTTCTTGGACTTCAGAAGCTAACCAAACAAAGAAGAGCACCAAAACAGGTAATGAGACTCCATTGGTGACCTACCCTTCCCTGTAAATGGTTATGCATGGTTTATTCCCCGAAGCACCAGAACTTGTCCTAGAAGATCTGACTACTAACTGCTCTTTCTGTGGTATATGAGCAGAGTGGTAGGAATTCTCTTTTAACACATGTACTTAGGAGTCATCTCTTCCCCATTTACAAGTTTCTCTACCCTGCTAGCCATACTGCCTGCATGGCACACAAAGAAAAGGCCATGAGAGAACCATGTCTTTGTGGCCCTAAGAGGGCCTAATATCTTGACTTATGTTATGCACACACACACACACACACACACACACACACACACACACACGTTGGGGAGGATTAGATTGCTGGGTAAAAGGTGAAGTAGTGATCCATGCCTGTCTTAACTTTCTTTTGTGTTCTCAACTTCGACCTTGGAATTTCTTTGAAGCCATATGAATGAAAATGTTCTTACATAGACAGATGATCAAATAAAAGAACCCAAGGCATCTCACACAGATTAATTATCTCACTCCTTCTGTGAACAATCTAGTAGCATAGTTGTGTATGCCTTTATTTTACAATAAGCAGAATCTCAACATAGCTAGGAAGTCATACAGCTAGTAGGCAGTACAGGCCTCTGAGCTCCAACCCCTATGCCTTTTCCACTACAGCATCTCAAATCCCCGAGTACAGTGGTGAGTGCCAAACAAGACTATGGGAGCAGGGAGGTAGGTGGGGTAACACTAAAAAGGAGGAGAAACTGAGAAAGAAAAACTCCATGGCCCTCTTTAATAGTACTTTCTTTTCTCAGGTTCCCTTGACCTTCCCCTCCCCACTTGTCACCCTCCAAACTTCCTATTTCATGTCTTGGAGAATTTAGTTTCCTTAGAAACTAATGTCATACTCCGTTTTCAGATTCCCCAGTGGTTTCCATGACACTTGGGCATTTAGGAACTGTGTATTACTTAAACACATCACAGCTAAAATTTTCTGCCAACCACCTACAAACTGAATCTAGACTCTGAGCAGCCTTAAGGTTCATGTCCTCTATTAATCACTAGCAGTCACTTTCCTGAACAGTCTAATGTGTTTTGTCACAATAACATCTGTGGAAAGCTTTCCCCAGGAGTATGCCCTACATTTCTCTTCCCTACTTAATTCAATACTTGCCTAGCCTAGGAACAGGGACAGAATCACCAATATCTCTACTCTTGACAGCATAACTTAACACTAGCACAAAGAAGGTAGTCCACAGCAAATAACTCAATATGTAAATATTTTTAATGTGAATTTGTCTAGTATTTTTTCTACTAAATATTTACTTTTAAAAAAAGACTTCAAACAGAAACAAAAGAAAAATAGTGTCTTTTATTATTCAAAATTCCCTAGAGCTATGAAGACCAAATGTGGATTTTTTCCAGGACTGAGGATTCATGGAACACAGAGATTTCTGGGAGAGTTATGAGCAAAGCAAGATTGTTTGTCATCTCACCTAGGCTCTACTATTTGCTATTTAGCTATAAAGATTTACTCAATGCACGACTCCTCATTTCAGAAAAGAACTAGTACCATAATAATATATGCACGTACACTTTGAACTAAAAAAGACTTAAAAAAAAGCATACTTCCTTATTCTTACACATGGAGTTAAGGAAGCCCAGAAAAGGGAAATTATTACCTACCATAAATAACATTCTGATATCATGATATCAAATCCAGTGCTCTTTTTTCAAGTTAGGAAGCTATCCCAAGTCAATAATTAAAACTCAGGTCTGGCCAGCACTGAGTGAGGTTGTGTAGACCGTGCTTAATAATGATGTGAGAGAATTGCAATGTGGCCAAAAAGAAAAGAAAAGCAGCAAGCTCTCTAGACAGTTAGCCAGGATAATCGAATGCTAAATTCTGTAGTAGCGACAAATACACTGAAACTGAAATGTATCAGTTGGAAAGATTCACAAGACCTGGGACTGGAGATATGGCTTAGCGGTTAAGAGTACATACTGTTCTTTCATAGAACTCCAGTTCAGTTCCCAGCACCCACATCAGACAACTCATAAATGTTTTTAATTGCAGTTCCAAGGGATCTGACATCTTCTTATGTCCTCTTCAGACAACTGCACTTACACACAGAGAATTAAAAATAAGTATATTTTAAAAAACTCATGAGAACTTCTTGTTATTGACTACTTGATTTTTCATAAACACTGTGCTTCATAAGATGTTATCATTTTTACCTGTTTCCACTACACATATTTATCTTCTTTATAAAAATCAAAGAAATGAAGCCCACTGAATTCAGATTCCTTGTCAGGCTTCATACTTCAAGAACTGTTGTATATAGAAATGAACCCTGCGTGCTGGAAAGATAGCTCTGTCTCTAAAGTGTTTTCTATGTGAAGATGAGGAGCTGAGTTCAGATCCCCAGCTCTTAAAAGTGAGGCATGGAGGCAAAGAGCTGGGAAGGAAGTAGCAGCCGTGTCTCTGGAGCACACTGGTCAGCTAGTCTTCTAAAACTAGTGAAATACCCTGTCTCTAAAAATATGGTAGAGAATAAGAGAAGACATGCCCAACTCAATCTCTGGCCTCCATGTCCCACACATAAAATACACACATCCACATGCTCCCAAAATTTTACTGTCTCGTTCCAAAACTGGGATTCTGGGATGGAGATACAGCTCAGTGTTAAGTGTTTGCCTAGCATGCCCAAGCATGTGCAAGGCCCTGAGTTTGAAAAAAAAATGTTAAAAAGTATGTGAGTGAGCTGGGAGAGTGGGTTCTATCCAGTACACAGCAGTGATTCTCAGGATGAATTCAATGGTTCACAGGATGGGTGACTTTTACTCTGCATTAGCCACTGGAACAGTAGCAAGTCATTAGACACAAGTTCTATTGTCCTACAAAATGATGTTGATTTGTTAAGTAGTTATACATAAGTATTAATTCAAAAAGAATATATTGAAAATCTTCTGCATGTTTACCACAGGCATGTGAAGGAAAGCAGAAAAAAGGAAAGGAGGGTGATACACCCATTTCTTTTTTTCTTTAAATAATATTTTATATTCTTACATATGGATCTCAGTTCCCTCTCCCTCCCTCCTCCCTCCCATGACCTCGACCACCTCTTCTGACCCATTTCCCACCAACTCCATAGGAAGGGATTCTAAACTATAACTTACAGTCACTGTGCAGACAATTTAACCGGAGAAGCCACTATGTTACTGATTCTGCTGTGGAGTAAAGAAAGGTATGTTGAGTTGGGTCTTGCAGGAATCTCACTGGAACAAGAGAAAGGGGGGCATTTTATGTCGACTTTGTGTTAGTCTAAAGTTAGACTCTGTGTTTAGATATCTATAACTAAAACAGTTCAAACCTTATGCTGGAAAATACTTGGCCTGGAGTATTTTTCTGTTTTAGATTTGAGCTTAGTTTTCTCTCCACTTCTAAAGTAATGTATACTTAGTACAAATTTGTATGTGGCAGGCACCTATAACATAAAGCAGTAAATGGTTCGATCTCTTTCCCTTGTCTTCTATTTCACAAGCTGGGAGGTTCCCCCCTCCCTTTATCCTTTTTAAAATTAAATTAGAAACAATCTTATTTTATATATCAATCCCAGTTTCTTCTCTCCGCCATTCTCCCATGTCCCCCACCAACCCTCATCCCATCCCTCTTCTGCTCCATAGAAAGGGTGAAGCCTTCTTTGAGGGACCATCAAAGTCTATCACGTCATTTGGGGCAGGGCCTAGGTTCTTCTCCTCTGGGAGTTTGTTTGTTTGTTTGTTTGTTTTAAGTGGAAACGTATAATCCATTTTTATTTTATTGATTTGATAAGGCTATGGAAAATGATAAGAATGAGGGTCAAACTGCCACCATAGTTTTTTCCTTTTAGTTTTCATGAAGCTATCAAATCAAAGGAATTAAAGTAAATCTTGATCACCTTTCTTCAAATGTTCTTGAGCAGGCAATAAAGCATATGAAAATATTCAGAACAATATCCTGGCCATTAAGTATTTTAAAATCTGGGCTGCAAAGATGACTCAGTGGTTAAGCACACTGTCTGCTTTTCCAGAGGTTCTGAATTCAATTCCCAACAACCACATGATGGCCCTCCTGTAGCTAAAAGTCATACAAGCAGATAGAACACTTATATACATAAATAAATAAATAAATCTTAAAAAGAATTTTAAAATCTAGTGATGGACAAAGGCTCATGGATGCTAAATTCTGCTTTTGCATGAAAGCAATCGAGGTTTTTAACATTCTGTAATGTTTTGATAGGAATGAGTTCCCTCCAGCTATCTTTCCTAGATTTAAATGTTAACGAATTATCTTGGTACATTTTGTAACATCTCTTTCTCAATAATTTTAGCAAATAAATCAGATTGCATGCTAATAAACTGTTTCTGAAGCTGCCATAGTCTTTCCACAGAAGTTATTTGTGCTCCAGTTTTTTTTTCATTGCTGTTGTTGTTGTTGTTGTTGTGTTTTTGAGACAGGATTTTTCTGTGACAGCCCTAGCTGTCCTGAAACTTGCTCTGTAGAGCAGGATGACCTGGAACTCACAGAAATCCACCTTTCTCTGCCTACTGAGTGCTGGGATTAAAGGTGTGAGCCATCACAACCCACCTGTGCTCCAGTTCTTAAGCAATTATATAATTCTAAAAGTGTGCCTTTTCAAAACTATGCATGGATAGATAATTTTTAAAATTCTTGCTTACTGTACTCAATATGGATAATAAGAAATCTACCAGATATTAAATATTAAATGATAAGAGCAACTTAGAGTCAAGAAATTAGGATTAAATTCCTGGATTTGCCACTCTCTGACCATACTTCAGTTAGAAAAAGTATTAAATGAGAAAGATGATGCTACAAAGGTGTTGTGAATGTTAAAATACTACTTAAAATATCTACTATTATAATGTTTATAATAACAACAACCAAAGTCTTCAAGATGCTAAAATGGCTGTTTAAACTCACTTCAGTTCAACAGGCTTGACTAAATACTAGGTACTTACTCTGGGTGACTAAAGAAAGACTGAATTCAGTTTGATATAATTCTTTTATTAAATGATTTATTTTTACAACCAAAGCATTGGCATATGTACCGGTACTCTATTAACTGCATTATCTGAAATGTCAGTACTTCCCTATGTTAGATTGTGTTAACTAGATGATAACAGCATAATTAGTATGAGTTTATCTCTTCATCTATGTAGCCCAACTTAAAGAAATCAGAAAAATAGCTAGTCTTTGTCTCCACCAAAAAGCATTAAATTAAAAAGTTGAAACCCACAAGACAATTTTCATTTTTCATTTCTAATTTGTGTGATTTCTAGGTGAAAATTATTGAAGCTTAAAAGGTCAAACTGTACTGGCCCAAAGTAAATTCTAATGTCTAGAGGAAACAACTGCCATCATGATTTAACATGACCAACAGTGCCTTGCTTCTGTTATTCTGTTCCACTGCAACTCAGATGTGTGAGAAAATTGGTGAAGGGTATTAGTTTGGAGAATGTGGGACATAGTCCAACACACTAGCGGGGAAGTAGGAGGCAGGAACAAATGCCAACAGTAGTCAACTAACTGTGTCTGACTCGGCTCAAATGGAGGGATCATTATGTATTTTGATATGGATGAAAATGGGATATGGCACAAAAACACAGAGCAGTCATATGTTCACAGGACATCTGGCAACCTAAATTTCACATGAGAAAAAGAAAGCATGAAAATTTACAACCGCATAGAACAGAATGTCTGCAATGCTGTAGCTGAGCTCACTGTTTTTCTTAGTATTTCACGTTGCTTTTTTTCCTGTCAGTTATACCACAGATACCACATAATAGGCAACAAGTGAACCAGCTGCACTGCCAGTGAAGCTCGGCTAATTATTAGAAGAAAAGCTGACTAAACTCTAATAAGTTAAAGGCATTCCCACAAAGGTAAATATGGGAAGGAATTGCCATATTTCAACTTGTATTTTTAATACCACCGCCTGCTATAAAATTTGACATATGTTGAAGGAATGGAGGAAAACCAAATCAGGGCCAAATTAAAATAAAAGCACACTTATGAGTTCACAACACTATCAGGCCTTGGTGTCACGTACTTGTAATACTAGCCTCAAAGAGGAAGGAGCAGGGGGACAACTGTTAATTCAAGACCAACCTGGTCCATGGTCCACGTAGTGAGTCCCAGGCTAGTCAAACAGTGAGACCCAGCTCAAGAATATTTTTGTGTATATGTGGTTGTTTGGGTTTTTCTGTTTGTTTGGTTTTGTTCATTTCCTTTTTTTGAGGGAGAAGAGCATGCGGCATAGCTTTGGCTAGCCTAGAACTCATGTAGCTCAGGCTGGACTCATACTCAGGACCATCTTCCTGGATCACCATCCCAAGGATTTCTAGCATGAACCATAATAGCTGGCTAATTTTAATTTTCAATTCAATGTTTTATTTTAATTAACACATAATCACAACAAAATACGACTTAATGAGGTAGCATCCAATGCACTATACATATATACATTGCATCATGTTCAAATTAAGCTAAACATATTTATTTCCACAAATATTTCTAATTTTTTATAATCTAACTTTTAGTTCTTTATGTAATTCATTTTATTTTTCTCCGTTTCCCTTCAGGAAAGTGTAGGTCTCCCAAGAATATTTACTGGACACAGCATAAGAAATTACATTAAGACTAGGAACAAGCCTTCGTATCAAGGGTGTGCTAGGCAGCACAGTTGGAGGAAAAGAGTCCCGAAAACAGGCAAAAGAATCAGAGATAATCCCCACTCCCACTGTCAGGAGTCCCAAAAAAACACCAAGCTACACATCCACATCATGTATGCAGAGGACTTAGAACAGACCCATGCAGACTAAATGAATGACACTTCAGCTCTGTTGTGCTGTGTTCTCCTGGTGTCCTCGGACACTCTGGCTTCCACAAGTCTCTCTCTCTCCCTCTCCCTCTTTCTTTCAACATCTGAAGGAAGAGAACCGATGGTGATCTACAATTAGGACTCTTGCCCCAACTGTGGGTCTCTGCATCTGCTCTTTTCAGCTATCTGATGATGATTGGGTAGAGACCTAGGATTTTAAAAATTTAATAAAATGATTTCTGATGATATTTTGCTATACTCATGGATTGGTGCCTAGCCTAGTAGTGACTTCTTCATGATAAAAACTTTGAGAATAGTTAGTGATTTGAGCCAACCCTAGCAAAAGGCTTTGAACATTAATTCCATGAAAGCCATCATAACAATGATGTTCCAAGCCTGTGGAACGCACATCATGTCAGAACATGACCTGGATGCTAGAAATGGAACTACAGGTTGTCTACCCTCTTGGATTTCAGTCTTTGTCTGGGACAGTTGTTCCTTGCTATTTTACTATTCTCCTATTTTGTAATGGAAATATTTACTTTAAGCCTTTGGATCAGTTGTATTTTATTGGAGTCCACAACTGTCTTATATCTCAGCAAACACTCAATACTTAGACTCTTAAACAATGTTGGCAGTCTTAAGGTTTTGAGAACTTTTAGAGTTAATTACGGGTAATTTTTATTACAAGATGGCCACAAGCCTTTAGGAGACAAAATGAAAATGTGTGGTGTGAATACTGAAATGTCTGTACAGACTCATGTGTTGAATTTTTGAATTCCAGTTAAGGAAGCTATTTTGGAAAGTGGTAGGGACAAGATGGAGGAAGGTTACTAGGAATGTGCCTCTGAAGGTTATGATTTGTTCTTAGCCCCTTCCTTACTGAATGCTTTCTGTCTAGCATGTGGTATGTGTCAGTTGTTTCCATCACTATGATAATCAGCCTCTCACAAGCCAAAGATCAACCAAGCAAATACCATGAACTAAAATCTCTGAAAGTTTTAGCTAAAACAAATAATTCATCACTTTAAGTTGAACTCACGAGTACTCTTTCACAGTAACACAAAAGTAATACATATACTGTGGAGAATTATTAAGGATTGATAAAGTTGGTAACCCTTAAAAGCTGAAAAAGCTAGTCGCCAAAGACCAAAAAAACTGTACAGTTACATTGATTATGAATCCATACCTAAAATTCTCAATTTAATAAATATATTTAGATAGAATAATAGAATAAGGGCAAAGTAAGCAGACAGAAAATGAAAAAGAATGAGAGATTTTATGCATACATACCCATGAGTAATAATCATAAATAAGAATGATGTCATCTGCAGGGAAGTAGATGGAATTTGAGATCATCATATCAAGTGAAATAAGCTGGAAAAACAAATATTGTATGTTTTTGCCCATCTGTAGATTCTAGTTTTTAAAAGGACATGAAGGCAGAAAACATGGAGAGGAAGGAAAAGAGAAAGAGAGAGTAATGTGTTGGGGAGGATATGATCAAGTGTTTTATATACACTTGAAAGTGTTACAAAGAAACCTATTTTGTATGCTCATATATTCAGGAAAAAAAATTTAAAAGAAAAGAATGATTGCTTGTGGGTATGGAATTTATTTGGGGAGTATTGAATGTGTTCTCAAATAAAACAGTGGTTTAGAGTTACACACCATTCTATGAGTATCAAAAAACATTCAACTGTAAGTTTAAATAAGTACATTTTATGGTTTCTGAAAAGCTATTTCAATAATGCTGAAGGAAAATATCTGGGGAATGAAAAATACCATAGATGTTGCATTGATAGCATAAATCCCGCTTTTGCCATTTCCTAGCCGTACTTGGAGAAGGCCAAGTTAACTTTGCCGAACCTTACATTCCTTGTCTGTAAAAGTAAAAGCAAATCCCGAGAGTTGGAACAACTAAATGAGATGATGCATGTAACGAACTAAGTACCACAACTGGCACGTAGTAAATGTTCAATGAATCATAGTTATTATGATCATGTTTCAATAATTCAATCCTTGTCTTAACTTCTTAAACATTCCATTGTGTAATTGGTTTCCTCACAGTAAATTCAAGCAAGCAGTACTAAAACATCCTTAACCCAGTCTCAACATCAATGCTAGATAGGTAGATGAACAGATATTCAGCCATGTTCTTTATTTGTTGCCATGTTTTCTTGCCTACTTTTGGCAGAGAAGTGGGTGATAAAATGAAAGTGAGCACATTACAGAAACGGAATATAAACCCAAGTAAACAGCAGAATGGATATCGTGTCTTTTAATCTTATGGCTATCAGTCTACACACTCATTCAACAAATAGGAAACAGTTGCTATGTGCTAGCCTGTTAGATATTTACATGAACATTAAATGGTAAAAGCAATTTAATGGTTACAAGTTTTAGTGGCAGAAAACAGAGGCACTCCAGCTCAGAAACTCATTAGATGAAGTTATTCTGACAGACTGAGATCCTGCCATGTAAACTGGATCCAAGCAGGATGCATCTATGGTTCCTGACAATATAGGGTTGACTTGGAACTTCAGTTAGAGTGCCAGTGGATAGCTTTGTGTAAACTCAGACCTGGGTTATACAAGCAGTGTCCCCACTCAAGCTTGTACAGTGTCTTCTTATAGTTTGTTTCAGGCCCTTTGCTAAAGTCCTTTAAAATTTGTATCTTCTCAGATTGCCACCGCTTAAGAAACTTAAGGGTATCTATCCATACAACTGAGGAACTATCCTTGACTCTGTGAGAACTTGGTGGACCAGGTGGACTCCTCTTCCAGTGTAGTGTCTGAGAGGTTTCATTTCTATGACAACCTAGTAGATAGCCAGCCCTTTGTCACAAAACAGCTTCAATAACATTCCCTAACAGTAATTTTCTTTTATTAAATTTGATTAGCATATATTCATTGCCCAAAATGATGGATTTCTTTATTGCACTCTCATGTAGGTCTATCATCCATTAGTATTTCATGCTGCTCCCCTGCAGTTGGTTCTCTTCTTACCAAATGGTATCTCTTCTTCTTTCAACTCTTATTTTATGTCTGAGTTTTTCACATGAGAAAGCATAGGATATTAGCTTGTATCTCATTCTCCCTGTTAACTTTTCCCTGCTTCTTAGGATTACCTTCCATAGAAATCACCACCATTCAAATTTCCCTTCTTTATTTTGAGGAAACACAAAGTACATTATTGAAGCCATTTTCATCTCCAAGCAGAGATCATGGTTTGTTGCTCAGGTGTAGGGGAGGAATTTAGAGACTGTGGAGAAATTAGGATTATATTTAAATGTGGAACAAAGATTCACTGGAGTTTTAAGCAGAGAAATAGCTCTCTCTCTCTCTCTCTCTCTCTCTCTCTGTGTGTGTGTGTGTGTATGTGTGTGTGTGTGTAAGAGTTCACGTTGGATTGTATGACGTGACCAGTTCATTTTCAGATTCCTTACTATTGATTGAAAGGAAATTTAATACCTGCAAGAGAACACTAGATATGGAGCCAATAAAATGTGTTTTAATAACACCCAGCTTTACTTCTTCACAGCTGTGAAATCTCAAGAAAGTCCCTTAATCTCTCCAAGTTTTACTCAGCCATTTGTCAAATGAAGACAGTTACATCCCTTTCACCAGCACTGTTGGGAATATCAAACAAAACCTCCCAAAAAGAGAACATTCTTTGTAATCTATAAAAATCCATGTAAATACATGACATTTTTATACTTAGGACATAGTAAAACACATCAGACTGTTTTCAGGTGAAAATGAAGAAATTGTTTCAATGAGTCTTAACTTAGGTACATTGGTGCCAGCTTGGATGTATTGAGGCTTTGAGTAATGACTGATGAATATGTTCCTATAATTTATCACAGTGGATGCTCTAAGATTTGAGAGAAAAGAATTATCTACCTCTTGAAACAGATGGAAAGAGCAGAATAGTTTCCATTCTTTCCTTCCAACAGTTGGATACTATGGAATGTCCTCCATCTGACCTTGAGTGCCTACAAATATCCAATCTTGAGGGTAATAAACTCAATACTAGTTTATCATTATTTTTATCTCAGAATGCAAGTCAAAAATGTAGTGAAATCTTAAATAACAGGGCATTCCCAGTATTCTACAAGTTGCTAACATCTGGGCGAGCCGTTTATCAGTGGAATAGCAAGCATACCAGCAAAAAAATTGATAAATAAATTTAGAGGTGTCACATAACTATGTCCAATCATAATTTAATTATCAGCATCAGCCATCTTACCATTCTGTGTAAGACATCCCACGAATAGAGAACATTTGTTTGTAATAACTCAATCCCTCTTTAGAGGTGATTTCCTCAATTGTTGATTATAAAAGCACATGTTTCATAGAAAGTTTAAAGCGAGAGAGGAACTCAGACCTGGATATCCTCCAAGGAGAGAGTTGTATAGGTGTAACCCACCGAAACTATATCAATTTTGGTTTGAAATTAACTCTAAACAGGATTGCAGTAGGTCGTTCCATACGTACTTGTTGAGTCCTTTCATTGCAGGCAAGCAAATTGTTTCTTGTCACTCTTTTTCAAACACTTTTCCAACTCTGCTTATTTAAGCCTTCTTCTAATTGTAAACACTCAGTTGCTACTACGAATACAAGAGTTAAAAAGACATCCTTTATAATTTCTCTCTTATGTTCCCACCACCATGGAATATATTTTCAGCTGGGCTACAGTACTAAAATAAGAAGCAAGGGGAATGTTTTCATCACATGTTAGTAACTCAGAAAGGAAAATAAAATAAAATACTCAGGGACCAGTACACATCTAAGTCATCTTTACTAACAAAGTTTTGAAAAGAAGAAAAAGCAGGAGTTCACATCCTTGGTTTATACAAGCTTGGAAAATTGAATAACTATCTTAAATAAAAAATAAAATAATAATATACTTTTCACTTTAAGAGAAAAGGAAAAACTACAGGATAAAACACTTGGGTGTGGTGGTAGTGAAAGGATTAAAAACTCTAACAATGAAACAAAATATGGAGCCAAGCACCCACCTTTTCCATTGTAAAATTTGTCTTAATAGTTCTAAATGCTATGTCTCATCACAAATTCTTTCTATTCCCACCATGACCCCTAGTCTAGGTTCTTAGAAATTCCTTTCCCCAATCCTTGCAAGTTGTGTCCTTCCCTGTTCTTTCAGTTTGGACTGTCTTTCAAGCCTTTGAAAGATACCTTCTCTCCCTGCAAAAGCCTCTTTGATTTGACCAGGTAGTTATGCTGTGGTTGTTTATTTTTTTCCAAGTCCCTGGTATTTTTGATCTCCAGCCACATGTATTCTGGGTTTTTAGATAGTTTCCAGGCTCTCTCAGAGTTATTGACTTTTAAAATTCTACCTCCCAGGTATTTTTCCTACCCAGTGTCTGCATTTTGTCAATGCTCTATTTCAAATTTAGAAAAAACAACCTAATGTATTCCTTTGAGGGTTTTTTCACATCCACAAATGATGTTAAATTTTCTGGAATTTCAAAGTTGAAAGGAACCAAGACCAGCTCTCTTAAGTTTTATTGTTCAAGAATTTCATACATGCACATAATGCATTTTGATCAAGTTTATCCCCTTCCCCCTTTACCAAATCTCTCCACTGCACACACTATTTCTTCCCTACTTTATATGGTGGTTCTTTTTAAAAATTAGCTTACTCAACTTGGTGTAGGACCATCTACTGGAACATGATGACCTCTCAGGGGCCTCTTCTCTGAAGGAAACTGGCACTCCTTCTCCCTGCAGCTGTCATTTGCCAATAAAATAGCTCCTCAGAAGGTAGTGGGACTTCATGAGTTCCTCCCTGGGATTTTTGCCAGCTTTACTTTATGTAGGTCCTAGTGCATGGAGTGACAACAGTTAAGAGTTCGTGTATGCCAGATCTTCTGCTAGATCACTTACCTCAGTATGCTTCTTTAGACAAGGGGGTTCAAGAAATAGAATAGTCTCTCTGGGTAGTGAACCTACTCAAGATAATAATTAAGTACCACAAATAAGGCTTTCCTATGATTTAGCTCCTTTGGACAAGTTGCTTTTGTACAGCCAGCAGTATAGTAATACACAGTAGATTTGCAAGAATCAAATGAAGTGATTTACATAAAGTATTGAATTTTGTTTGGTACTTGTAAGTACTTAGTAAATACTAACTAGGAAGAATGGGAGAATGAGAAATATTTTCCATTCAACCTCATGTCTCACCAACAGATCTCTCCACTGAACACTTCATATTGTCTGTTATTCCTTTGATGAATTATATTTTCTTTGTCACCATTCCCTATTTGACTTGTGCATGGTTTCTCCTCTCCCTGAACCTTAAAGATGAGGAATCCTTATATTTTTCTTGTGTTACCCTGGATTCCTATCAATTACATCCTCTTTTGAAAAGTCTTCTTACTGTCCACACTTTCTAGACAAAATTAAAGGAGTCTTCTCTAGACTCAGATCATTTGTATAAATACTGTCTTATTTCTTGCACCATAGACATAGAATTACAAGCCAGACCATAGCACAAATGTTGGTGTTTAACCATACTTGCCTGAAAAGCCTTCAAGAAGCAACCTGAATGTCTAAATATATTGGCAAGAATGTGGAATAATGTTATACACATGCCTAAATGTATTTTTCCTTCTATGCACGTTCATCCATGCATTTGCTGGGGACACCAAATAGGATGTCTCTCAATAGAAAACAATTGAAAGCACACATCTTTAAGGGTTTTGGCAGGTAAAGATATATTGGATTTGTTGCTTTTCTATTATGTTCTTTCTCTGAAGCAAAAGTATGTTTTGCACAGTTGCCTTATATCTACCTTGCCTTTTGTCTACCTTGATAAGATATGGAAAGGAAATATGTATTTCAACCATGCCTTTTTATTATTTAGTAACTTTTTGTAAATTAAAATATAATTCCATCACTTACTCACTTGCCTTTCCTCCCTACAGCCCTTCCCATCCCCTCCCTCTAAACCCTCCTATGTCCTTGTGTCTTAATGAAGCTGTTGACTAAGCAAATAATGAATTCTGTGGAATATGCATATGACAGTTTTTTTAATCTATATAGTTTTTTAAACTGCTCTGTTATCATTCTTTGCATTTTAAATGAACAAAATGATGTAGAAATGCTTTTGTTCTCATAAAATAGAAAATAAAATGCAGATACATAATTTTAAATTGTGGAACTAAATCTTATTTTCTACCTATTAATATATAACAAATTACTTTGAGATAAAATATAGCTTCCTGTATATTACCTATTGATCAAATACTTTTCTAAATAATTTATTTATTTTTGAGATGCATTTGCATTTTTGCTTGCATGCATGTCTGTGTGAGGGTGACAGATCTTGAAGTTACAGACAGTTTGTGAGCTTCCATGTGGGTGCTGGGAATTGAACCCTGGTCCTTTGGAAGAACAATCAGTACTTTGAACAATTGAGCCATCTCTCCAGCCTCCGACCAAAGACTTTTATTCTAAGTACAAGTAGAGCAATCCCTCACTCCAAAGTGGTACTTCAATTGAATCTAACAATTTTTATATGCCACGTTTTATTTTAATTTATTCCAAAGCATTTTAATACCCCTTTTGGTGCATTTTAATCATATGATAATTAATACCTGAATCCTGTGGATTTCTAGATATTCATCTGCTATTGATTTGTAGCTTAACTCAGAGTATATTTGGTCAGTGAATATTCTTCATATGAGTTCAAGAAGTTTTTTTATGAACCATAATATGGCATCTATTTTAAATTCATTTAACATAATTTTATTCTGCTGCTTGGCAACTTGTTCTACAAATATAAATTAGGTTAACTGGTTGATAGTAGTGTTCAGCTGTGATATTTCTGTTGTTTTACTATCTACCTAGTTTTTTACATACTGAAAGCTACAACTAAATGGCTAAATTAGTTCTAGATTTATCATTAATCTGCTTTTGCTTTATGTGCCTTGAAACTCCCTTACCAGCTACGTACACACTTGAGGTTATTTTTTTTTTTGGATGAATAAACCCCTTTTATCATTATTAAGTGCTCCTCTTTATACCTGCGAACATCCTCTGTTATAAAGATGAAATTGGCAGATAAGAATGTGGTCACTCTGCTCTGTTTTGCTTAGTGTTTGCACATTTCACCCACTTAGATAAACAGATTTCAATGTTGATCCTTAAAGCAGATTTCTTGTATAAAGTATATAGCACAGAATTACTTTCCAGCCACTTAATATGTCCTCTTTAAATGGAGCATTTAGACTATTTACACTTAACCTAATATTCAATTTGTCTGAATTTTCATTTATTGCTTTAAATGGTCAATTATCCTTGAGACTGTCTTATGACTGAGAAAAATGAAAAATATATGCTTCTATGTTTCCCTCTCCTTGCACTCCTGTTTTGTGTAATAGATACGCATGTTTCCATTTGTATAATTTTTTACATACCAGAAAATCTTTCTTTAACATTTATTCTAGCATGGGTCTACTCACAAAGAATTCTCCTAGCTTTTGGTTATCTAAAAACAAAACTACATATAATTTCATATGTTTTCAATAAGTAAAGAATTCTATTAACAATTTTTATTTGAAAAATTTCTTGAGAATTTCATAGATGAATACTGTATTCATGTCAATTCTACTCCTCCCATGCCCCTTCACTCCTTAAACTCATGACCTCTTCTTTAATAATATATATGTATGAATATGTTTACATAATATATTTGTTTGTGTGTTGAGTCCATTTAATGTTTCTCTTATGTATACATGTCTAGGACTAACCACTTGGACATGGGTAACCTAACAGGAAGCTCATCCTTGAATAAAACTAGGGGTGAAAATCCCCCCACCCACATTGACCTCTTAGCTAGTGCTGTTATTATAGAGGTCTTGTTTTGGCAACCATATTGTTGAGATTTAAAGGGCACAACTTCCTTGTTATTTTTGGAAAACATTAATTTGAGGTAGCTATCATGGTCCTCTGGTTTTTACAATCTCTGGCAATGTTCCAGAGTCTTAGGTGTAGGGGTTGTATTGGAAATATAACAACTGAACCAGTTACACGTCTTTGTAATAGTCCTCATCACCTGCAAAAGGAAGCTTCTTTGATAAAGAGTGAGAACTACACTTAGTCTGTGGGTATAAAGACAAGTACTTGGAATACAGTTAGAAATTATATTTATTAAGGAAATTTCAGTAAACAGGTTTTCCTCTGTGGTCTATGATCTCCCCAGTCAGGAGTAGTTAGCTAGGGTTACAGAACCACAGGTAAACTCCCTCCTATTAAGTGACCTTCGGTACAATTAGACAGTTAGTTATTGGTTTCCTACAATATAAAAATTCTACCATTGCACCATTGACGATATCTTGCCAGACTAGTCACTGTTGTAGGGCTATTGATTGATTTTTCTCCCTTGGTGGCTTACATAGCACCTTTTAGTACTTGCTCTCAAATTATGTGAAGGGACTTCTCCACTCTTTACCAAAATTTGCTTGAATAGCATTTGCAAAGATATTTACTATCACTATGTCCTTCATTTACCCATAAACAATATGAATTTTTGCTTTGGGTGCTTTGAGAATTCCTCTACAAAAACCAGTAGCCTTCCTATACACAAATGAAAACTACACCATGAAAGAAATCAAGGAAACAATATGATTCACAACAATCTCAAAAATACCTTGTATTAATGTAACCAAAGAAGTAAAGGACTTGTTCAATAAAAACTTTAAGACACACACACACATACATGCACACACACACACACACACACACACACACACACACACACACGCACGCACGCACGCACACACGCAAATTAAATCGGAAATAATACCAGATGGAAAGATCTCCCATTCTCATGGATTGGCAGATTAATATTGTGAAAATATCTTTCATACCAAAAGGAATCTACAGAATAAATGCAACCCCCATTAAAATTCTAATGCAATAATGCAATTCTTTACAGAAATTGAAAAAATATTAAATTAAATATAGAAATACAAAAATCACAGTATAGCCAAAACATTGCTAAACAACAACAACAGATTACTAGAGGGATCATCATCCCAGATTTCAAGTTACACTACAGAGCTATGGTAATGGAAACAGCATGACACTGGCACTGGCATAAAAACAAAGACAATATGGAATAGAAGTGGAATAGAAGTGATGATCCACATATGATTCCATACTACTACAGTCATTTGTTTTTAACAAAGAAGCCAGCAATACATATTGAAGGAGGAAAAAACCAACATCTTCAATAAACAGTGCTGATGAAAATGAGTAGCTACTTGTAGCAGAATGAAATTTGATCCTTATTTCTCATGCTGCATGAAACTCAACCCCAAATAGATCAAGAACCTCAACATTTGATAGTTTGAATCTGATAGAGGAGAAAGTAAGGAGTGGGCTTAAACTCACTGGCACAAGAAGGACTTTCTGAACAAGACCTTAATAGTGCAGGCATTAGTATCAACAATTAGTAAATGGGACCTTATGAAAATAAAAATGTTTCATACAAAAAGGATATCAATGCTAGAGTAAAGAGGTAGCTTGCACAATGGGGAAAATCTTTACCAACTATACATAAGATAGAAGGTCAGTGTCTAAAATATACTTTAAAAAATTAAATAAACATTAAGAAAACAAACAAGCCAAATAAAAATGGGGCATATAACTAAACAAATATATCAACAGACGAAAAAGAAACAGGTGAGAATTTAAAAAAAAAAAATCCTTAGCCAACAGGAAAGTGTTAATTAAAACTACTTTGATATTGCTTTAGATCCCAGTCAAAATGGCTAAGATTAAAAACACAAATGACAACATATGTTATCATGGCTACAGGGAAAAACAAACACTTATTCACTGCTAAGAGGAATGCAAACTGATGCACCCTTGTGAAAATCAGTGTGGATGTTCCTCCAAAACTAAAAATAATTCAGTTATACCCTTCTTAGGTATATATCCAAAAGGCCTCATCACCTACTCAAGAGATACCTGCTTATCGATGTTCATCTACTCACAATAGCTAGGAAATGCAAATGACCTAGATGTCTATCAACTGATAAATGGATAAAGAAAACATGGTATATTTCACAATGGAATTTTATTCAACCATTAGAATAAAATGAAATTCACGGGTAAACAAATGTAGATGAAAATGATCGTTCTGAGTATCCAGAAAAACAAACATCATGTGTGCTCTCATCTGTAGATGCTATCTCGGAATCTTCAGATATGTGTTTCATTTAGAGTACCCTGACAGATCAGAAAATTTCTAAGAGGCCTTGAGGAGGGATTTTTCTAGGGAGGGAAGATAAAATACACTAGTATAAAGTCTTGAAAAAGGAATAATGGAATAGAAACACAGAGGGTTAAAGTGGGGTGGAAAAGCAAGGGTAGGGTAAATGAGGGAGTAAAGGGAAGGATAACTAAACCTTTCAAAAAAAGACATAAGGACACCTATCACTACAGAAACTTCCTAATATATATATATACACACATACATAAAGAGTGGTAAAATATACTTGCCCTATAACACAGTAACAATGCCCTTACTAGATACAAGAGGCTAACAAAAAGCCCAGTGCCAGAAATTGGCTACATCCTTTGGAGTCATTGAACAATGAGGTCTCATAGACCCCCAAACGTTATAGGCTATTGATATCTATTGCTCTTTGTGATCCCCCAGAACTTGGAAGAAAAACCCTACAGCTAAAAATAATATGTACTTGAGTCATTGACTATGATGAAACAAAAGTTGGAGTGGACCTAGAATATTTATTCCTATTGATGAGTTTTCATAGCACTGGAAGGCACAATGCAAGCTCATAGAGAAGAAAACTAGTTATCAATTATACCCAGCTGTGGTATAAATCTACAAGGTACAAAAATGATGGCCTGGCAAAACATGCCCAGTATTGCAATGGTGGCATGAACAATGTGGGAGTAACTAACTACTTTCTGATTAAATATAAGTCCCATTCCATAAGATGAAATCCATTCCTGACACCTTTGTTGAACAAAGCACCTAATACTAGACAGGTTATGGGCCTTAGAAGAGAACCTACTACTATTAATGCTGCTAAATGGACATGGTATTTCTTCTAATGAGTTATTATATTCATAGATAGTATGTATCTAGGCTGAGAGAGTATCCCTCTATGTGGAATGGGCTCCCAAAGTCCATTCGTGTACTAGGAATAAATACTGATCCTCTACCAGAGGCCCCACAGACTGTCCAGGCCTCCTAACGGACATCCACGTTCAGGAGGCCTGCTTCAGTCCTATGCTGGCTTCCCAGCTGTCAGTCTGGGGTTCATGAGCTCTCCCTTGGTCAGGTCAGCTACATTACCAGATTTTTAAAACAAAGTCTTGACATTTAAGAGCCACGAAGATGATTAGGGTATTTGATTCATATTGTAGAAGATGTATCTTGTCTTTTTCATATTCAGGGTAACAACTAAGAGGGAATTTACCTGAGTTTTCACTGCTGTATCTACTCAAAGAGTCTCTGGATCACCACCATTTGCAAGAATTGTTTTCCAAAAAAGACAGACTGTTCAGTAAAATTTGAAAATTTTCATTACCACTTCTAAATAGCCATTGATATGGAAAATAAGATTGTTTTTAATTTAAATTTAAAAAAGGTGGAAAAAAAGTCTGGTAATGTAATGATTGAATATTTTCACAGCACAAACCCCATCAGCCAGATATTCAGGTAGTTACTAGGTCTGAAAGTCGTTATGACACCCCTTTCCTCTCCCACAGCCACACCATTAATACAGAAACCCCTACATAAGATACTAGGCACAGCCCCAACTGGCCTCAATGGGAGTTGTTACCTAAGGATTAAGCTGGAATCTCAGCCGTTGCTCTTCTGAAAGCTGCAAAGATCACATCGTTAAACTATGTCTAGGGAGGAAAAAAGAAGCTATTCATGGCCTCAGAACACATGCCTATGTTTCAGTTCCAAATGCTTATACATTTGCATCTGTTTTCATTCTTGGAAATGTGATTGCCATTTTTAGGATTATGGTAACAGACAAATATTGTACTGTGAGAATCTTTCCATTGCTGTTCTGAATCGTGCACTCCGGAAACATCCTTGGAACATTTGGAATGACTGATGGTTTTGTGATTATATTTCATAGGAATGGGCAATGTAACCGAACAGGTGTGGGGAATGGAAAAAGAAATGCAAGAGTCTGGAGGATTTACTTCTCCAAACTGCTTCTACTACAGGCTGTGTCTGAATAAGCCATTTCATTTTCTGGATCCATTTCCTAATGTGTATAATTAGGGGAGTCACACAAAATCAGAGTAGCTAATCTTACTCTGTGAACCACACTGAGTTGAAGGACAACCCCCAAAGTAAAAAGAAGTAAAACAAGTAATTCTCAGGGGGAAAAAAGAAACATCACAGAGGGTTTCAAAATAAAAGTTTCTCTACTCTTACCCCCTTAAAAACTTCTCAGAGGTAACAGTGTTAACAGCTTTGTGTAGTTTTCAGCCTTTTTATGTATATGTGAACATTCATGTAATACTTGGCATTTTTAAAAGTTGAGAGCATAAATGCATAAATAAAGATGACCTTAAGTCAAGCAAGCAGTCTTAATTTTTATGTTTTTATTGTGTCTTCCTGAACTTGTGTTAATTCTCATAAAGCACAAATCCCTGAATGTAAAACAAAAATTAAAATATTACATGTAAACTTTTAGCGATTGTTTGGGGAGTATTTTCTACACTTAATCAAAAAGTCATTTTTTTGCACAAATACATTTATGATTCTGACTTGGTAACCCTTAATGACACATAAACTATAGTTTTATGCCAGTTGTCACATTTACAAAACCTTGGCTACCCACAAAATGATAGCCAACTATGGTATTAAATCATTTTATGTACTTTCAAATCAATTATTCCACTAGTTTTACTAAAATTTTTATAATACATAAAGCCTTGGAGCATATGTGCCTATGGCAATTTAAACAATATGATTCAATTTAGAATAGTATCTCTAAGATTTATCCACATTACAGCTTGTACTTTATCCATTTTATGCCTATTTTATGTCTATTCAATATTTTAATCTATTCATCAGTGAATTAATATCTTGTTTCTGTTTTCAGGTATTATGAGTTAGGTCACTGAAAATCATTAGTGTACAACTTTTAACATTTCTTTTATTATTTATTTTTTGAGAATTTCATACATGAGTGCTATATTTGTATTATTTCTACCTCGGCTTTTCTCCTTCCAACTTCTCCTATGTACCCCCCACTACTTCTCAGCTTCATGACAGCTTCTTCTTTGTTAGTATTACATACATACATACATACATATGTAAATATGTATATGTAAAAACAAGCTATGGAGTCCATTTAGCATTGCTCATATGTATATTATTTAGGGCTGACCAAAACCAGGTAAAGACTCAACAGTAAAAGAAAACTATAGAGTTCAAAATTTTTTGAACATCTGTTATTAATTTTTTTTAGTGTATACCTAAGACTTAAAGGGAAGAAACAACATCAGAAAAGAGCACATACTGTTCCATCCAGTTTATATGAAATGTAGAGAATAGGCAAATCCATCATCAGTTTAGTGGCTTCCAAAGGCTGGGAGGAGTCTAAAACAGAAAGTCATTGCTTCATGGGTACAGAAAATTCTTTTGGAGGTGATCAAAAATGCTCTAAAAGTAGCTCTGACGGGCTAGAGAGCAATGTAAATGTGCTAAAATACACTGACCTGCACAGTATACAAATACTTAGGATAATGAATCTGATATTATATGATGCTTACCTTTAATATAAATCCATTTCATTATGTCATGCCACATTATGCCATGGGTTTTTTTGTTTTTGTTTTTCAGTCTTATTTTGAAGCAATTCTAGGGGGTTGCACAACAATTGGAAAAATAAGTATTCAGAAAAATGCAAGGAAAATTTAGACGTTATAAAGACAGTACAGAGAGATGTAACCTTCACCCAGCTTTCCTGGTATTAACATCTAACAGCCATTACACAATCACCGAAATGAGAAACTTACCTAAAATCTCTCAAAATTCACAGATTGTTCTACTGATGTGCTTCTTCTGCTTTAATACAATATTGAATATAAGATTCATGGCAGTGATTGCTTCTAGCATGTTATTTAAATCTGTTCCAGTTTTTTTTTTTTAAGTTTCAAAATTTTTCCTTGGTATAGACAATCTTGATACTTTTGAAATGAGTTGTTTAGATACTAAATAGCTGTCAATTTGGGTTCCTCTGATGTTTTCTCTTTATTACACTGAGGTCATTTACTTTTTCTGCAGGAGCCTCTCCCCCGACCCCTCTTTCTACACACACACACACACACACACACACACACACACGCATACACACACACACACACACACACACACACACACACAGAGCACTGCAGAGGTGTTGATAAAACGCATGATCACTGGACATGTTAAATCTGATCTATCACATGGTTTCAGTATTTTCTGCTGGGTTTCTCCTCCATAAAATTGCTAGTTTTCCCTTTGCAATTCACACTAAAATTTTGAGAAAGAGCATACACCTTTTATCTACACCATGGGAAGGTATACATGCCTGAAAATGCAAACCTGGACAAAAGTCTACATCTAAGGATGTCACAGATCCTAAGGGAAAATGTACATTGAGTTTCATGTCTTGCTATTAGGTCTTTGATTAATTTTGAATTGGCTTTTTATATAGGATAAGTATATGGTTCTACTTTCATTATTTTATTATTCACATTATTTATGTGAATATCCAGTTCCTTACCATCATTTGTTGCAATATCCAGTTCCCTACTATCATTTGTTGAAGAGGCTATCTTATTATCAAAGTATATTAATGACATTTTTCCAAAGATTAGGCAGCTCTGGCTATATGGATTTATTTCTGGGTCCTCTGTTCTAATCTAGCACCATAATGATGTTTTTGTTACCATGGCTCTGTGTATAAGTTGAAACTAGTTATTGTGATACTTCAACATTGATAATTCTGAATAGGATTGTTTTTGGCTGCTCAAGGTCTTCTGTAGCTCTACATAAATTTCAGAACTTTTTCTTAATTTTTATCGAAAATGGTTTTGGACTTTTGATGGGTATTTTGTTAAGTCTGTACATCACTTTAGGTAATATGTTTATCTTCAAAATATTAGCTCTACCAATCTATGAGTATGGGAAGTCTTTTCATTATCTAGCATCCTATTCAAGTTTCATTCTTCTTAAGTGTATTAAAGTGTTTATGGTGGTGGTGTTTTGCATTCTGGTTAGATTTGTTCCTAAATATTTTTCAAGTTCTTGTGACTAGGACTCTTTCCTTATTTCTTTCTCTTTAAGTTTGTCATTGGTATACAAAAAAGTTGAAATATTTTTATATGTTGATTTTGTATCCTGCTACTTTGCTAAAAATGTTTATTCAGTCTAAAATATTTTTCATTTAGATTTTAGGCTCATTAAGCATAGGATCAAGATGCCACCAAATGGTAGTGTTTTAATTATTCCATTCCTATTTTTATCCATTTTGTTCTTTCTCTCATTTTATTGCCCCATCTAAGGCTTCAGTCACTGTATTGAGTAAGAGTAGTGATTAAGCATCTCCTATTTCATCTATTTCATTTTTCATCATTTGATATACATTGGCTACAAGTTTGTCACAAGATTTGGTCTGCTGAAGTATGTTCTTTTTGGGCCTAAATCCATAAACTTTTATCATGAAGACATGATGAGCATTATCAAAGACATATTCTTTTAAAAATCTTTTTCCTAAGGCAATTTTTTACCTCTATTGATATGAACATGCAATTTCTAACCTTATCTCAATTTATGTGCTGTATTACATTTATTTGTCTGAGTATTGAAACATAATAAATCAATGAGATGAAGTCAACTTGGGCATGGTATACAAACTTTGGGAGATTCATATATTATAGTAGTAGTAGACTTCACATTTTTTTCTTTATTCACTTTGACTCCACATATTTTTTCCTTATTCATGTTGAATATAGTATTTTCTCATCTTTGTTTACTATTCCAGATATTGTTCTTTTCTACTTGACTCTTATGTTTTTGGTTGTGAGCCTAGCCTTTAACAGCTGAGCCATCTCTCCAGCCCTCTACTTGACTCTTTTTAGTGATGATTTTCACTGTTGTTTACTTGACTATTTTATTTATTTTACAAGATTTTATTTTTATTTATATGAAAATGTTTGTGTCTGTATGTAAATTTGTGTACTTGAGCACATTGTCCACAGAGGGAGGGGGTCATATCCTCTGGCTATGAAAGTTATAATTTATCCATTCTGAATTCTAGGAACTGAGAACCAGTCCTCTGTAAGTCTTAAACAAGTCTTAAACTGAATCTTTCTTCAGTTCATATTTAGTTAGGTAGGTAGGGATATAGGGAGGCAGGTAGCTTTATTAATTTTGTTCTTTCACAGTTACATATATGTACAAAACGCATACTGACCACTCTCATACAATATCCTCTCTCGTTTCCTAACTACTGTTTTCTACCTCTCCACTTCCCTAAAAGTCTACTTTTCACATTCACATCTGTTTGTTTTGTTTTGTGACCCACTAAGTTTACCCAGGACCATCTGTGTGACCACTGGTTTAGTGCTATCTGTTGGAGTTTGGTGGGCCCATTGAGGGGGGCACAGCTGAAGACAATGATTCCTTCTCTCTAAGAATCTATCACTATCCAATAATTCAGCAGCAAGGGGTAGGGTTCAATGATCCCTTTCATGACTCATTGTTAACACAACCAGTCTTGTGTATGCCAAGTAACGTTAACTAAAGTCATAACTTCAGGATTTCAACAGTTGTATTGATTTTAGAGGATGGCATTTATCAGCCATTTACCCTACTCTTTGAGTCTTATATGCTTCTCATCTTCTCTTCTATAATTATATCTAAGCTTTTGATGTGGTGGTATGGATGTCTTATACCACCTCACATGGTAGAATTTTAGAGCCAGTTCGTGTAACCATCATTTATTTTCAGTTGGTCAGCCATTAGTTTATGTGTTCACTGCAAAGTGAGGTTTCTCTGATTAAGGCTAAAAGTAGCTTTTGTTTATAACTATAAACATAGGTATTTAGAAGGCAGTAAATTTAGTTAATCAACAGTAGTAAATTACCCCTTAGGCCTATGACTCACCCAGGCATGGACACATAACTAGGTTTATAGCACTAGGCATGGGCTCCATCTTATAAAGTGGTTCTCAGATCCAATCAGAAGGTGGCTGGCTACCCTCACAAGCAAGTTAGTTGTGTAGTTTATATAGTTCACATCTATAAACTATTCATACTTTTTCTCCATCAATAGCCCACATGGGGGACAGCAGCATTTGTGTAAGGCTGTAAATATAAATATTACAAGGAGATTTTAACTACATGTCAATTTAGCAAAACAATGACAGTAAGTTCATCCTTAGGGACTGAGATTCCCCAAGCCATAGTTCTTTATCCAGACTCACACTACCAGATATGTATCCCCTTTTGGAGATTAGGCCTCACATTCAATAAGAAAACAGTCAGTTACCCCAAAATTTAATATGTCACTTTTGTACCAGTGGGAAGGGTTTTATGGCAAAATATTGTTTTGGGAGAGTCTGAGGACTGGTCAAGAACATATAGGGAGATATTCCACATCTGGCACATAGTTTTCCTTTTTTCATGTTTTGTTTGTTTAGGCACAAGGACGTTTATGTAAAGACCTATGGTTTCTAGGAGCAACATTATCATTTCATGAAGGGTATTTCTCAAACGTGTAAAAAATTAATTATATCCCTTAGTTACTTGATAATTTACTAGGTTTTTATATGGCTTTTCTCTAAATGCATGGAACTTATTTCATTTCCCAATTATAATGAAATAATTTATTTTAAAATAGATCAAAGATTTATAAGTAGGAGTTAAGCTTATAAAACTTTTAGAGAAAGTCCAAGAGCTGCATCTTTGTGATATTGCATTTAGTGATGAATTCTTGCAAATGGTACTGCAACAAAATCAGAAAAAAAGGACAGGTTATATTACATCAAAATTAAAATATCTTTGATTCAAACATACTACCAATAAAACAAAGAGATAACACACAGAATTGGAGAAGGTATTTTAAAATAATGGATCTGGTAAGTGTCCAGTTTTCAAAATACCTTCTTTGATTCTGTGTGTTATCAACAAAATATTTGTATAGGCATTTGTATGGTTAGTAAGCACATAAATATTTACAATGCCATTAGCCAGTAGAGAAGTACTAGAGGAGGAGGCAGATCATTGAGAGTAAGACCTTGGGAGTATATTGTCACTGCCCATTTCTTCTTCATTTTACCTATGTCTTGATTATGGTGACATGAACTATGACTTCTTGTCCATTATGAACAGAACACTCTGAAACCATGAGCCAAAATAAATGTCTTCTCTTAATATGTTCTCTTATGACATTATGATAAACTAATACAGAAAACTGGTACCAGAGGGGAAGCTCATTACTGTTATTAAAATTGTCCATAAAGTTCTTAAATCTTTGGAACTAGATTATGTGGGGGGTGGGGTGAATTTTAAAGAGTGTGGAGATGTAGGCTTGAGAATGTTTAGCTACAATCACAGCATGCATGAAAGTACTTTAAAAGACCAGAATGCTGAAGTGATAAAGACAATGAAGGCCAGGATCTTGAGGTCTCATAAAGAAGTAAGGATTTTACTAAGCATAAAACTAGATCCATTGTCTTAGATAGGGTTTCTAATGTTGTGAAGAGACACTATGACCATGACAACTCTTGTAAAGAAAAACATTTAATTAGGGCTGATTTACAGTTCAAATGATTAATCCATTATTATCATTGCTGGAAGTATGGCAGCATGCAGGCAGACATGGTAAACCTGCAAGCCAACCACAAGTGGCACAATTTCTCCAAGGCTGTACCTACTCCAACAAGGCCATGCCATGTTGCTGATGGTTCTTGTCCCACCAAGTCCCGCCGCTTCAACACCAAATAAACACATGGATGCCTTATTATTTATAAAAATATTAGTATTCTACCCCATCCCCATGCACACCCAGAATTCTCCTCATCTCCTAGTCCCTCATATCTTCCTGTCTTTATTGGCCAAACAGTGTTTTATTCATCAACCAATAAAAGAAACAATATATACAGAAGACCATCCCCTCATCAATACTTCCTAAAAGCACCATTCCCTGTTGGCCAGTGGGAGCCATTTTCTTATTTATTTATTTATTTATTTATTTATTTATTTATTTTATATAACCAAGTCCATTTAAATGAAAACAAACATTTATAGACAATATTTGGGAATTTGGGCGTCATTCTTTCCAAACTACTTCCTGCTGGTAAGGGGCACTGTCATGGGGGATTCGAAGAAGATTCAGAAATCCTGGCTGTAGTCTGTAAGGCTGCTTTGTCCAGCTGTTTTGAATGTAGGATCACCTGGTACTCTGTTTCAGGTGGTCTGGCTTGATCAAACCACATTAGTCTGGAAGGAATCCACATCTTTTCATTTTCTGTGGAAACAAAAATAGAAATCCTTTTCCCCAGTAACTTGTCCCTGAACTTAAATTTTGGAATCAAAGCATTTTTTTTATTTAATTTATTATTTTACATATCGATCCCAGTTCCCTCTCCCTCCCTCCCTCCCTCCCTCCCTTCTTCCCTCCCTTTTACCCTCTCTGCCCTCTCACATGTACTCTAACCACCCTCCCCTCCCATCCCCCCACCCCAATTCCATATGTAGGGGAATGCCATCCAGTAGGGGTCATGTAGGTCTGACAGGTCATGTGAAGTAGGGACTAGGGCTTCTCTCCTGTCTCTAGATTAAGGCAGTTATCCCTTCATGGGGGATGTGTTTGCAAAGTCCTTTTGCGCACCAGGCATACATCCTGGCTCCACTGTCTGAGGTCCCTTAGACTTCTCAGTCCTTCTGGCTGAGACCCATATTCAGGGGGGCCTGAGTCAGTGCCATGCTGGCTTCCCAGCTATCAGTCTGGTGGCCAGTTAGCTCCTCCTCGTTCAGGTAAGCTGTCTCTATGTGTTTCTGCCGCCTGGTCTTGTCCTCCAGTGGGAGCCATTTTCATTCAAACAACCACATTAATTCATGCCACAAAACAACTATTTTTTGCATAGGTCTTTGGACTTTGAACAAGGATAAATTAAAAAAAAACTCAATAATTGGGCAGAGAAATTTTCAAAGAAGAATAACATTCAGACTGAAGCATGGTCATTGCTGGATGCTCTTAGGTCTGTAATGACACTAGAGAAAAAAGATATTTGGAAAAATCTGAAATTTATCCAGAAAAATTAATTATGTGCATATTAAAAATAAACATAAACTTCAACAAAATAAAAGAGATTGGTACCATTAAATTAAAACCTGGTGTTACATTGGAAAAAAATCTAACAAGGCTTTGTAGCATCCCAGGAATCATCCTACCCATTTCAGACTCAAAGATATAAAATTGTGAACTCATCTGAAAGGCATTCTCCTAAGAAGAGAGAATTACTGGGATGGCCCTCTCTAACAGGGCCATCTAGGGAAGTGTTTTGCTAGTTTCAGCAGCCCAGGCATTCAGAGGCTGATGTAGATAGGCTGGGCATACATACTGCTTTAGCTGGTAGCAGTCCTCAACATCATCCTAGTGATGCTGGTTTTGTAGGAATGTAGAATACACAAACAGTGGCGTCATAGAGGCTGCCACAAAGATTATAAAGAAAAGCCTAAGAGGCCAGGCAATGTGTCATGGGATCTCTCAGATAGCCCAGTGTTTGAAGAATAAATCGTACCCTGCAGTGGAGAACTCAGGATGTTAGACATACCAGGAATGTGGAACACTGCTGAGGAATGCTATAGGCAGTGATAGAGTCACTCCAAAAGAGAGATTATATGGGTTGAAACGTTAAAGTTCCCAAGTTTCAAAAGTTCCCAAGACAGTTGGAGTTCAAACAATATGTTGCCTCTACTGAGTTTCAGTATTGCTCCAATGTGCTAGTCTCTTATCCCTTCATTTTATGATAGGAATGCTTATCCATTGCCATTGCATATTAGAAGTACTTAGTTTTCTTTTTGAATTTTCAGGAGTTTAAAGAGACCTTGAGTCTCAGAGGAGATTCTAGACAGACTTTTGAAAACTTCTGGAACTCTTAAGTCTTTAGAGACTCACATACATTGACTAAGTGTGTTTTGCAACATGAAGTGGGCATAGGCTTTGAGAGCACAGGAGCAAAATTTTATCATTTGAAAATTAAATGGTTCCACAAGTACATGTGTTTGGTTCCCAGATAGTGGTAATACTTCAGAATGTTGTAAAAATTTTATAAGGCTGGACTAGCTGGACGTAGATCACTGAGAATGGCCTCTTGGGGGTATCTTGCCCATGAAACTTGCAGCTTCTTTCTCTCTGTTGCTTAGTCAGCCAGGAAGTGAACAACTCTCCTCTGTCACCTCCTTTCAGTGCCATAATGCTGTACCAAATGTTATTAAGACAAGTGGTCCATGTCCTAAACCCTGTGAAATAATAAGCCAAAAGAAATCTTTTATTCTTTAAGTTGTTTCTGTAAGTAATTTTACCAGAGTAATGAGATTATAATTAATGCAAATGGCCAATGTATGAAAACACTAATCCTAGCCATCACTGCTGCAAATCTAATTATATCGAGAAATCATCACACCTCAGTTACAATAGCTGTTTTCAGATCAAAGATAACAAATGTTGGTCAGGATATGGAGAAAAAAAGAACTATTATAAACTATTTGATGACATTGTAAATCAGCACAATCAGTATAGCCAAAAGTATAATGGATATGAAAAACCTAAAAATTGATCTACTGTGTGATTCAGCTAGTACACTCTGTACATAAACACAGAGGAAATGAAGTCACCATAGCAGTTATAGCTACATTCTCATGTTTATTGAAACACTATTCACAATAGTTAAGATATGGAATCAGTCTAGTTTCCCATCAATGCATGAATGGATAAAGACAATGTGGTACATATATACACAATGGCAAAATTATCAGCTGGAAAGAAAAATAAAATTCTTTCATTTCAACAAAATGGAAGGAACTAAAGTACAGTAATCTAAGTGAAGTAAGCCAAAGACAAACACCATTCTCTCTCAGATTTGGAAGCAAAAAATAAGTCAACTTGAAGTTAAAGTAACTAAAAGTTAACCTAATGTACAGTTTTTATAAACTTGAATAGAGAAATTTTCAGTCATCAAGCATAAAGAAATGGAGAAGAGAGGGAAATGTTTTGACTTGGTGATTGCACAGTATTGAAGTATAACACTGCACTTCTATGCTGGCTAGTTTTCAACTTGATACAGGCTAGAGTCATTGGAGAGCCTGGATCCTCAATTGAGAAAAAAAAGCTTTCATAAGATTGGGCTGCAGGCAAGCCTGTAAGGCATTTTCTTAATTAGTGGTTGATGGGGTAGGGCTCAGCCCACTCTGGGCGATAGTATCTCTGAGCTGTTGGCCCTTGTTTCTATGAGAGAGCAGACTGAGCAAGCCAGGGGAAGCAAGCCAGTAATCAGCACTCCTCCATGGACTCTGCATCAGCTCCTGCATCAATGTTGCTACTCCGCCTTAGTTCCTGTCCCAACTTCCTTTGACGATGAACAGTGATGTGGAAGTGTAAGCCAAATGAGCCCTTTCTTTCCCATCTCGCCTTTTTGGTCACGGTGTTTCATCATAGAAACCTACTAACACAGAAATTGGTAACAGGATTGTGGAGTATTGGTGTAACGAGGATTACAGAAGGACTTTGGAATGGCTAGAAAAGCCATTCAGTGATAAGAGCATAGTGGGCTTCTCTGTAAGAGCTTGAATGATAAGAACGTTGAGAGTAGTGCTGAAACAGAGGCCTGGCTTGTGAAGTTTCAGAGAGAAGCAAGGACTCAACACTAGGTCATTTGTGTGAAGAATATGGGGCAAAGAACCAACTGTGATTAAAAAGAGAGCAGCAGCATTGAGGTGAAATCCTCTGGGAAGTATTTCCTCGGGATCAGCATACAGAATATGTGGTCCAAACTTGGTAGTGTAAGAGTCACCCAGATGGCCCTGGTTTTGAAGGCATGAAGGGGCTGTGGAGAGAAGCTGAGGGTTGGTACTGTGTGGCATGGTTGGAGTCCCTGAAGAGAGCCCAGGTGAGGCTATCAGTGAAAGTGCAGCCCAGGTAGCCCAGAAGTCTCAAGCCTTTTCGAGATGCCAGGATCATAGGATGACCAACAAGAACAGAAGCAGCAGTGGAGTAGAACCAACTGGAGTCTAGAAGAAATGCTGTGTAAGCTGCAGCAATAGAAACCCTAGGTAAGGCAACTCCATTAATACATTAATACATGTTAATATAGATAAAAATCTTTGTCATATATATCCAACATGCATACTTCTTCAAAGACAGTTACTTTCAGTGCATTTTGTAAATTTATACACTATAAACACTTATTTCTTTACATGTCTCATAATTTTATTTAGAATATTGAATATTTTCTATATGGCGTAATGTGTAAGCTTCAGAAGTCAGATTTTCCATCGCTAACAGGCTTTTAAAACTTTACTGAACTTTTAAAATTAATTTTGTGACATCTGTATTCTGTGTCTTATCTAGTCACTGAAGTGTCTGTTCAGTCAACTTAATGGTCAGCTAGTAATTGTCCAGTGATTTTCTTAAACATCTAAAACTAATAATATTCCCAATCTTTTCAAAGAACTGTGTGCATGCACACACATATGGTATGTGGTGTGACACACTTCCTTAATTTCCTGCTTGCAGAGAGCCCCAACTTAAGCTATAACTATTAATTTAGAGCCTTTTCTGGTCTTTTCTGAGCATGTGCACTATCCAGAGTATTCACAGATCCAATACTTACATGAAGACTCCTAGAGTCTCAGGAATGTATAACAAATTTTCAAAATCCCTCTTGGTGTCTAATTCTACAACTTTTCCTTAAGACTTTTGGCTAGTTTATTGTTTGTACCATCTGTTATTGTCCATTTTAGAAAACTTAAATCATTGTGTCTAAATATTTTCAACATAGGAAAAGTACATTTCCCACAAAATGACCTCTGAGTCAAATTAAATAAAGTCAGCCATCCAAGGCAGTAATGTCTTCTAGCAAACCAACAAATATGTTAAATAATGAAAGTTTTATTTCAAAACTTCATTTCCAGAAAATTATTCTCATTCTTCTGCTGCTGGTTTTTACACAACTGAGAATTATTGGTTTTTAAGCCTTCTTCAGCAATGGGGGGGTAGGGTATAATACCACAGATTTCCCTATCTTACTGTCATCTGAGCTTGATGTACACAATATGACTTCTCTTTAACATAATTAGGATGCCAATGTTGGCTATTTTTACCTCTTTCTAGTAAAAATATTGTCAGTTGTTCTGAAGAAAATGCTCTTTAACCTGCTCTTGATCAGGAGTTTAAGAATAGTGTATGTCCCTTATTTCCTTCAAAATACCAGAGCAGAGGAAGTTTAGCATGAACAAGACTCTTTGATCTCTGTCAACTTGAATTATAGAAATTTGCTTTCCTAGAAACCTGGGTAGGAAGGAGAAATGTGACAATATATAAAGCAGATGAGCATATGTCATTAAGAATATTGTCTTCATTCTAATTTCAATAGATATTTATGTAATTCATTGGAATAAGTTACAGTTTATTTCAATCCCTTCTCCCAGTATTCCATTGTCCAGTAAACTGGATCAGTGAACAAAAGTGCTTCATAACAAGCCTGACCATCTTGTGTGCAATCCTTAAGACCCATAAGGTAGGAAGAGAACCATAACTCTTACAAATTGTCCTCTGACCTCCACATGTATGCTTTGGCACAGGCATGCTCATGTGCATGCAACACACACACACACACACACACACACACACACACACACACACACACACACAGAGAGAGAGAGAGAGAGAGAGACAGAGACAGAGACAGAGACAGAGAGCATAAATAAAAAATGGAATTTGATTTTTTTTTTCATTTCCACCAAGGGTGACAGTTTTGGATAGAGATCAAACTGAAGTTAAAATTGGAAAATAGCCCCAGATATAATACCAAAATACACCACCATACAATGGTTTCCAAAAAAGTCTTATAACTCAAGATCAAAGAAGCGAATTCTTAGAGAATAGAATTTTAAATTGGTGTCCTAATTTACTCAGTCACAATGCTCGTGACACTATACAAGGTACAGTTGTGTGTTTGAGAGAACAGATTCAGGTAAAAAGAACATTCAATCAGTACCTCTAGAGATTACTCTTAAGCAAGTGAGGCCAAAAGCAAAAATAGAATGAATCAAATATGGGAAATGTCTATGAATGATATCAGCAGCATACTATAAAAATGCAAATAAGGGTAAAAGATACATGCTAGCATTTTAAGTAAACAACAAAAATATTGATAGAATGTCCTATTAAGATCAACACAGACATTAAGTATTGGAGGAAAATGTATTAATCAAAAGTCTCACCTGGCTGTAGACCCTACAAACTACAATACTGATTTGGCTGACAAGATATGCACATTGGTATGAGGTGCATCAACCATATGGAAGTAACCAACCACTTTTTGACTGGATCTAAGGCCAATTCCATTAGATGAAACCCATAGCTGGCAAGAAACTCAGCCTAGACAGGTCATAAGGGAGAATGTAATAGTATCAATCTGTTAAATGAGCATTGTAGTAAAGTGATTCCTAATGACTTATTGTTAAGCATATTGATCTCAACCTTCATCAGAGAAGCTTCTTGTAGTAAACGACAATTAGCACAAAGATCCTCAATTGGTCAATGTGCAAAGTTACTGAGTTCTCACCCCTAAACTGGACATATCACACTCCTCTCCCAAAGGCTTAGGTATGCTTGCACAAGAAAGATTGTCAGAGTTGGATGTTAAGGACAAGTTCAAAGAAACAATATTTTCAAGACATGACATGGCAGTTGTACACATGAACTCATATCAGTTGTGCCATCTTACACAAGCCCTTCACAAACTCAAGGGAGACAAAATCCTATCATGGAGGGACAGGAGAGGGTGCGCATGAAATCCCACCATTAGCTGAAGAGCTCTTGGCATTTAAGAGCCATGGGTTTTTGTTTGTTTTTCTTCACTTTGCTTTGTTTTGTTTTTGTTTTACTTTCCTTTGTTTTATCATGTGACCCCTGGTAGGTTTACCACACTACATGACAGGCCCCGTTATTTTTGTTTTATTTTGTTTTTAATTACATAATTTTTAATTTAAATTTGAAAAATGCTTGTTTCACATATCAATCCAAGTTCCCACACCCTCCCATCCTCCCCTGCTCCCTCCACCAACCCCCATTCCATCCCCTTTCTACTCCCCAGGGAGGGTGAGGACAGGACCCATTCTTAAAGCTTTTGAGAAACACAAACTAGAATCATTGGGGAAAAAAGAACTCAATGCTGGGTATGTAAGGGCATTAGGGCAGAGAGTGTGGATCTGGGAAGAGTTGGGGAAAATGGAAATATGTTAAAAACACACTGTGTCAATTTCTCAAAGAATTAATAAAATATTATTTTAAAGCATGACATTATATGAAATGCATAAAATAATAAAATTCAAATAGATGTGATGATATTAAAAATCTGTATCCATAAGTAAGCTGAAAGGCAGAAAGGAAAGTCATTTGCCAAAAGTCACATATTGAATGAATGCCTAGACTGTGGTGGGAAACAGATTTAAGGGATTATGGCCACTCTAGTGTTCTTTCCTCTGGATTACATTGCCAGACTCTGTAGCAAATCATTCACCTTCAGTTAAACTTAGGTAACAGAGTGTGGAGTTGGTGGCATTTGGTTTGATGCAGCTCTGCTGACAAGAGTCAGCCCCTTCCAGCAACACAACACTCCCTTTAGTTAATCTTGGTTCCCAGCTGTCAGAACAGGTGGCAGATGGAAAGGGCCTGAGAGAGTACCACTGCTAGAGGGCAAGACAGAAAATAGAATATAGTATGATAAATGTGTAAGCAGTAAAAGATGTAAGAAAACAGTATAATCTCAGAGCTCTCTATCTATCTCCCCCCACCTCTCTCTCTGTCTCTCTGTCTCTCTCTCTCTCTCTCTCTCTCTGTGTGTGTGTGTGTGTGTGTGTGTGTGTGTGTGTGTAGATGTGGGCTTGTCATGGAAAATGTGTGAAGGCCAGAGGAAAGCCTCCAGTGTTAGTCTTTGTAATTACTTTGTTTTAGACAAGATCTTTTGTGGTTCATCATTTCACACACCAGGCCTGCTCCATGAGTTTCTGGAAAATTTTCCATCTCTGCCAACCTTCTGGTAGTAGGAACACCAGGATTGCAACCATGTGCTACCACATATAGTTTAAGGAATTCTATTATGAAACAAAAACAGACTTTGAACCTACTCCAATAAAGAGTGAACTGGGATCAATATGTAAAATAAGAAAATAAGAATGTAAAAAACACAATGATATATCATTAATACATATCTAATTCACAATTTCATTTTATGATCAATTTACACAACGAGTGTTCACAAAAGTATACCACAATTTCACAAGTCAAGTTGGTGTTGGTAGGTGAGTTATACTTGACATATAACCTTTATAAATAATATAGTTTCGAGCTTTTGTTTCAAAGTCAAAACAAATATATTTTGTGGTGGTAGGTTCAAGCCTAAGGTGGTACTGAGATCAAACCTAGGGACTCTCACTTACTTACTAATCAAGTACTCTCTCCACTCCAAGAATATATATGTATTTAAAGATTGGAGTGTAGCTTACTCCATGCCTAGCATGTGCAAAGACTCTGGATTCAATCCCAACGCAACAAAAAGAGTATTTGCCTTGCAAAATGTATGAACACTGGAGAAAATTTAAAACTAGCAATAAGGCATGTTCAGATTATCTAATTCCATCTTGTAAAACCCTTTCCCCCAGTAGAACATGCCATAAACCATTGGCTTAGTGAGTGCTTCTTTCCCTGGTAATATGCCAGACCATGAAAAGGGATAAAAGAAAAGCTTTTTCATAGTTAAATGTTTAATGGAGAGTGTCAAATAAATACATTTCTTAAAAATATCAAAGTCTGTGGTGATCATGTACACAGACAGGATTTGGGTAAAAACAACATAATATTGAATACAATAAATTGATATCTAAAAAAGAAAAATTATTCTCTTGATTTCTAATATAGAACACAAAAATCAAACCTGACAAAATATTCTCAACTATGATGGGAGATGTCATTATGTACATATGTTTCTCATACTGGTTAATGAATAAAGCACTGTTGGCCAATAGGAAAGGAAGATAGGAGGGACTAGGAGACAAGGAGGAAAGAGGAAGTAGTAAGGAGGAGTCAACATGGAGAGTCTGGAGAAAGCAAAATGCCCGCCAGCTCCCTGGTAAGAGAAGACCAAGTGAAAATACATAGATCAGCAGAAATGAATACTTAAGACAGAGCTAGCCGATAAGAAACTAGTACCAGGCCAATAGCATTGTATCAAATACAGAGTCTCTGTGTGTTCAGTGGGGCTGGTGCTGTGATGGAACAAGACCAGGCGGCAGGCAGATAAACCTTACTTGTTACATATAACTAGTGCCGTGGCATAAAACATTATTATAATTTGTAAGGTGAGAAGAAATATCTCATAGCAAATGGTTCCATCAAAATTCTGATGGAATATTAAAATGATTTAAGTAAGAAATGTCCCCCATAGGTTCCAGCATTTGAATACTTGGTTCCTGGTTTATGCCATGTTTTGGGAAGTTTAGGTGCTGCATACTGAAGGACCTATGTAACTGGGGGTAGGATTTGGGAGCTGGAAGCCTCACTCTACTTGACACTGTCTCTCTCTTCCTTGTGCTTGAGATTGAGGATATGAACTCTCAGCTTCTTGCTGTCTTTCTTCTATAAGTCTTAAGATTGTATTAGACCAACTGAAAAGTAATTAATATAGGCATTACATATGTTTGTAAACTGCAAGCATGAGGATTTTTATGGTAATATTTTTAACTTAATTAGAAACAAGCTTATTTTTCATGTCAATCCCAGTTCTCCCAACCTCTCATCCTCCCCTGTTCCCCCCCACCAACCAACACCCCATCCCCAGGGAGGGTGAGACCTTCCATGGGGAGTCTTCAAAGTCTGTCACATCATTTAGAGCAGGGCCCAGGCCATCCCCCATGTGTCTAGGCTGTGGAATGGGCTCCCAACGTCTATTCGCGCGCGCGCGTGTGTGTGTGTGTATGTGTGTGTGTATGTGTGTGTATATATATATATTTATAATATATGGGCTATAGTAACTACACTGAAGGGGATAGATGAAGCTTGACAACAGCCATTCATGTGTCACTTAATCCTTACCAAAAACAACACTTTCTGGGAAAAATGCATCTTTAGCTGATTTCATAATTGTGCTAACATCAGTATGTCCTTATGCAAACTCTATAACAGCTAAGCCACGGTTTGGCAACATACTCTGGGACGACCCATATGCATTCTTCTCTTGACAAAAGGATCATTATGCAGTACATGACTGGACTTACTCTCACATAATTCATGTCAGAGCTTCAGGCTATATTGGAATCCCATGAAATTTTTGCATACATATTTTTTTTCCTAGAAGAGTGTCTGTAGGTTTCAGCTTATTCGCAAAAGAATTTGTGTCTCTCTTCTCAGTAAATAAAAATTAAGACCACAAACCTAAAGTACTCTGATTCCAAAAGAAACTATATGGAGTTCCAGAGTGCAAAATAGAGAGGTAGCATTATTGAAAAGATGGTAGATTTAATTAATGAAAAGGCCCTACATAATGAAGTGTTTCAAGAGCTCTTTTATGTTCATGGTTTGAAAATGTATCCTGAGGTGTTTGTACAAAGTGATTTTTGGTAAAAGTGTATTCAAGAAGCAGGATTCTGGCTGAAAATGAAGGCTCAGGAGAAACATGCTAGGAAACGTTTTGACCACATCGGTTTCTGAAAATGACCAAATACTTTCAGTCTTTTTTCTTTTTAACCCAACAGTTAATTTAATTCGCATTATAATAGCACCATCTTGTGGAACATGGCAGAAACACATGGTTGTAGCAGCTTCTCAATCAGTCAGTGCTTCTCAATCCCCTGTTAAGCCCTAGGAATACCTGAATCTAACTCAGGAGGCCCTGTCTACCCAATCTATTTTCTTTGTAATATCAGATGCTGCTCATGAAATTGATATTATCATCCTTTTAATATAGGAAAATTAAGGCCATGACAGACTCAAATTTTTGTCTGTTTTGTTTTGTTTTGTTTTTCTGAAGTCATACAGCCCAGTGTCGAAGAAAACTAGAACTTTCACTATTTCAATCCTAATGGACATCAAAAGGCCTTTCATGAGACCTAGAAAATGATAATTTCATGATACAAAAATGATAAAATCACTAATGGGCACTTCTAGAACAAAATCTGAAAACTCAATAAATAACTATAAAACAAAATATAGGTGTAATTCAGAAGTCCATCTCAACTTTGTAAGATTTGTAACCAAAAATCCTCATGAATGAAGTTAGTAATTCTCACAGAGTGATAAGCCCAAGATTGACATCAATTATTCCCAAAAGGCAAAACTGATTCCACACCAGATGTTTCCCATGAGAGCTTTGTAGCTTATTGTTTTCTGAACAAAATAGGACAGATCCTCAGACACCTGACAGGTAGTGTAATCACATAAAGCAATATCAACACACCTCACACCATAATTCAATTCAAACAGTCCCAGCTTCCACAATGACAATTTATTTTTATTTTTATTTTATATGTGTGGGTGGTTTGCCTACACATATGTCTGCAACATGTGTGTATCTGGTGCTCCAGAAGGGGTCAGATTCTCTGGCATTGGAGTCACAGACTGTTGTGAAGTGTTGTATGAGTGTCTGTAGTGGAACCTGGTTCTTTGAAAGAGCAGCCAGTACCCATAACTGCTGAGCCACCTCTCCAGCCAACAATCAACAATAATTAAGTTGTCTTATGAACTTCAAGTGTACAGTAAGGAAGCTCTTAACACTAGGGGGTTTTGTTGTTGTTTATTTGGTGTCTCTACATTGTACTTTAACAAATCATTTTGTCTCCAGGTGTCTCCTGGCCTGGGGCCTGAGTGCAAGTCGACCCACCCAGGTGGAACAAGCCATCCTGAGTCTGCCAACATCTCAGGGCTACTCCCACCTACACCCACCAGGAGAGGGAGTATCTCAAACCTGCCTGCACCCACCAGTAGAGCCACTGGAGTATTGGACCTGCTTGCACCCAATGAAAGAGAACCTTGGACCTGTACCCACTAGGAGAGGGAGAGAGACCCTACCTGCATGCACTGGAAGGAATGGGAAGATGACAATAAAAGAACACATTCAACAGCACAAAGACTAGCATGATGCCACCAGAGTCGAGGTACCAGCAAGACCTGAACATCCCAACACAGACAAAGCAGAAGGGAATGGCCTTAACAACAACTTTTTGAAGATGATAAAGACTCTCAAAGAGGAAATGAGAAAATGCCTTAAAGAAATTGAAGAAAAAAAATGCAAGAAATCAACAAATCATGCAAGTTAGGGAAACAATTCAAAGAGGTCAGGGCTTCAAAGCTGAAATAAAGACCAAAAAAGAAGAAAAGAAAGGAGGAAAAAAAAACACAGTCTGAAGGGATGCTGGAAATAGAAAAGCTGAGTAAATGATGAGGAACTACAGATGCAAGCAAAAGCAATAGAATACAAGAGATAGAAGAGAAGAAGAGAGAATCTCAGGCATTGAAGATACACTAGGAGAAATAGATTCATCAACCAAAGAAAATCTGAAGTACAACAAATCCCTAACACAAAATATCCAGGAAATATGGGACACTGTGAAAAGGCCAAACCTAAGGATAATAGGTATAGAAGAAGATGAAGGAACCCACCTCAAAGGTGAAGAAAACATATTCAACAAAATCATAGACGAAAACTTCCCCAACCTAAAGACATGCCTTTGAAAGTACAAGAAGCTTATAGAAAACCAAATAGAGTAGACCAAAAAAAAGTCCCATTGCCACATAATAATCAAAACACCAAACATATAAAATAAAGAATATTAAGAACAGCAAAGGAAAAAAGCCACATAACATATAAAGGCAAACCTATCAGAATTACGCCTGATTTCTCCATGGAAACTCTGAAAGCCAGAAGGTCCTGGATACATGTTCGACAAATGCTAACAGATATTGGATACAAGCCCAGACTACTATACCCATCAAAGGTTCAATCACTATAGATTGTAGTGAGATATCCACCCGCCCACACCTGTTACACTGGCCACACACATTGGGGGTAGAGATAGAGCAGATGTGATGTGGAAGAACTAGGTCTGGGGTCAGGAATCATGGAGCTCTCTCTTGCTTCCTGGAACGGAGACAGAGAGCATCTAGAGGCATCATTGGAGCTGGAACCTGCTGGTGTTCATCTGTCTCTATTGTACGTTATTTATCCCTCTTTCAGCCTGCCTGTTTGCCCCAGTTCTTATTTTTCCACGATAATAGATGGTAAAACCAAGATATTCCATGACAAAAGTAGATTTAAACAATATATATCCACTATCCAGCCTTACAGAAAGTACTGGAAGGAAAATGCCAACCCAAGGAAGCTAACTACACTCACAAAAATATAGGCAATAGATAATCCTACTTTACCAAAAGAAAAGAAAGTGGGGATCCACACACAATACCACCACCAAGAACAAATCAAAAAAAACAAAACAAAACAAAACAAGAATTAATCAATGGTCACTAATATCCCTCAATATCAATGGTCTTAACTCACCTATAAAAAGACACAGGCTAACAGAATGGATATGAAGACAGAATCCATCCTTCTGATACATACAAGAAATACACATCAACTTCAAAGACATACATTACCTCAGAGTTAAGGGTTGGGAAAAGATTTTCTAATTAAATGGGGACCTAAGAAACAAGCTGGTGTAGCAATCCTAATTTCTAACAAATTAGACTTTAAACTAAAATCAATCAAAAGAGATGAAGAAGATCATTTCATATTCATCACAGGAAAAATCTATTAGGATGAAGTCTCAGTTCTGAACATTTATGCCCCAAAACAAAGGCATCCACTTTTGTAAAAGAAACAGTTCTAAAATTCAAATCACGCATACAATCTCACACACTTATAGTGAGATACTTCAACACCCCACTCTCACCACTAGATACAGGACCAACAGAAACTTAACAAAGAAACAAAGGAAGTAACAGAAGTTATGACCCAATTGAGTTTAACAGACATATATAGAACATTCCAGCCAAACACAAAAGAATATACCTTCTTTTCAGTGCTACATAGAATATTCTCTAAAATTGACCACATACACAACAAATAAGAAACGTCAACAGATACAAAAAAATGGAATAACATCCTGTATCTTATCAGATCACCATGGTTTAAAGTTAGAATTCAACAATAATACAAATTGCAGAAACCCTACAAACTTATAGAAATTGAACAATGTGTAATTACACCATTCCCAAGTTAAGGAAGACATAAAAAGAGAAATTGAAGACTTCCTAGAATTCAATGAAAATGAAGACACAACATATCCAAAATTATAGGACACTTTGAAAGCAGTACTAAGAAGAAAATTCATGAAGAAACTGGAGAATAGTCACACTAGAGAACTAACGGCACAACTGAAAGCTCTACAAAAAAAAAAAAAAAAAAAACAGCCCACAGGAGTAGGCTCCAGGAAATAAATTGAAGACGGGAAACAATAATGAAGAAACAAAGAAAACAATACAAAGATTCAATAAAACAGAGTTGGTTCTTCCAGAAAATCAACAAGATAGGCAAACCTTTATCCAAACTAACCAAAAGGCAGAAATAGAACATGAAAATTAGCAAAATCAGAAATAAAAAGGGGGACATAACAACAGACACTGAGGAAATCCAGAGAATTATCAGGTCATATTTTGTACTCCACAAAATTTAAAAATCTAAAGGAAACGCATAATTTTCTGGATAGATATCACTTACCAAATTTAAATCAATAAGAGTTAAGCAATTGAAAGACCCCAAGAGTTTGGAGCCTGTCAGGGGGAAGGCCCTTGTCCCCAAGAGACGAGACTGGACCACTGCATGCAAGTGCAAGAGGTTATTTATTGTTTACACACAGGTACCTATGCACAAAACTTAAGTGCAAATGGATCAAAGACCTCAATATAAGTCCAGCCACACTGAATCTCTTAGAAGAGAAAGTGGAAGGTACCCTTAAACAAATTGGTGCAGGAGAGTGCTTCCTAAACATAACACCAGTAGCACAAACACTGAGCTCAACAATTAATAAATGGGACTTCCTGAAACTGAGAAGCTTCTGTAAGGCAAAGGACCGAATCAACAAGACAAAATGGCAGCCCACAGAATGGGAAAAGATCTTCACCAACCCCACACACATCTGACAGAAGGCTGATCTCCAAAATATACAAAGAACTCAAGAAGCTAGTCACCAAAACATCAAATAAGCCAATTAAAAATTGGGGTACAAAACTAAATAGAGAATTCTCAATAGATGAATATAAAATGGCTGAAAGACCCTTAAGAAAGTGCTCAATATCCTTAGCCATATGGGAAATACAAATTAAAACATCTCTGAGATACCATCTTGCATCTGTCAGGATGGCTAAAATAAAAAAACACCAATGACTGTAGAGGATGTAGAGAAAGGGGAACACATCTCCACTGATGGTGGGAGTGAAAACTCATACAGCCACTTTTGAAATCAGTATGACAGTTCCTCAGAAAAATGGGGAACCAGTCTACCTCAAGATCCAGCAGTTCCACTCTTAGACATATACCCAAAAGACACACATTCATACAAAGATATATGTTCAACTATGTTCATAGCAACATTATGTTTTGTAGCCAGAACCTAGAAGCAACCTAGATGCCCCTCAACTGAGGAATGGATAAAGAAAATGTGGCACATTTACACAATGGCGTACTACTTAGTGGGGAAAAAAATGGAATCTTGAAATTTGCAGGTCACCCATATATAGATTTTAGACATAGAGCAAAGCATTACCAGCATACCATCCATACTGCCACAGAAGCTATGAAACAAGGAGGACCCTGAGAGAGAAGGGGAAAGGGACAAGATCTCCTGAGTAAATTGGGAGCATGGGAGGAGAAGAGGGAGTTAGGAGAAAGAGAATTGGGGGAGGACATGAGAGAGCAGGAATATTGAGTTGGGGGAATAATAGAAAAGAGATACTGAAATAGAGGGAGCTATTATAGGTTTTTTTATATATATAATTTTTTATTTAATTTTATATAACAAAGTCCAATTAAATGAAAACAAACATTTATACACAATATTTGGGAATTTGGGCGTCGTTCTTTCCAAACTACTTCCTGCTGGTAAGGGGCGCTGTCTTGGGGGATTCGAAGAAGATTCAGATATCCTAGCTATAGTCTGTAGGGCTGTTTTGTCCAGCTGTTTGGAATGTAGGATCAGCTTCTACTCTGTTTCAGGCGGTCTGGCGTGATCAAACCACATTAGTCTGGAAGGAATCCACATCTTTTCATTTTCTGTGGAAACAAAAATAGAAATCCTTTTCCCCAGTAACCTGTTCTTCAACTTAAATTTTGGAGTCAAAGCGTTTTTTTTTTTTTTTTTTTTTTTGGTATTATAGGTTTTAAGAGAAATCTGGCACTAGGTAAATGCCCAGAGATTCACAAGGATGTACCCAACTAAGAATCTAAGCAATAGTGGAGAGTCTACCTTAAATACTCTTGCCCAAAAATGAAATTTATGACTATCTTATATTCCATCCTAGAGCCTTCATCCAGTAGCTGGTGGAAGCAGAAGCAGACACCCACAGCTAAACACTGAGCCAAACTACTGGAATCAAGTTGTAGAGAGGGAGGAGTGATGGGCAAAAGGGTCAAGACCATGCTGGGGAAACCCACAGAAACAGCTGACCTGAGCAAGAGGGAGCTCATGGACCCCAGACAGACAGCTGGGAAACCAGCATAGGATTGAATCAGGCCCCCTGAATTTGGATGACAGTAAGGAGACCTGGGCAATCTATGAGGCTTCTGGCCGTGGAACCAGTATTTATCCCTAGTGTAGGAATGGACTTTGGGAATCCATTCCCTATGGAGGATGCTCTCTCAGCCTAGACACACAGGGGAGGGCCTAGGCCTTGACCCAAATGGTTTGACAGACTTTGATGATTCCCCATGGATTGCCATGAGGGTATGGGATGGGGGAGTTGATGGGGAGAATTGGAGGACAGGAGAGAGAGTACTGGACTTGGTAACTAAAATTGTAAAATAAAATAAGTAAAAAAGTAAAACAATATTGTTTTTAATTTAATTAAATTTGATTAAAAAAGAAGTTGCTTGTTGTCTAGTGCTGATGCTGCTCAATTTAAATCTTTTTTAAAAGATTTATTATTATATATACAGTGTTCTGCCTGCATGTATTCCTGCAGGCCAGAAGATGGCACAAAATCTCATTATAGATTTTTTTTTTTTTTTAAACTGGGAATTTTACTCAGGACCTCTGGAAGAGCAGCCAGTGCTCTTTACCTCTCAGCCTTCTCTGTAGCCTTTAGAGTGTTCATTCTTAGTTGAAATGTTACTCCTCCTTTTTACAATTATGAAAAAATGGGAAGCCAATTTTTTTCAATTAAGATAATGCCACAAAACACCTCCAAAAATAGAAATGAGAATCCAGATTCCTTCTATTAAACTAGACCACAAAGAATCTAGTCTACAAAATAATGATACTATTCATAGCAGTTTTGTAAATCAGTCTTCATAAGATATACATCCTTCACCACAATATATAATTATTTATTATTGTTATTTTTAAATGTATTAGCAAATAATTTTCAGTTTTAGTTTACAACATAATAAATATCAATATGATCTTTTAAATATCCATGGCATATAGTGCAAAGATATTTTAGAAGTAAACAACTTATAAACCATGGTTTGGTAAAACATTAATTTGAAGATTCATTGCTCTTACAGGAGGAGGTACTTGCTAGCAAACATTTATCATGAACTCATTTCCTCTTGCTAAATAAAAATAAGGAAATGAAAATTCTCTAATGGTCCAATTTTGTAAACCAAACTGATAAGTATTACTTGGCATCCATTGGGGCTGAATTCTCTAAGTTCATATTGGAAGTGAGAGATTTGGGGTCTTCCCTTCTGGGACAGTAAAATGTGGGAACATACTCCCAAAGCCCAGATACTATTGAATCAAAAGGGTGCAATGTCAGCTAAAGGCAGTTTATAACATCTAATATGGAAACGAATAGGATTTCTAATTGACTAGAGAAAATACAAACATGCTTCTACCAAGGAAACAATTTCCTAATAAAGTATTTATTAAAAGCTAATTCTTATGGAAATGAGGGAACATGGCATAGTACCCTGCCTTGTTCCATAACCTAGGAAATCAACTTATTCTTTCTATCTGTGTCTATGTTTTCCATGGTCAAAAGTGGAGAATTCCTACATGAACAATTAAGATGTAGATATCAAAAGATAATATAAGCAAATATCTCCAATTTCAAATTATATAACAAAATAGCGTCACAATTTATAGTCTCTTTTTCAAATGTATCTTATATACCTCTGTTAAATCATCCAAAGAATAATATTAACGCTTGTACTTTTTTTAGTATTTGTGTTGCCAAAGGGAGCTCAACAGTTGTACTCTTTACTGTTATCTCGATATATCTCATTATTTTTCTGACTGTGGTTTTATACATACCACATCTGTTTATAATGCGCTTTCCCATCAAAATCTTATCTGTCTTTGGTAACTCTTATTCTGAAATATTTGCATTTTTGGTGAAACACAGGCAGGCTTCAGATTCACCTTTCCTCTGCCTCCCAATTACTGGAGTTCCAGGTACGTGTCACTAGACCTGGTTACTTGAACAATTTAATTACACTCACTTGAATAACAAAAATGACTTTTGTGTTGAGCTTTATAATTTATCTGCAAAACTGAATTTATCACATTTTATTTATTGTTTGTTATTGATTTATTATTTATTTAGTGTTTATGAATCTGTGTTTGTGTTTACATACACGTATGCCAAAGCATGCATGTGGAGGTCAGAGAACAACTTATGGGTGGGACTTGGCTCCTTCCATCCACCATGTGGAGACCAGAAATCAAAGTCAGGTCATCAGGCTTATCAGCAGTCACCACCACATGCTAAGCCATCATGCCAGTTATGTAAAGTGGTTCTACAAAAACCTAATTACACTCTCTGCTAAATTCCAATATCTCCAAAACCCACCCTGGAATGACTTTTTTCTTATTCTACTTCATATACTTAGCAATTCACACCCTTGTCATGCCTCATCACTGTTAAGTACTGTATATTATAGATCTTGAGAAATCCTGTGATCTCTTGAAATACTATTCAGAGGACATTATAACAGAAGTTATGAGCAATAGAGATTGAGTTATCTCATTGATAAAAATTCAACTTAGATTGGAAAGAAAACAGCCATCTCAGCTATCAATCTGGGGTCCATGAGCTCCCCACTTGTTCAGGTCAGCTGTTTCTGTGGGTTTCTCCAGCCTGTTCTTGACTTCTCTCTCTCTGCAACTGGGTTCCAGGAGTTGGGCTCAGTTCAGCTGTGGGTGTCTGCCTCTGCTTCTGTTAGCTGTTGGATGAAGACTCTGGGATGGCATTTAAGGTAGTCATCAATCTCATAGGGGAAGGGCATTTAAAATAGCCTCCCACCCAGACCTCCTGAACATGGGTCTCAGTTAGAAGGCCTGGGCAGTCTAAGGGACCTCTGACGGTGGAACCAGAATGTATCCCTGGTGCGTGAAAGGACTTTAGGAGCACATTCCACATGGAAGGATACTCCCTTAGCCTAGAGGCAGGAGGGAGGGCCTAGTCCCTACTCCAAATGACTTAAGAGATTTTGATGATCCCTCCTAGAAGGCATCACCCTCCCTGTGGAGAGGGTGGGTGGGATGGGAGTGTGGATGGGGGGTATGGGAGGATGAAAGGGAGATGGAACTGGAATTGATATGTAAAATAAGAAAATAATAAAAATAAAAAAATAAAATGTCTTGCTTGGTATGGCTCAAAAGAAGAAGGAGGAGAAGGAGAAGGAGGAAGAGAAGATGAAGAAGAGGAGGAGGAGGAAGAGGAAGAGGAGGAAGAGGAGGAAGAGGAAGAGGAAGAGGAAGAAGAAGAAGAAGAAGAAGAAGAAGAAGAAGAAGAAGAAGAGTGCCATTTCCCAGACACATTTTGAAATATTTCATGGGTCAAATAATAACTCTCAAATAAAATAAGGAATGAAACACAAAAAGATTAACCTTCTAGTGTGTGTGTGTTTGTGTGCACGCGCGCCCACACGCATGTGTGATATACTCTTTCCAGATTCATAAAAGCAATTTACCAAATATAGACAAATTGCTTGGTCCTCCAAAAGGCAAACATTAAACTTTCATTCTTTAATCCAGCGTCTAAGGGAGTTAGAAGTTATCACATCAACTTATCAACAAGTTAAAAAAAAAAAAATCTGAAACCCAGTATCTCTCACATGATTAGTCAGAGAAATAAGCTCACAGGAAAAACTGCCCTCCAGTTTTAAAGAAACAAGTAGGTTAATACAGGGGGAATCACAAGTTAATGAAGCAAAATCAGTGAGCAAAACATGCTTGGGTAGGAAAACCTGAACTGTTAACTCAAAATCTATCCTAGAGGGTTGTGGCTTGTGCCTGAAATCCCAGTGATCAGGAAGCTTCAGAGGAAAAAGGATCACTACAGATTTGAGGTCAGGCTGTAGTGAGACTCATCTTTGGAGGAATTGAGCTAGAACTGACCTGAAAGACTAGCTCACATAGTGCTAGAGGATGCTGTGCAAGCTGGCAAGGCAGAAAATCAGTCAATACTCATATGCAGCTGTGGTACTTGTGGAAGAAGCAAATATCAGTAAGACAGTATGCACCCAAGGGGTGCAATGATGGCACCTGCAGCTTGTGAATAATCAACAGATGTCTAATTGGATCTAAGGCTCACTCAATAGGAAGGAACTCATGCCTGCACCATAAATTGAGCCAACTACCTGTGACTGGTGAGGTCATAGACCATAGAGAAGAACCACGACTGCCACTTTCCTAAACCAGTAAAAATTTCTAACTGCATTCTAGCTAGTTATACTCACAGGTAAGTGTAGTTCTTGCTCTTCATCAAAGTAACAGGACATGGAAGCCATTACAGAAAGCTCACAACAGGTCAATATGCAAAGAACCTCTGACTCTAGAATGCCCAGCCCTAGCTGATACATCTCCAACACAATCTCTATACTGAAATGTCAGGGAACATCAGAAGAACAGGGGGAAGAAAGATTGTAAGAAGCAGAGTAGTGGAATATCTGCTGTGGGACTGTGTTTCCACATAGGACAAGGAAACTGTTACCGTGACATCTCAACAATAAAACAAGGCCTGCTCAATGACAACATCCATTGACATGCCAATGATGAAGAACTACAATAAATGGTTGCTGAGAGTTTGAGAAACAGTGATTCATTCCCTAGTAACCTAGTATGTCCATTCATGGAAGAAGATAGGCTAATTGTAAATCTTTGCCTCCCCCTCTGCTCCTCTAAATGCAATCCCCCAGTTTAATCTATAACTCTGCAGCAGACCACCTGCTGCAGCCTTCCTTCCTCACCACCCCCTACCTCCAGTGAAAAACACAGATCTTCCCCTCTTAACATCCCTTTCCCCACTCACTGCTTTATCCCAGACCCCAACTCCAGCAGGCACTCCCTGGGAAACCTCCAGCTATTCTAGCCCAAGGAAACAGGCTAACTAAAGACTTTCACCTCTCCCTCAGCTCCTCCAAGACCACCATCTCATCCCCAGCTCTGTAGCAGATCATCTGCTGTAGCTGCTCCTTCCTATCTGGATTTATCTCTAGTGGAACACACAGATCTTTCTCTCCAAATTTCCTTCTTCCCACTTAGTGCTTTACCAAAGCCCCTAACTCTCATAAGCATTCCCTGGGAACCCACAGGCAATTCATCCAGCAAAATGGGTGATCTAACTACAGATCTTTACCTCTCCTTCAGCTCCTCCAAGTTCAACTCCTCAATATCATACCCAGCTCCGTAGCAGATCTTCTGCTGTGGCCTCTCTCACTCTCTGCCCCACTCCCAGGGAACTAAGAAGATCCTGGTGAAATACCCTGCTTTCCTCCCCCAGGTGGACCACTTCAGTCCCCTGTGGTGGTATATTACTTGTGACTTATTAAATCTTGCCTGAGGGTTTAGAATGCAAAGCTAGACACAAGCCATAAATCAGGACAAAGTTAGATGGATCTCCGTTAGTTCAAGGCCACACTGAGCTATACACAATTGATCCAGTCTAAAAGAGAAACAGCTTACTCAAAAGTGATCTCAGCACTTGGAATCACACACCTTTAATTCCAGCACTTGAGATGGGAGCAGATGTTCAGTCTTGGGCATTTTGGTCTCCAGTCATGTTGAGGGCAGGATTGCTTCATCCTGAGTAGAGGCAAGAGCTACTTGCTTGGCTGTTTTTCTTCTCTGATATTCAGTTTGAATCTTGAACCCCAATATCAGTCTCTGGATCTTTTATTAATTGTGTTACAATCCTCCTTTTCAAGTTCCTCCTGATTCCTAAGTGCCAGTCCCCAAAACTTAGAAACACATTTATTTGAACTCCTAGCGGCCACACCTATCACTATTCCAGAGAATTTCCAACCAGGCAATACACAGCCAATACTATCTGCCAAGAACCAGAGAGGGCAACAGAAATCAGTAAGCAAAACACCCACCCAACTGAGACAAGATCAGATACCAGCACCTAGAATTACAATCTTCCCAAACTCAGGTGCCTAGATTCGAGCATAAAAATGCAATCAATAACAGCCAGGACAATATGTCTCCACTAGAGCCCAGCAACCCTACTATAGTAAGCCCTGAATATTATACCTGAAACACAAGAAAAAGACCTGAAAATAACCTTTACAATATGATAGATTTCCTTAAAGAGGAAATACATAAATTCCTTAAAGAAATATATACAAACACAAATAGTGGAAAGAAATGAATAAAACAGTCCAAGACATAAAAAGCTGAAATCAAATCAATAAAGACAATTGAAACTGAGGGAAATCTGGAAATAAAGAACGTAGGAAACTCAGAGGCAAACTTCACCACAGAATGAAAAGAGAATTTCAGGCATTGAAAACACAACACAAGAAATGGATACCCCAGTCAAAGAAAATGTTAAATAATAATAATAATAAATAAACCCTCTTGGTACAAAACATTCATGAAGTCTGGAAAAAGACCATGCCTAAGAATAAGAGGAAGAGGTAGTATTCTTCAGAGGATTGGTTACATCTGGTGACTTTAAAACCTTAATGTTTTTTTAATTTACCTCTAAACTTGGAAAGCCGTCAGGCTAGAGGCAGTAGCCAGCAGACCTGTTCTTATGAAATTAAGAAGGGAAGGGCAAGGGCAAGGGCAGGGGAGGAGAGGAGGAGGCCAGGCGCAGGCTCATCTTTCCTGGTCAAGGAAGTACAGCACAATGGTGGCTCTTATGTTTCAGTAGAACCCTTGCCTTGAGTTCAGCGGAAACTTCATTGCAGATCACTGACTCTCTACATAAACCACAATTTGAAGACTCAGTTCTTGCCTTCTGCTCATTGAAGGGTGGTACCACTTGCTAGAGTATCCTGGTGACATATTCTGGTGACTCCACCAGACCACTTGGGAACTCTCTGATCATTCACTGCCTGAGGTCATAAGAAACTGTCAGCTTGGCCAATTTGGAATTCTTTACTCACAAGCTTTGTCAGATCCATCAGGATGAGTTTCCAGGCCTCACCCACACTCCTACAGCTAGCAGCTCAGAGCCTGCTGAAGGATGAGGCCTTGACCATCTCTGCTCTGCAGGACCTGCCCATTGAGCTCTTCCCACCACTCTTCAAGGAGGCCTTCAACCATGAACAGACTAAGATCCTGAAGGCGATGGTGAAGGTCTGGCCTTTCCCCTATCTCCCACTGGGGAGGGGGGTCTGATGAAGATGGAAATGCCCTATATGAAGACCTTACACACCATACTGTTTGTGATTGATGTACTGCTTAGACAGAAGGTTCGCCCCAGGAGTCACAAGCTGCGAGTTCTGGATTTGTGGCCTTTGCACAAGGACTGCTGGAACATAAGGCAAGTGCTTGCTCTCAGGTGGTGAAACGTAAGAGAAAAACACAGGTGAGAGGTCCAAGGAGAGAGGGCAAGAAGTCCTTGAAGGTGTTGATAGACATATGCCTCAATCCGACAGCCCGAGATGTATGCCTGTATGTGCAAGAGAGGAAAGATTTGGCGCATCTAGCCAAATGAAGATCTCCACAGTAGCTACCCAGAGCACACTGAAGTTTCTAGAGATGCTGGACCTGGATAGTATGGAGGAGGTCAAAGTATGCTGCACCCAGACTAGCAAATCAAAAGAGGGAACACATACCATCACCACCACCAGCAGCAGCACCACCACCACCACAACAACAGCAACAACATAACAGGAATCAACAAACAGTACTCATTGATATCTCTGTACATCAGTGTTCTTAATTACCCAATAAAAAGACAGACTAACAGAATGGATGGGAAAATAGGATTTATCCTTTTGCATAAAACAAACATACCTTAAGATCAAGGATAGACATCACCTCATATGATAAATGCTGGGGAAAAAATGATTCCAAGCAAATGGACCTAAGGAACAAATGAATGTAGACATTTTAATATCTGACAAAATAGACTTCAAACCAAAATTAATGAGATAAGATAGGGGAGGACACTATATAGTCATCAGAGGAAAAAAATCTACCAATATGATATTACAATTCTTAACATTAATACCCCCCCACACACAAAAACTGGTACCAAAGCTTATAAAAGAAACACTACTACAGCTAAAATCACGTACAGACCATCTCACACTGATACTGGAAACTTATGTGCTTCACTCTCGATGATAGACAGGTCATCCAGACAAAAACTAAACAGAAATTCTGGAGCTAACAGATGTCACAAACCAAGTGTACATAACAGATATTTACAGACTATTTTACCCAAACACAATAGAATATACCCTTTTCTCAGCAAGTCATGGAACTGTCTCCAAAACTGACCACATACTAGGATACAAAGCAAGTGTCAATGGGCAGAAGAAAATTGAAATAGTCCCCTGCATCCTATCTGATCACACTCAAATAAAGTTGGATACCAAAAAACAAAAGAAACAACAGAAAGCTTACAAACTCATGGAATCGAACAATTCACTACAGAATGGAAAAAATAAAAAACTGGCTCAAGACAGAAATGTAAAATGTAAAGAATTAAAACTTTCTAGAATTGAATGAAAATGAATACACACCATACCCAAATTAATGGGACACATTGAAGGCAGTTCTACCCCCCTCCAAGCAGGTACCCAGTGGGTTCTGTGACTTTTTTATTTACAAAATTTTTGATTTTACATACCAACCACACTACTTAGTCATAGATACCAGACATTGGTGGCACACACCTTTAATTCCATCTCTGTGAGTTCAAGGACACCCTGGCCTACATGAGATTCATCCAGTTTAAAAGAGAAACAGAGCCAGGTGGTGGTGGTTCACACCTTTAGTCCCAGTACCTTGGAGTCACATGCCTTTAATTGTAGCATTAAGGAGGTAGAGACAAGAGTGATATGGCTAGATAGAGAGAGGAATATAAGGTGGGAGGAGACAGGAGCTCATTGTATTCTGTCTGAAGATTCGTAGGGACAGGATGGCCTCTTTGGCCTGAGGATTCAGTAGAGGTAAGAGATCTCTCCTGTGATTGGTTCTTTAATTCTCCAACCTTTCAGCATTTACTCTGATAGCTAACTCCAGGTTTTTATCTATCTATTTGGTGTTCTGTAAGCTTCTTGTACTTTCATATGCATGTCCTTCTTTGGGTTGGGAACTTTTTTTCCCCTATAATTTCGTTGAATATATTTTCTATACCATTGAGCTTGAATTCACCTTCTTTTATCCCTATTATTCTTAGGTTTGGTCTTTTCACAGTGTCCCAGATTTCCTGGATATTTTGTGTTCAGTATTTATTGGATTTAGCATTTTCTTTGACCAATGAATCTATTTCCTCTATTGTATTTTCAAAGGTTGAGATTCTCTCTTTCATCTCTTTATTCTTATTCTATTGGTTATGCTTGCATCTGTAGTTCCTGCTCATTTATCCAGATTTTTCATTTCCAGTGTTCCCTTGGTTTGTGTTTTCTTTAATTCCTGTATTTCAATTTTCAAGTCTTGAACTGATTCCTTCACTTGTTTGATTGCTTTTTCTTGGTCTTCTTAGCTTTCTTTAAGGGATTTATTGATTTTTTGCAACTTTTTATTTGTCTTTTCCTCCATTTCTTTAAGGGAATTTTTCATTTCCTCTTTAAGGGCCTATATTATTTCATAAAGTTATTTTAAAGGTCATTTTCTTCAGCTTCATCTGTGTTGGGATGTTCAGGTCTTGCTATTGTAGAACTACTAGTTTCTGGTGCTGCCATATTGATCTTTATGTTGTTGAATGTATTCTTACACTGTTGGCTACCAGTCTCTTCCTCTGATCAGTGTAGGTGGAACCTTTGCCTCCATGTGTCTCTCCTTCATCAATCTTTCATCAATCAGTGCAAATAAGGCCTGTGGCTCCAGTGGCCACTCTTCCTCCAATTGTTGCAGGTGAGTTCTCTGTCTCTGGTGTTCACTCTTTCTCCAGGTGCAGGTTTGGTTCCCTCAGTCACTGATGCTGTTTGGACAGCAGGGAGGACACTACTGCCTGGTCACTGTGGCTGCAGTAGATGGGTTGAAGCATAAGATATGCCCCTAGGGAGCAGGGCTGTCCAGTATGGAATTCAGACACTCACCTTTTCCTCCAGGTGTAGGTGAGGCAACTGGGGTATTATTGATTGTGTTATTATACTGGCATCTAGTCCTCTGTGTTTGGGATTGTTACCACTTTAGGTGCTGATTTCTGAGTTTATCTGGATTAGATGGATGCTTTTTGGATGTTCCCCCCCCCCCTTGATTTCGGTTTCTTCCTTGGTCTTCTGATCTGAATGCCCTGTGGTTCTGTTGACCTGCAAGTCTAGTAATGCTGGGGTTTTTGTGGCATGCTTGGCCTCTGAGGGTTTGTGTGATCACTTTGCTTCTGAGGTTCTGGTGTTCTTGGAACTGTTGTGGCCTCTGGGGTTCTGAATGGATACCAGTTTGGTTTCTTGGGTTCGAGGTATGTGGGGTTTCTAATGCCAGCCTGGTCTCCATGAAAGCAGATATCTTTTGGGGGTTTCTAGTAATTTTGTGACCTCCAGTAGATCAGGAGCTGTCTATTGGGTTGAGGGGTAGGATATGGAGCCCAGGGGAGGAGCTGCTATTGGACACTGCTAGGCAGTCTACAGGGTTCCTAGTACTACCATGGCCTCTGTTAGAGCCAGAGCTTCTGTCAGGAGTTGTGGTCCAGGATATAGAACCTGTGGAAGGGATTCTCTCTCTGATTTTTAATGTATGACTCAGAGCTATGTATTTCCCTCTTAACAGGAAAAATCAGTTTTCTTCTATGGAGTGCCACTCGGGACATCTACCATTCCAGGGCAGGTCTCATGCTCAGGAGGAGTTGACAAACAGATAATTGACTCCACAGTTTGTGTGTGTGTGTGTGTGTGTGTGTGTGTGTGTGTGTCTGTGTGTGTTTTGTTGTTGTTTGTTTGGTTTGGTTTGTTCTTTTTGGTTACAGTTATGGGTTGTTTTGTTGATGTTGTTTGCTATATTTTGTTTTTCCTTTGAGATGTTGTTGTATTCTGTTCTCTAGATTTCGGAAATTATGTTGTTGTAATAGATGTTTGGTTTTTTCTTTTAAAGAACTTAAAGTTGGGTGAATAGTGAGGCGAGAAGCATGTAGAACGACTTGAGAGAAGGAAAATATGATCAAAATAAACTAAAATTTAAGAAGTGTTTTAAATGATAAAAAGTATAATAAAAAAGAAAAAAAAGTCTCTTCTAAAATGGTCACCAATTAGTACTAGCTCTACCAACTGCACCACTGCCAATCACACATCACATCACTTCTGGCTGGACCTTGTGACCAGCTCCTAGTAACAGAATACAGTAACCCTGACATGAGGTCTATTTGCCTCAAGAGAAAGAAAACTTTCAGGGAAAGATTTTACACCTGTTTGCACATGTAAAATGAGTTCTTTAGGATCTAATCCTTGTGCTGAACTTCATGGCTTCAGATTATGAGAAGCTCTATATCATAAGGGAAACATTACCTTCATAGCACTTTCAATATTCTGATCACCAATGTGTAAACGTTCAAGAATGTTATTGTTAAACTTTGAACTTGTGTAAAGTAAAGGCTAAGTATTCTTCAACATGGTCCTCCATTTTTAATTGTTAAGGGTACTGATAAACTTCTATGGTGGTTCATTTTGTACTTATTTTCCTGAGAAGTGTGACTGTTTGTTTTTGTTTTGTTTTGTGTTTTTGCTTTACATGTCCATGATGTGATTGCTTTTTTTATGATTGTTATGTCATTATATATATATATATATATATATATATATATATGTATGTGTATATATGTGTGTGTGTGGTGTGTGTTTGTGTATATATATATATGTATGTATGTGTATACATATATATGTATATACACACCCTCCTCTCTCTTTACACACACACACACATTAATTCTCAAGTCTTTTCATAGATAATACTTTCATATTCTTCGTGGTGGTTTTTTTGGGTGACAAAGCTTTCTTAACATGCCAATTTGTTTTTAGAGCTCTAAAAATTTGTTTCTAAAATGTACTTAATCTTGAGGATATGCCATTATTCTATTTTCTTCCATATTTTGAAGGAATTGCCTCTTTAGTCTTCAATTATTCCCTAATACTCTATATAACGAGTATTAGGAGTCTGAGTCCATCTTTCCATGAGGATAGCTAGTTACTTTATGCTATATGTTGGAGAATCTCTTATTCCTTTATTGATTATTCTGAACTACAATTTCTATCAAATATTAAGTTCTATCAAATGTTAAAATGTCTGCATATGAATTTTCTATTTCATCTCACTAAGCCATGTTTTATTTCTGGCTAGTACTACATATTAATATTAAATATTACAGTATTAAAGCAAAACAACTGATTTCAAAAGCCAAATTTTCCATAAATATTTAAGGTAATTTTTAGATGTTTGATCTTTACAAAAAGTAATAACATGTTAGGTTGATTATCAAAACACTGATGCAACTCTATAAGATTTTGACTCCACACACGGGTGAACCTGTTCCGATGGACCAGTCCATCCAGACCCCTCCAACATCATGGTGCTAGCCCCACCCCCACCAATGGGAAGTGGTGATCATGGGCCTGTTTTCAGCCTGCCTTCTACTTGAACTTATCTGCTCAGGGTCTCTTGAGGCCTAGGGACTTTGCACATACAGGTGAACCTATGCTAGAGGACCAGGCCATCCAGAATCTGGCAATCCAGAGTCTGCTGACAACACTATGCTAGTCCAACATCCACTCATGGGAAGAGGGGAGCCATCAGAGTATTGGACCTGCTTGCACCCACCAGAAGAGAACCTTGGACCTGTACCCACCAGGAGAGGAAGAGACCCCACCAGCATCCACTGGAAGAAGGGATGGGAAGACAACAGTATAAGAACACATTCAACAACACAAAGAACAATATGATGCCACCAGAGTCTAGGGATTCCACACCAGCAAGACCTGGTCATCCCAACACTGATGAAGCAGAATAGAATGACCCCCAAAACAACTTTATGAAGATGACAAAGACAAAGAAGAAATGAGAAAATCCCTCAAAGAAATGGAAGAAAAAATGAACAAAAAATTTCAAAAAATAGAGGAAAAGGCAAACCAAAAAATACAAGAAATAAACAAATCTCTTAAAGAAATCAAGACAAGAAAAAACAACCAAACAAGTGAAGGAAACCATTCAAAGAGTTGAAATAGAAACAAAACAAAAAAATAAAACAAAACAAAACAAAAAAAAAACACAGTCTGAGGGAATGCTGCTGAGTAGAAAGTATATTCTTTGGGGGTTTTGTGGACTACTCTGTAGACATCTGTTAGTTACAATTGATATATGATATCCTTTAATTATGGTGTTTCTGTTAAATATTTATCCAGGTAATCTGTCTATTGGAGAAAGTAGGGTATTAAAATCACCAACTACTACTAAGTAAGAGTTAAATCTGTGTCTTTAGTAGTACTTTTTAATGACATTTGAGTGCACCAGAGTTTAGCACATATATGCTATGTGTTCTTATTTAATCATTCCTTTGGTTAGACTCAAGTGTTCTTTATCTCCTCTGCTTACTTTCTGTTGGAAGTCTATTTTATCAGATATTAGGAAAGAAATGCCTGCTTTCTTCCTGGTCCCACTTGCTGGGAATAAGTTCTTTTATCTTTTCACTTTTTAGTTTCTGTCTTTGAGTCCTTTTATACAAGCCATACATTACGGCTTGCATATGTTGAACCAGCCTTGCATCCATGAGATGAAACCAATTTGATTGTGTTACATTATTTTTAATGTGCTATAGATTGTTGGTTTGCAAGAAATTTAAGTTTTTCACATTATTATTCTTTGATTATTTCATTCAGTGTATTTTGGCAATTTCACCCCCATTACCATTTATCTTCCTCCCCTTCTCTTATACAGCATTCTCTTCTTCCAAACAAGTCTCCCTCCTATTTTCCTATTATTTGATGATTCACTGTGTTCAATATCCTGGCATGAGAATAGGCAAATTAACACTAGTTACATCACTGTAGAAAATTACTCCCCTCTTCCAACAAACTTGAACAGCCAATAGCCCTCTGGGAGGGGTGGGACCTCATGAGTACCCCTATACAACAACTGTTAACAGCCAATAGTTTCTCAGAGATGGGTTAGGTCTTATGAGCCTCTTCTTAAGCAAATGTTAACTTCTAATAGTTCCACAGGGAGAGGTGGGGACTCATCAACCACCTTCCTTAACAATGAGCCTATAGTTTTACAGGGAAGAGGTTCCCTCTCCTTTATGTTGGAATACTGATAGCTCAGTCTTGCAAAAGTCGTGTTTAGGGAAACATAGCTATTGGTTTCCAAGTGTTTAACAACAAAACAAACAACAAACAAAACAAAACAAAACAAAAACTGAAAAGCATTGTATTGAGCTGGAGAGATAGTTCAACAATTAAGAGCACAGATTGCTCTTCCAGGGCCCTGGGTTTGATTCCTAACACTCACATGATGGCTAACAACTACCTGGAAATCTAGATCCAGAGGATTCCATTCATCCTTTTGGCTTTTGCAGGCACTGCATGGAGGTGGTGCACAGATGTGCATATAGGCAAATATACACAAAACAAAATTTAAGATTGCATTACATTTTATTTAGTCGCATGCCAGGATACATGTTCATGCACTTTCCATGGCACACATGTGGAGGTCAGAGAATAACTTGCAGGAATGTATTCTCTCCACCATGGAGGTCTCAGGGATCAAACTCAGGTTGTCATTCTTGGTTACGTGTGTCTTTACAAGTTGAAGAGATCTTTAACAAGCAACGAAACCAAAGCATGAAAGGAAAACCCAGGACTCGCCATGTTCACTGCTGAATTTCACCAGAACTTTAAAGAATTTTATATATGTAGGTTTATATTTTGGGAAGCTTCTGCTGTTAGTTTTACATATGACTCTTTCAAAAGGTTTTTAGTGTTAATTACCCCTCCCCACATTCCCTCATCTGCCCTGCCCTCCCATCCCCCCAAACCAGTTAACCCTTCCTGTTCTATTAGTCCTCTTTCCTCTTTTTTTTTTTTTAATCACTGTGTTCTATCTTCCCTCCCTTGAAAGCTCTCTCCCCATGGCCCCTTTCTAATTACCTGACCTCTGTGGCTATTCCAAATAAAACACACATATCTAAAGGTTCAAAGCTAACATCTACAAATGACAGAAAGCATGTGACATCTGTCTTTCTGGGTCTGTGTTATGTCACTCAGAATGATTGTTTCCAGCTCTAGCCATTTACCTGTGAATTTCATGATTTCATTTTTCTTTAAAGGAAAGTGTGCTTATTTTTAGGGAATACAAATTCAACTACTATTGGTAAAGGAGTTACTGCATCTGTAACGAACATTTCAATGGTTCAGATAATAAGCATTTTTCATAGACTTATTACAGATAACAGGCAACCTCTTCGTTAGAGATAAACAACACATACCTCAGCCTCTGAGTTCCTAACCACACATAGGTGCAATCTTACACTTAACTCTTATGAAGGATGTGGATAGTAAGTAGTAAAGGTCAAGAGTATGATCCTTATACTATACTGTCAAAATGGTTCAAAGAAAAATATATTTTAAAAAAACAAACAAAAATAAACAGTGAATGAAGCAAATATTTCAAAAAGAAGTTAAAACAATAACCTAAAATTCCTGAAATATTGAATACTAAAATGCTTGGTCTTAGCATGTTCTCCTGGGTAAGGGAGCTGGGAGCTAAATAAAATCTCTGGAAAGAGACTTTGCCTTTTCCAACCTTGTGTGGACTACTTGATATCTTTCAACTCCCAACTGAAATCTGGTGTACTCATTTGGACTAATGAGTGTTCCTTGGGATCTTGTTCACATGCCAAAGAAACTGGCACTTTAGCTTCAACAACAAACTTAAAAGAAAAAAATTCAACTTGTCCTTTATTTGTGTTTTTACTAATCACTGAGGAACCATTCAGTAATAGTGGCCTCAAACATTTAAATAGCTCATGAAACTGCAATTAATTAAGGGACTGTTGATTCTAAGAAATGTGACATTTTTGAAGAATGAGGGGGGAATTCTAAGTGTGGACATTAAGTTCAGAGTAAAGCATAAATAATTTCACACACACAGTATTTCTATATACAACACATGGATCAGACAAGAACTATAAGGATAATGTTAAATATAACATGAATTCAGAGCTCAGGAATATCTTTGCTTGAAAATTTCCCACTTATTCTAGTTCAGAGAAATGCTCATAAGAAAAATACTTAAGGCAGGAGACAATTTATGTCACCGTTCTTCAGAACTTCTTAAGAGACATTGATTAAATGCTGACCAACTTCCCTGGTTTAAATTCAGTCCTCTGAGGTGCTGGAGAGATGGCTCCATGGTAGAGAGGACTTATTGCTCTTGCAGAGGATGATGGTTTGGTTCCCAGAATCCCGTGGGTGCTGACAACTATCTGTAACTCCAGTTCCAGAAGTTCTGTCGCCTTTTCTGCCACCCGTGGCAAGTGGAGAAAGTTCAGTTGGAACTTTCAACTTTTCCCTGCATGGTCTTCGAAGCCCCATTTCCCCTCCCCTCTTTCTCTTTCCCCCTCCCTCCCTCTCCCTTCTTCCCCCCTCACCCCGCAAACTCTGCCAGCTTAGAGAGTCTCTAAACAAAGGAAAGGCACCAAAAATCCTAGTTCTGCAAACTTGAAGGCTATTACAGCCTTCTCCCATGAAGCTGCCAGCTGCCAGAGTCCCAGACTAATTGCTCAGCTTTTTATCTACTTGGGCACAAACACATGTTGTACTGGACAGGTCATTACCCTCCACCTACAACCAATAAAATCCCGGAAAGCCCCCTACTTTAGTTTGTGGGCACAACTTCTCTAGCCTCAATCTCTGAAACTGGAGAGCTTCCCCAGGAGTTGCTCTCAACAATCCTTGTTGTTTCAAGTAGGCTTCTTACTGTGTGGGCAAGGAAACTTATTGGGGGAAGGTATAAAACCTATTAGAGAACTTATCCTTTATGTGTGGATGAAATCTTGTTTTTTGAAGCTGTTTTTCCATTGTCCCTCCTAGTCTATCTATATTGTACTTGGAGAAAAAATTGCATTAACTATCCTATCTTGGTTAATCCAGAATTTTGTAACTGCCCCCCCAACTCCCTAGGTTGGCCACTGATCCTGCTGCTCCTGTCTCCTGTCCTCATCGAGAGCACACTTGGAGCTCTGATACACCCCCACCCATCCCCACCGCGAGCCTGCCCCCCCTACCCTGTGCCCTACCCTACGCATGGTCCTGACACTCTGGATGAGCACGGGGACAGAGGGTGGAACCAACAGTCAACCCTACTTCGGAGACTTCTCGGAGCAACTCGGAACAAAGGAGACCTGTCTATCTACGCGGGACCACCCATAATTTCCACCTGCTTGGTCTCTGACCCCACCTCCAGTCCTCTGCTGGAGTCCTGGGCCCCTCCCAGAGATACACCTATCTCTGCGGGACCACTGTGAGTTCCTGCTGGAATCTTCTACTGGATCCTCATCCTTGACCCCATCCCTGGGTCCCTGTCTGCGGAGAGACCTCCTAGAGAGCTTGGACCACACACAGATACAGATATTGAATCTCTGACCCACATAAGCCCACCGGGGAAGTACCATAGAGAGAAGGAGAGACCCACACCAACACCTACTGGAAGAAGCTATGGGAAGAAGGCCATACAAGAAAACACCTAACAACAGAAAGACAAGCATGACACCACCATAATCTAGGGAATCTACACCAACTAGAACGGAACACAACAACAAAGCAGAGGAAGCAGAAGGGAACGACTTAAAAATTACCATCATAAAAATGATAGAGGCCCTCAAAGAAGATGTGAGGAAATCCCTTAAAGAAATGGAGGAAAAAAACAAACAAAAAAGTGGAAGAAATGAACAAATTCCTTAAGGAAACTACAGAAAGCAAAGAAAAAACAATTAAGCAGATTAAGGAAACAGTTCAAGACTTGAAAACTGAAATAGAGAAAATAAAGGCAATACAAACGGAAGGAATGCTGGAAATTGAAAAGCTGGGCAAAAAAATCGGCAACTACGGACACAAGCATAACCAATAGAATTCAAGAGATAAGAGAGAATCTCAGGCGCGAAGATAAACTAGAAGAAATAGATTCATCGACCAAAGAAAATCATAAATCCAACAAATCTTTAACACAAAACATCCAGGAAATGTGGGACACCATGAAAAGGCCAAACCTAAGAATAATAGGCATAGACGAAGGTGAGGAAGCCCAGCTCAAAGGTGCCAAAAACATATTCAACAAAATCATCGAGGAAAACTTTCAAAATCTGAAGAAGGACATGCCCATGAAAGTACAAGAAGCATACCGAACCCCAAATAGGCTGGACCAAAGAAAAAAGACACCTCGACATATAATAATCAAAACACTTAGCATACAGAATACAGACAGAATATTAAGAGCAGCGAAGAAAAAAGGACAGGTAACATATAAAGGCAGACCTATCAAAATTACACCTGACTTCTCCATGGAAACCCTCAATGCCAGAAGGTCCTGGATAGATGTTCTAAAAGTATTAAGAGAACACGGATGCCAGCCTAGGCTACTATATACAGCAAAACTCTCAATCACTATAGATGGAGAAAACAAGATATTTAATAACAAAACCAGATTTTCCCAATATGTATCTACAAATCCAGCCCTACAGAAAGTATTGGAAAGAAAACTCCAACCCAAGGAAGGTAACTATGCCCACAAAAATGTAGGCAACAGATAATCCAACTACACCAGAAACCAAGGGTAAAGGAGAACTAATATATTCACAATACCATGGCCAACAACAAACCTAAATCAAACAAGCATCAACAATCAATGGTCCTTACTCACCGTCAACATTAATTGTCTTAACTCACCTATAAAAAGACACAGGCTAACAGAATGGATACAAAGACAGAATCCATCCTTCTGCTACATACAAGAAACACATCTAAGCTTCAAAGATAGACATTACCTCAGGGTAAAGGGCTGGGAAAAGATTTTCCAATCAAATGGAAATAAGAAGCAAGCAGGCATAGCTATCCTAATATCTAACAAGTTAGACATCAAACCAAATTAATCAAAAGAGATGAAGATGGTCATTTCATATTCATCGCAGGAGAAATCCATCAACACAAAGTCTCAGTTCTGAACATCTATGCCCCTAATACAAAGGCACCCACATTCGTAACAGAAACACTACTAAAACTCAAAGCTCATATAAAACCTCACACACTTATAATGGGAGACTTCAATACACCACTCTCAACACTACACAGGACCACAAATCAGAAACTCAAAAAAGAAACAAAAGAACTAACAGAAGTTATGTCTCAACTGGGGTTAACAGACATCTATAGAACATTCCATCCAAAGACAAAAGAATATACCTTCTTCTCTGCTCCACATGGAACCTTGTCTAAAATTGACCACATACTAGGTGGCATAACAAACCTCAACAGATACAAGAGAATAGGAATAGTCCCATGTATCTTATCAGACCACCATGCTTTAAAATTGGAATTCAACAACAACACAAATACCAGAAAACCTTGAAAACTCATGGAAACTGAACCATGTGCAATTGCACCACACCTGGGTCAAAGAAGAAATAAAGAAAGAAATTAAGGACTTTCTAATATTCAACGTGAATTAGGACAGAACATACCCAAACTTATGGGGCACCTTGAAAGCAGTACTACTAGGGAAGTTCCTTGCACTAAGTGACCATATGAAGAAAACAGAGGATAGTCACATAAGAGAATTAACAGTGCAACTGAAAGCCTTAGAACAGAGAGAAGCGAACTCACCCCGTAGGAGTAGACACCAGGAAATAATCAACTTGAGGGCTGAAATCAACAAAATAGAAACCAGGAAAACAATACAAAAAAATCAATGCAACTAAGAGTTGGTTTTTTGAGAAAATCAACAAGATAGACAAACCTTTATCCAAATTAACGAAAAAGCAGAGAGAGAACATGCAAATTAACAAAATCAGAAACGAAATGGGGAACATAACAACAGACACAGAGGAAATCCAGACAATTTTCAGGTCATACTTTGAAAATCTGTATATCACAAAAATTGAAAATTCAAAGGAAATGGACAAATTTCTGGATAACTATCACTTACCAAAATTAAATCAAGAACAGACAAACAACTTAAATAGACATATAACCCGCAATGAAATAGAAGCAGTCATCGAAAGCATTCCAACCAAAATAAGTCCAGGGCCAAATGGATTCAATGCAGAATTCTACCAGACATTCAAGGAAGAACTAATACCCCTACTCCTCAAACTGTTCCACAAGATAGAAACAGAAGGTTCATTGCCAAGCTCTTTTTATGAGGCCACAACAACCTTGGTACCCAAGCCTCACAAAGTCACAACTAAGAAAGAAAAGTACAGACCAATATCCCTGATGAACATCAATGCAAAAATACTCAGTAAAATACTGGCAAACCGAATTCAAGAATATATCAGAGAAATTACCCACCATGACCAAGTAGGCTTCATCCCTGGAATGCAGGGATGGTTTAACATACAAAAATCTATCAATGTGATCCACCATATAAACAAACAGAAAAAGAAAAACCATATGATTATCTTCCTAGATGTGGAAAAAGACTTCGACAAATTCAACACCCTTTCATGATAAAGGTCTTGGAGAGGTCAGGGATAACAGGAACATACCTAAACATAATAAGAGCAATATACAGCAAACCAACTGCCAACATCAAACTAAATGGAGAGAAACTTAAGCCAATTCCTCTAAAATCAGGAACAAGACAAGGCTACCCTCTCTCTCTCTCTTCAATATCGTACTAGAAGTTCTACCTAATGCTATAAGACAACAAAAGGAGACCAAGGGGATCCAAATTGGAAAGGAAGAAGTCAAACTGTCTCTATTTGCAGATGATATCATAGTTTACATAATTGACCCAATAAACTCTACCAGGGAACTCCTACAGCTGATAAACACCTTCAGCAAACTAGCAGGATACAAGATAAACTCAAAAAAAAATCACTAGCCCTACTTCTTTCAGACGACAAAGAGACAGAGAAAGAAATCAGAGAAACATCACCCTTTACAATAGCCACAAGCAACATAAAGTATCTTGGTGTAACACTTACCAAACAAGTAAAAGACCTATATAATAAGAACTTTGTGGCTCTAAAGAAAGAAATTAAAGAAGATACCAGAAAAGAGAAAGATCTCCCATGCTCTTGGATAGGTAGGATAAACATAGTAAAAATGGCAATCTTGCCAAAAGCAATCTACAGATTCAATGCAATCCCCATTAAAATCCCACCACAATTCTTCACTGGCCTTGAAAGGATAATAATCCAGTTTATATGGAAAAACAAAAGACCCAGGATAGCTAAAACAACCCTATACAATAAAAGAACTTCAGGAGGCATCACCATTCCTAACTTTAAGCTCTACTACAGAGCTATAGTTCTGAAAACAGCCTGGTATTGGCATAAAAATAGACAGGTAGACCAATGGAATCAAATTGAAAATCCTGATATTAATTCACACACCTATGAACACCTGATTTTCGACAAAACAGCTAAAATTATACAATGTGGGGAGGACAGCATCTTCAACAAATGGTGCTGGCACAATTGGATGAGGGTGTGTAGAAGACTGCAGATAGACCCATGTCTGTGGCCATGCACAAAACTCAAGTCCAAATGGATCAAAGACCTCAACATCAATCCAGCCACATTGAACCTCTTAGAAGAGAAAGTAGGAGGTACCCTTGAACAAATTGGTATAGGAGACTGCTTCCTGAACATAACTCCAGGGGCACAGACATTTAGAGAAACAATTAATAAATGGGACCTCCTCAAACTTAGAAGCTTCTGTAAGGCAAAGGACACAGTTGACAAGACCAAACGGCAGCCCAAAGACTGGGAAAAGATTTTCACCAATCCTATATCTGACAAAGGGCTGATCTCCAAAATATACTAAGAACTTAAGAAACTAGTCAACAAAACACCAAATAACCCTATTAAAAAATGGAGTACAGAACTGAAGAAAGAATTCTCAATAGAGGAAATCAAAAAGGCTGTAAGACACTTAAGGAAATGCTCCACATCCCCCAAGACAGCGCCCCTTACCAGCAGGAAGTAGTTTGGAAAGAACGATGCCCAAATTCCCAAATATTGTGTATAAATGTTTGTTTTCATTTAATTGGACTTTGTTATATAAAATTAAATAAAAAAGGAAAGATCAGTACCCACAGATGAATAGATTTGAAATACAGTTGATATTGCATTGCAAAAAAAAAAAAAAAAGAAAAGAAAAGAAAAGAAAAGAAAAAAAAAAAAAAAAGAAAATGCTCCACATCCTTAGCTATCAGGGAAATGCAAATCAAAACAACTTTGAGATACCATCTTATTCCTGCCAGAATGGCTAAAATTAGAAACACCAATGATGACTCATTTTGGAGAGGATGTGGAGAAAGGGGAACATTCCTCCACTGCTGGTGGGAGTGCAAACTCATACAGCCATTTTTGAGATCAGTATGGTGGTTCCTCAGGAAAATGGGAATTAGTTTACCACAGGACCTGGCAATCCCCCTCTTAGCCATATACCCAAAGGATTCACATCCATGCAACAAAGACATCTGGTCAACTATGTCCATAGCAGCACTATTTGTAATAGCAAGAACCTGGAAGCAACCTAGTTGCCCCTCAATTGAAGAATGGTTAATGAAGATGTGGCACATCTACACAGTGGAGTACTACTCTGCAGAAAAAAATAATGGTATCTTGAAATTCTCAGGCAAGTGGATGGCACTTGAAAAAACCATCCTGAATGAGGTAACCCAATCACAAAAATAGGGACACAGTATGTACTCACTCACATATGGATTTTAGACCTAGATCAAAGGATCACCGGCCTATAATTCACAGCACCAGAGGAACTGGGATACAAGGTGTATTCTGAGAGATTCATATGATTCCCTCACAGAATTGGTAAGGGACAAGTCCCCCAGAGCTCAGGGGAAGTGGGGGGGGGGGAGCAGCGAATGGAGAGAGAAGTAGGAGAAAAGAAGGGGGAGAAAAGGAAAACATGTGTGACCAGGAAGATTTACCCTGGTTAGGAATAGAAGACAGGAAAGAGAGAGAGAGAGACAGAGAGAGAGAGAGAGAGAGAGACAGAGAGAGAGAGAGAGAGAGACAGAGAGAGAATATAAAAAAGGGAGCCAATATTGGTTTGAAGATAAAATAGAACACAAAGAAAGGTCTAGAGAACTACAAGACTGCTGCCAACTAACAATCTGAGCTTCCGCGGAAAGGCTACCATAAATGCCCTTCCTGGAGAGTGAGATCAACAACTAACTTATCCATTGAGCCCTCAACTAATGCCTGTTGGAAACAGGATCAAACACCCATACATAAACACTGAGTCGAACTAGAACCCAGATGCAGATGGAGAGGACAAGACCAGGCGGCAGAAACACATAGAGACAGCTTACCTGAACAAGGAGGAGCTAACTGGCCACCAGACTGATAGCTGGGAAGCCAGCATGAGACTAACTCAGGCCCCCCTGAATATGGGTCTCAGCCAGAAGGACTGAGCAGTCTAAGGGACCTCAGACAGTGGAGCCAGGATATATCCCTGGTGCACAAAAGGACTTTGTGAACACATCCCCCATGGAGGGATAACTGCCTTTATCTAGAGACAGGAGAGAAGCCCTAGTCCCTACTTCACATGACCTGTCAGACCTACATGACCCCTACTGGATGGCATTCCCCTACATAAGGAATTGGGTGGGGGGATGGGAGGGGAGGGTGTTTAGAGTGCATGTTAGAGGGCAGAGAGGGTAAAAGGGAGGGAAGAAGGGAGGGAGGAAGGGAGGGAGGGAGGGAGGGAGGGAGGGAGAGGGAACTGGGATCGACATGTAAAATAATAAATTAAATTTAAAAAAAATGCATTGATTCCAAAATTAAATTCAGGGACAAGTTACTGGGGAGAAGGATTTCTATTTTTGTTTCCACAGAAAATGCAAAGATGTGGATTCCTTCCAGACTAATGTGGTTTGATCAAGCCAGACCACCTGAAACAGAGTACCAGGTGATCCTACATTCAAAACAGCTGGACAAAGCAGCCTTACAGACTGCACCCAGGATTTCTGAATCTTCTTCAAATCCCCCATGACAGCGCCCCTTACCAGCAGGAAGTAGTTTGGAAAGAACAACACCCAAATTCCCAAATATTGTCTATAAATGTTTGTTTTCATGTAAATGGACTTGGTTATATAAAAGAAAGAAAGAAAGAAAGAAAGAAAGAATTTTGTAAGTAATTTACTTTTTATCCTAATTTGTGTTACCAACCCAAAACTATATTTTTAGACCTCAAATTATTTTCTTAGATAAACAATTTAAGCTGTCTCTTAATCCTATACATTTTTACCTCTTTGTGTTCTTTTTTCTGAATTTAGTTACAAGGAAAAATACTATAACTACCCAGTCTTCAATCCCATCAAAGACCCAAGAAGGACATAATATTATCCAAGTAAATAGGAGGTGTAGAACAATCAATTTCCAAATCTAAGAAATGACTGAGATATCTGGCTGCCTGGACAGTCACCCCAAGGCTCCTCTGCAACACTGGGGCATAGAGTATCTGACAGACTTTTCTGTAAAGCAGGAATTTTGAAGGACTGCTGTCCTACATTATCTTGGCAAAGTTCAGCAGTCACCTTCTTTTTGTCCTATTTGTCTTATTTAGACAGCATACTGTCAGCAGTCTAGGCAAGGGCATTTTTATTGCCCAGGGGCTACTCTGCTGCAATAAAAGTAAAGTCCATATTAAGGTTCTTTGATGCTTATTATCCTTTTTAGAAATAAAATGGTGCTGCTGGAAGCAGATGTGTCTCACTCTCATGAAAAGCGGTTGGTTATTAAAACATCTTAAATGCCATATTCTGTAGGCCTCTGAAGTATTTGAATACCAACTATATTTCCAAAAATACATCTCTGTTTATTCTTGAAAACATATCTAATATGACTACAAAGTTGATTATTATAGATGACTAACTACTAACCTGTATTTCTTAATCATACATTACATTTTTAAATGAGCTGCATATGTACAATACCTTAAACAGGAGTAGAAACATATACTGTATAAAAAGAATCTCAAATTTGTATCATTATACAGAAATACCATAAACAAGAGTAGGAATGTATATAGAGTATGTTCTAACAAAAGGAATCTTAAATCTGCATCACTATTCAAACTACATACCAATGTAAAAATTTTGAGAGTAATAGTTGCTTTTTAGTTTAAAATAGATTCAATGATCTTCCCCTTTATCCTATCCTTTCCATATCCCCTTTTTCCTTTTCTGAAAGAAATTGTTTCATTTACTTTTTTTTATTTAAAAGTTTTGTTTTCCACCCTTCCTACCATCCATCTACTATTTAGAGGGGGTAAGGCCTCCCATGGGGAGTCAGCAAGATTGGCATACCAAGTTGAGGCAGGACCCTTTTCCCTGTATCAAGGTATCCTACCACAGGGAATGGGCTCCAAAAAGCCAGGTCATGTCCCTGGGATAGGTTCTGGTGCCACTGTCAGTCCCTATCCCCCAACAGATCAAGTCACATAACTAAATATTCGAATGTCCAATTCTATGGGGGAGGCGGACATCTCATTCAAACTACCACACTATTATTACAGAGGACACCTGAGTTCAGTTCCCAGCACCCATTTCAGGCAGTTCACAAAAACCTGTAAGTCCAGCTTCTGGGGTTCCAATACCACGACTGGAATAGAATAGTCATTACAGCAAATGGTACTGGGAAAAATATTGTCATAAAACACTAAAATATAAAATAAGCTAACACCATGTACAAAGAGTAGCTCAAAATGAATCAAATATGTAAACATATATTAAAACTATGCAATTCTTAGATGAAAACATAGAGAAATAAGACTGTAGCATTGGATTTGGCAAATTTTTCTTGGATGTGACCCCAAAGCAAAGACTAAAAGAAAAAAGTGGATAAGTTAGCCTTGATCAAAGTAAAAACAATTGTACATCAAGAGACCACATGGGCATGGTAAAATAAAAAAATTAATAACAGATCACATATCTGATGGGAGAATAATATCAAGGATATATAAAGAACTCCAACCTTAACAACAAAAATGATCAAAATATTTAAACAGATATTTCTCCTAAGATATAAAAATGACTTCTAAGCATATAAATGTAAATATGACCAATATTTAAGGAAACAAATAAAAATTACAAGGAGATATCACCTCATTAAATTGATTATAAGAAATAAAAAACAAAACCAAGTATTAGCCTGGTGGTGTAGAAACTGGAACTCTCTGTGCTGTGGTTTGTACTTAAACTGAAGAAGCCACTCTGGAAACTAGCATGGAAGTAGTGTCCCCCTTTTCAAATTAAGTGTGACAATACTATATGATCCTGCATTTCCATACGAATACACAAAAGAGTTAAAAACAAAGCCAGACTACTGATACATAGACTTCCGTTATAGTTGTGGTGGTTTAATGAAAAAAAAAATACCCCCCATGACTCCAGTAATTGAACACTTGATTCTCAGTTGGTGGCACTGTTTGGGGAGATTTACGTGCTGCAGCCTTGATGGAGGAAGCACATCTTTTGGAATGGTCTTTCAGAGTATGTATAGTTTCATATTACTTCCAGTTTTCTCTCTCTGCCTCATGCTTGTCATTGAGGATGTGATCTTTCAGCTTCCTGTTCTGGTTGCCATGACTGCCTCCATCAGTTTAGTCATGCCTTCCCTGCCATGATAGACTTTTTTACCTCTGGAACCATAAGCTGAAAGAAGTTGCTTTTAGTCATAGTGTTTTATCACACCAACTGAAAGAAAGCTAATATAATATTATTGTGTAAAAGGTAGAAATAACAGAAGTGTTTGTCAACTATATATGCAAATGAATTGCATATAATACAGGAGTCTCATTCACACTTAAATGTAATCCAACACCATTTGTTTAAAAAAAAAAAGTCAGTCTTTTCTGAACTGAAAAGGCAGAGCAAATTTATTGGGCACCATTTTACTATATACATGGTAGCTTACTGTTCAGATCTCTATTTTATTCCATTGCTCAGGGTGTGGTGTGGGAGAAGCAGTCAAAGCCTCTTGCCTATTCTGAGGACATCTAAGCATTTTGTCAGAATTGATGAGAGTGCTTGCAAACCTGGCTTCCCAGAGACACCAAATGAATTCAGTATCTGGTGACAGGACCACCACTGATGTATTGTCACAGCCTGAACTCCTTGCTGCAGATACCTCAGTGGGCCCATGTTAGCCACCTTTATCTTTTGGAGCCAACTCCTATCAAGTTGATGCATTGTGGGATGCACATAGGTCAGACTTTCTCTGGTTGTTATCATATTCTTTGTGTTCACTGGTGGCTTACCTTGTACTTACTGAGTCTGGCTACCTTCTCTTTGTTAATGAGCTATTCAAAGTTTTTTTCCGCACTGTCTCTTTCATTAAAAACAAACAAACAAACAAACAAAAACTTTTTATTGATTCTTTGTGGATTTCACATCATGCAACCCAATCCCACTCATTTGCCTGTCCCCTTGCTTCTGCCCCCTGCCCTTGCAACCTCCCCCCCAAAATAAAATTTAGGAGTAAAACAAACAAAACAACTAAAAAACAAACAAATTTTTTTTCATGGAAGCTGTAGTGTGGCTTGTTGGGCCTAAAGAGGCCTGAGCGAGGGGTCAAGTGGAACCTCCTGAGTCTGCCTAGAGTTTGGTGACCTGTCATTGAACTGCAGCTTCCATGTGGGAGTGACTCCACAAGGCCTGATATAAGACACACACACCCCGCCCACCTAGTTAACTGCTTGCTTGGTGGAATATTATTGGTCCTTTCTCTTCACATCACCTTACCCCATCCTAAGATTCCTACCCCCTACCCCAACGCTATATAAGTCCTTGCTTGATGCAATAAACCAAGATCCTGGCTCAGTGGGTGTTTCTCCCCAGAAACCAGCTGGACAGGTCCTTCTCCAGACCTACCTGCTAGAGGGTCTGCAGTGGCTCAGTGAGTCATACAGTATGATCCTTTAGTCCATACATCTTTGCAATGTGTCGTTGGTCTGTTTTGAGGTCTCTGGCTTCTGCTACATCCTCAATACTGGGCTCTCACTGGATATCCTGTGTTGCCCTGTGTCATGGAGATCCTGTAGTTTTGGATCTGCAGGTCCAGCGCCTTAATATCCTCTAGCCATTCATAGATGATGTGGATCTTGAGGTGGGCCAACTTATAACCCTGGTTCTGGTCAGACTGCCAGCTTTCCCTCACCATCACCAGCCAGTTGTGCTCTCCAGCACTGCCCCAGCAAGCTCACCCAACATAGCAGATAGCAAAGGCAAGGCCAATTCTCCTGCTCTCATACCCTTGGATCTAGCTCACCTACACTCATACCACCAGAGCCAGCTCTCCTGTTTTGCCCAGGTGAGGTTCAGGGCCTACTGTCTGGATTGCTGGATAAGGGGCAGAACCAGCTCCTCTGTTCTCATGACCCGAGACCTTTTGCAGGTGGCAAGGGTTGGGGAAGGAGGACATATTTCCCTTACCCTTGTCACCCATGGCATACCAGGAAGGGGGTGGGACAGCTCTCCTACTCTCAAGTCCATAGGCCGAGTTCACTTCACCCCCTCCAACAAGGTTAGCTCTAGTGTGCTGCCCTGGGGAGGTGAAAGGCCCACTCTCCCGCGTGCTGCAACTAATGAGGGAGCTGGATCAGTTCTCCCTAGTGCTGCAGCCAGTGGAGGGTAGGGCCAATTCTGTACAGCCCTATCCTCACTGCTTTCGGTGGTAACAGGAGCCACAGACTTAGGCACAGACTGTGGGCCACAGCAGGGTCATGGACCCATATATGGCTCCTGGAAGTAGCCTAGGACCAGATACCACCATGGCCCCAGGTTCCAGCTTAGGCTACTCAGGTCTGCATGGCTCCGTCAGAGGCTCAACCCTCGGACACTAGCCTGGCCCAAGGTGGCAGCCCAGGCCCCTGATATCCACATAGCTTTTAGTGGTGCTATAGGCCACAAACATCAATACAGTTCCCAGCTGTGGTTGGACTATGGAACCAGACAAGGTCTTTGGCAACAGCCCGGGCTCAGATGTCACATGGCCCTGGTTAGCATTTATATGGGCATGCACCCAACAGCAATATGGCTTTCAAACTCCCACAAGGCCTCAGGTGTGGGCCCAGATTATGGTATCAATGGCCTTTGATGACAACAGAAGCCTCAGACATCAGCCCAGGTCCTGTCTGTGGGAGGGCCATGGCCTCTTTCCTCCTTATGCTGTTGATATTTCCTGCCACTTCTTTATATTAGATCTTAGAGTTGTACATTGCTTTCTCTTCACAGAATATAATCTCTTCTTTGATGCCCAGACTCCTCTTACCAAAGGCACTTAAAAGATACTGGAATTCTGTTTATTTTGTTCTGTCCCACTACTTTGATTCACTGAGCCTTGAAGACATGACACTTATTTAAAAAGTCAGACAGACATAGTGGTAGAGGTCTTTAATCCCAGCACCAAGGAGACAGAGGCAGAGTCAGGAAGATCTCTGTGAGTGGATAAGGTACTGATTTATGAGTATTATAACAGAATAACACTCAGAATCATTTTATTGTGTTTGGTTTGATTTTGGTTTGTTTGCTTGCTTGCTTGCTTGTTTTTACCAGTCATGTTTTGTTTTACTTTAGGTCTATCTAGTCTCTGGTTCTTGGGTACCCATGCAGTGTCGGGGTATGGGTTCCTTCTCATGGTGTAAGCATTAAGTCAAATCAGAGATTTGTTGGCTACTCCCACATATTCCAGGCTACCATTGCCCTAGCATATTTTGCAGACAGGACAGATTGTAGGTCAAAGATTTTGTGGCTAGGTTGGTGTTCACATTTCTCTTTCAGTAGCCTGTAGAGCACCTTCCCACACTGAAGAGACTATGTAGGCCATGCAGGTACCAGCTGGGCTTCTCCATCTTCAAAAAGTTGTATGGATATTGTCCTCAGCAATGGAAACTTACTGTCAGTTTTCAGAGAGCAACCTTGTCTTAACATGAGCCTGGGTTATTTGGGTATTTCCACAGGACCCCCTTGGCTAACAACTCAAGTGAATGAATCTGTGTGGCTACAAGAGATAGCCAGTTGAAACTCTGTGTCCTGCATTACTAAAAGTCCTTATTGAGCTCACCTTACTGGATTCAAGGAAGTTTCCAAGGCACTAGATTTCCACACCACACCACAAATATCCCCAAATTCCAGCAGTCTCTCCCAAAACTCTCTCCCTCCATTCTATCTCCCCCTTCCCCATACACCTGATCTCTACTGCTCCTCTCTATATCCACCCCAGCTCACCAATAAAACTACTCAATTTCCCCTTCCTAGGGAAAGCCATGTCTCCCCCCCCCCCCAAACACCTCCTCTTTACCTAATCTCTCTGAGCCTACAGATAAGAGCTAGGTAATCATTCATTTAACAACTAATATCCACTTATAAGTGAATAATACCTTATTTGTCTTTCTGGGCCTGGGTTACCTCATGCAGGATGATCTTTTCTGGTTCCATCCCTTTGCCTATGAATTTCATAATTTTTTCAGGAAAGAAACTGTTTCTTTGGCTTACATTTCCACATCACAGTCCATCATTGATGGAAATGGGGCAGGAGCTCAAATCAGGAACCTGGAGGTTTTTTTTCCTTTTTAAAAATGTGTTATTTATTTTATATATTTATCTCAGTTAACTCTCCCTTCATATCCTCCCATGCTCCCCGAACCCCGCCCCATCCCATTCCCCATCTACTCCCCAGGGAGGGTGAGGCCTTCTAGGCCTCGTGTCTCTAGGCTAAGGGAGTATCCATCCATAGGGAATGGACTCCCAAAGTCCTTTTGTGCACCAGGGATACATCCTGGCTCCACTTTCAGAGGTCCCATAGACTGCCCAGGCCTTATAACTGAGACCCACTTTCAGGGGTTCTGGGTCTGTCTTATGCTGGTCTCCCAGTGATCAGTATGGGAGTTCATGAGTTCCCCCTTGTTCAGGTCAGCTGTCTCTCTGGGTTTGTGCAGCCTGGTCTTGACCCCTTTGCTCATCACTCCTCCCTCTCTGCAACTGGATTCCAGAAGTTTGGCTCAGTGTTCAACTGTGGGTATCTGCCTCTGCTTCCATTAGCTATTGGATGAAGGCTCTAGAATCTATTATCAGGGAAGGGTTTTTAAGATAGCCTCTCCACTATTGTTCAGATTGTTAGATGGGGTCATCCTTGTGGATCTCTGGACATTCCCCTAGTGCCAGGTTTCTCTTCAAACCTATAATGGCTCCCTCTTTTATGGTATCTGTTTTTTCTTGCTCTCCTCTATTCCGCCTCCGACTCAATCTTCCTGCTCCCTCATGTTCTCCTCTCCCCTCCTCTTCTCCCCTTCTCTTTCTCCTACCTCCATCTCCACTCACTGCCTCCCCCCCATGACCCCCGACCACCCCTCCCATCCCATTTCCCACCCCACTCCACAGGGAGTGTGATGCCTTCCAGAAGTGACCATCAAAGTCTGTCAAGCCATTTGGAGTAGGGTCTAGGCCCTCCCTCCTGCCTCTAGGCTAAGGGGGTATCCCTCCATGGGGAATGTGCTCCCAAAGTAATTTTGTACACCAGAGATACATCCTGGTTCTACTGTCAGAGGTTCCTTAGACTGCCCAGGCCTTCTAACTGAGGCACAAGTTCAGGGAGTCTGAGGCATCCTAATGATGGCTTCCCAGCTATCAGTTATTTTTGGGGGGGTCCATGAGTTCCTCCTTGTTCAGGTCTGCTGTCTATGTGGGTTTCTGTAGCTGATGGAAACAGAGGCAGTAACCTGTTTTTGTAACAGTACTATGTTGTTTTTATTACTATAGATCTATATTATAACTTGAAATCTGGGATAGTGATAACTTCTCACAGAATTTTTCTAACAATATATTTATTAGTTATTTGAGAATTTCATACAACGTATTTTGATCCTATTCATGTCAGCTCTACCTCCATTTGATACACACTCAACTAAGTGTCCTTATTCTTTTAAAAAAGAAAAGGTGTTTAATCACTGCTGCCTATATACTTTTGGGCATGTGGCCATCCACTACATTGTGTTAGACCTAGGGTGGTTGGGGGGGGAGTCACATCATTAAAGAAAACTGACTCTCTCCTAGTAACAATCCATTACTAACTCCTTGGTTAGTGTGGGACTTTGTGCCCACCTTCCCCATCCATGAAGGATTTTTTGTCTAGCTTTGGTTTGAGCCGCAACCATTGTGAGTTCCTGTTTGGTGCACAAATGTCCTTGTGTGTAGATTCTTTTCCTTCTGGTCCCACAGCTGTTTAGCCCCAAATAAACACAATGACACTTATATTAATTATAAACTGCTTGGCTGATGTCTCGGGCTTCTTATTGGCTAGCCCTCTCTTAATTATTAACTAGTTACTATTAGTCTATGTATTTCTACATGGCCTAATCTTACTGAAGAATGTCCAGTGTCCTGTCTTCCCAATATTACATGGCATCTCCCTCTTGCTTCTCTGTGCCTCCTCTCCCCATCATTTTCCTTTTCTGGTAACTCTGCCTATACTTCCTGCCTAGCTACTGGACAATCAGTGTTTTACTTATCATCAATAAGAGAAACATATATACAGAAGGACATACCCCATCATTTGTGCTAACAGATAATTACTAGGAAACCAGGAATATTAAACACAGCACACGGGGTTGTCTCTTTAAAAACCGGTTTTCCACCCAGAAGGTTGGGAATACAGGTGGCTAATAACCTAGGTGATCCTTGCACTGTCTGTATAGCCAGTACCTCTCCTGGGCTCCACAAGAGGTAACGGAGACAGTTAATAATCTAGGTAACATCTTCCCTATCTGTATGGTCAAGAGCTCCCCCAAGCCTCCACAACTAAGACAAGAGGTAATTAATAATCTCGGTGACCTCTGTGCTATTTGAGTAGCTAAGACTACATACACCAGATCTTCACCTAGGCCCTTAAGATAACACATGTAGTTTATATTTAGAACTCATATTCATGGAAGAAGTGACCTTGAGAAAAGTTTTGATGTAATTTTGCCTCATTGTACACATTGGCCGTGTTACACCAGGAAAAAGTTTTTTTTTTCCCCCAAATTATGCTGTACTTAGGTATGCCAACTTGCCAGTGTCAGTCTCTGGAAGTTTGAACCAACACTGGCAACAGTCATGTTGAACCAGATTTTCTTCTTATCTCATGTGGATAATTACTCTGCCAGCTATAGTGTATGCAGAGACCCTCACATATTTATTACCTTATTATGTTCAATTACCTTATTATGTCTGGAAAACACTGTATCCTCGTCATCTACAATCTCTGGTTCTTTGTCTTTCATCCCCCTTCTGCAATAATCCCTGAGGCTTGGGAGGAGGGCTATGATATAGATGTCCCATTTAAAACTGAGCACTGAAAATAATTTATTCTCTGCACCTTGATTAGCTGGAGATATCTGTGTTAGTCATCATCTTAGTATTCTTTTTTGTTCAGGACTGTTTTGACTATCCTTGGTCTTCTGTGCTTCCATATAAATTCAATGACTTTCTTTATCTGTGGAGTACAGTCCTAGTATGTTTACTGAAGTTACATCGAATTTGTAGGTTGCTTTTTGTAGGACGAGAATTTTCATAATATGGAATCTTTTGATCCATGAACACTAGAAGTCTTTCTAGTTCCTAATGTCTTCCCAAATTTTCTTCTTCAGTGTCTTAAAAGTTTTGCTTTCCATTTCCTTGGTTAGATTTATTTCTAAGTATTTTATTTGAGTGGAAGCTATTGTGATTCGGATTGTTTTCCAGATTTCTTGTTCAGTCTGTTTGTCATTGGCATATAAAAAGACTAGTTATTTGTGGGTGTTAATTTTGTGTCCTGCTACTTAGCTGAAAGTACCTATCAATTCTAAAAGTTTTTTTTTTTTTTACTTTTGGTGGAGACTTTAGTGTCCTTCATGACTAGAATCATATCATTTGCAAACAGGGATGCTTTGGTTTCTCTTTCTATGTGCATCCTTTTATTCCTACCTCTCATTTTAATTCTCTAGCTAAGACTTAAGTACTTTATTGAACAGAAGTGGAAAGAATAGTGTTATACAACAAACTGTGGGTTCAAATCCTAAAAGTTGTGTGATACTAAGTCTTGGGTCTTGATCCAGTAATTGATATTATCATAATTCTTATCTCTGTCCTGGCCTGGAATTCACTATGTAGATGAGACTGGTCTTGAACTCATAGAGATCTGCCTTACTCTGCCTCCAGAGTGCTGGTATTAAAGGTCTGTGCCACCACATCAGGAAAAAAAAATGTAATGCCGTGAAGGTAAGATTTGGGAAAAAAAGACCAAATATTATTCAATGTTAAAACAAATATATGCTCTCTCTTATATTTGCTTATTATTTGTCAGGCACTATGGTAGAAACTATGCTGCAAACTTTAAAACATCTTCAAGTATAGTGTATAAGACTGACACTTAAAATACAGTACTTCAAGTGTCATGACAGTGGTAAACACAGAAAGTTTCTTTTAAAAAGGAAGACAAACTAAAAAAGATGGATAACACTACCAGCAGAGGGAGCAAGAAGCAAATGCAAAAAGTTCAGCATGTAAAAGGAAAGGACACTAGGAAACTTCTGAGCGTGTTTGCAGGAAGTAATTTTAGAAAGACCCATAAGTTAAACTGTGAAAAACATTTAACTCAAATATAATACTTGGGAACCGACTTTGAAAGAAAACTGTTATTGATTTCTGAGCAGGGTAAAAATAAGACCAGTTGGTTGCTGAATTTTAAAGAATACATGAACAGAAAAATGAAGCTGAAAGAAACGCGAAAAGGAGATTTGGTTAGCAGTAAAGGAATATGAAGAAACCATTAGTCAACTGGGTGAAACTTACACAGAGAAGGCTGAGAGAGTAGTGGACTGGGGAAACTGAAGAGCTCTCAAAACAGATTTGAAAAAGACTGGCTATTGCATGTGAAAAGGAAAAGGAAGACTAAATGACTCCTGAAGTTCTAATTCAAACAGAGTGTGGAACCAAATACTGGAGAAAATAATGTTTATACTTCTGAACACTACCACATTCGTAAAGAAATTGTGAAGAGTAATGTGAATTGACTAATCAGATCCTCTCCTGCAGCCTTCTTTCCTCATCTCATCCCTTTGTCTCATCAACCAGTATCCAAAGCAGTCTCTTGCTGGATACCCACTCACAATACCAATCAAAGAATGAGGTAAGCGATCTCCACTCTCCTTCTTATCCTTTGAGTCCAATTCTCCAGTCTCACAGGAGCCTCTCAGTTCTTCCAACTCCTGTGAACTCCACATATCCTCATAGCAAACTAAGATTTCTTTCCTTCTATGAACTCTCTCTGCCCCACCCCTTCCTTCCCCCTCCAATTCCTTCCTGTCAGCTTCCAATACCAAGAATCAGGTTCTACCTATGAATCCTGGCTAATCTGACAAGGAATCAGAAGCACTCCCTACAAGACAACCCACAGTCACTACATACTCCGAAGAACTAGAGAGGGCAACAGAAGAAACATAAATCTCACCAAACACAGCCAAAACTAGATATTAACACCTAGAATCAGTCTTTCCAAGTCTGGATGCCAAGAAGCAAGCTTAAAACCACATCTAGGACAAAAACAATAGAAATTATCAATGAAACAAAGAGTTAGTTCTTTGAAAAAAATCAGCAACATAGACAACCGCTTATCCAAGCCAATCAGAAGGCAAGAGAGAATGTCCACATTAACAAAATCAGAAATGAAAAGAGGGATAAAACAACAGACACTGAGAAAATCCAGAGAATCATTATGTCTTACTACAAAAACCTGTATTCTTAAAGTTGTAAAACCTAAAAGAAAATAGACAATATTCTGGGTATGTACCCATATTCCATAATTAAATCAAGACTGGGTAAACAATTTAAATAAACCTATATCCCACAAGGAAATAGAAGCAGTCATCAGAAGACTCCCAACCAAAAAAAAAAGTACAGAATAAAATGGTTTCAGAGCAGAATTCGACCAGAATTTCAAAACAGAGCTAATAGCAATAATCCTGAAATTATTCCACAGAATAGCAACAGAAGGAACATGACCGAACTCTTTTTATGAGACTACAGTTACTCTGATAACCAAACCAACACTAAAATGTAACAAAGAAAGAGAATTACAAAACAATCTCCATCATGAACATTGATGCAAAAATAATAAAATACTGGCAAACAAAATCCAAGAACATATCAAAAAAATAAATAAAATAATCAAGAAGGATTCATCCCAGAGATGTAGGGATGGTCCAACATATGAAAATCTGTCAATGTAATCCACAATATAAACAACCTGAAAGAAAATATATATATATATGATCATCTCATTATATGCTGAAAAAGCATCTGACAAAATCCAAGATATAAATATCTTGGGGTTACTCTAACCAAACAAGTGAAAGACTGTATGACAAGAACTTTAAGTCTTTGAAGAAAGAAAATGGACAAGATATCGGAAAATGGAAAGATCTCCCATGCTCTTAGATATGTAGGATATTAAAAATGGCAATCATACCCAAAACAATCTACAGATTCAATGCAATCCCCATCAAAATCCCAACACAATTCTTCAGAGACCTCAAAAGAACAATATTCAATTTCACATAGAAAAACAAAAAACACAGGATAGCTAAAACAATAAGATACAATAAAGAAACTTCCAGGGGCATCACCATTCCTGACTTCAAGCTCTGTTATAGAGCTATAGTAATAAAAACAGCTTGGTATTGGCATAAAAACAGACATGTGGATCAATGGAATCAACTTGAAGATCTTAACATAAATCCACCCACCTATCAACACCAGATTTTCACAAAGAATACAAAATTGTACAATGGAAAATGTAAAGCATAATCAACACCGCTGGCATAACTGGATGTTGACATATAGAGGAATGTAAATAGGTCAGTATCTATTGCCATGCACAAAACTCAAGTCCAAGTGGATCAAATACTTCAACTTAAATCCAGGTACATTGAACCTGATAGGAGAAAAAATGGAATGTGGCCTTGAATGCATTGGAACAGGAGATCACTTCCTAAATATAATAGCAGCAGCACAGACACTGAGATTAAAAATAATAAATGGGACATCCTGAAACCGAGAAGCTTCTGTAAGGCAAAGGACACAGTCAACAAGACAAAATGGCAGCCCACAGAATGGTAAAAAGATCTTCACCAATCTCACATCTGATAGAAGGCTGATCTCCAAAATATAAAATGAACTCAAGAAAATAGCCATCAAAATACCAAACAATCCAATTTAAAAAATGGATTACAGATCTCAAGAGAGAAAATTCAACAGAAGAATCACAATTTAAGAAAGTGCTCGACATCCTTAGTCATCAGGGAAAGGCAAATCAGCATAACTCTGAGATACCATCTTACACCTATCAGTATGGCTAAGTTCAAAAACACTAAGCTTATGGAGGCTTTATAAAAGAGTGAAATAAAACTGCACTCCAGGCACTAACACTAATCCCTTCTGGTAAACAGGTTTTTTTGTTTTGTTTTGTTTTGTTTTTATGATAATATTTTTATTTAAATTTGAAACAATCTTGTTTTACATGTCAATCCCAGTTTCCTCCCTCACCCTCCCCTCCTTCCCTGTCCCCCCCAACCCCATCTCATCCCCTTTCTGCTCTCCAGGGAGCGTGAGGCCTTCCTTTGGGAGTCTTCAAAGTCTGTCATATCACATGGAGCAAGTCCTAGGTCCTCCCCCATGTGTCTGGGCTCCCAAAGTCTATTCATATACTAGGGATAAATATTGATCCACTACTAGAGGCTCCATAGACTGCCCAGTGTTCCTAACTAACACCCACGTTAAGAGGGTCTTGGTTTGTCCTATGCTGGTTTCCCAGCTATCAGACTGGGATCAATGAGCACCCCCTTGTTCAGATCAGCTGTTTCTAGTGAACAGTTTTAAAATTATACCTCTCCATTTTTATGGTGGAATATGTTATGTATTTATGCCCCAATTTCAGGCCATCTTCTAAATAATTTTATGGGAAATATTATAGTAGCAGGTGAGGTCCATTAAGGGAAAACTATTTCATTTCAGTCAGTGGATGGAATCTCTTCTCTCTGGTCCAAGAAGAGACTTAAAACTTCAAGATGCCCAAAACATTAGTTTTAATCCAGTTGTGCTTGTTAGTCACCAGGCAAATTCATCATCCCTCAGGAAGGCAGATTCACCTAGTGAAGATGTGTGAAATAATTATTCATTGAAAAGATAAGGTACTTTTTCTTTTCCAGAAAACTCACCTTCCACAAAATGTACATGCTGCAACCATGAGCTGGGTTAAGTTTGCATGCTTCTCTGGATTACTGAAAAAAAAAGGTGATTTTCCTTCGCTTTTATTTTTTTTATCTCTTATTTCTTCTCTTGGATGATTGCCAAAACTTGGGCATGCTTTCCCAGGCACAAAAAAAAAAAGTTTATATTAAAAAATGCTTACATGAAAAAGAAAAAGAAGAAAGATCTCAAAACTGGCCTATTCCCACACTCCACACTTAAAGGGACAAAAAAAAAAAAAAAAAAAACTAAAGTTGGTAGAGGGAAGAAAAAAATAGAAAAAAGAATAAATCTCAAGGTTGAAATTTTTAAGATTAATGAAACTGACAAAATTTTTAAAGCAAAAGGAAGGATCAACAAACTTGATTCACTGATAACTCTCAATATCAATGGTCTCAATTACTCAGTTAAAAAGACACAGACTAAATGATTGGATCTGAAAATAAGATCCATCCTTCTGCTGAATCCAAGAAAAACACCTTAACATCAAGAATAGACATCTTTTTCACCAAATGGTAAAAGGATAAAAAGGATATTCCAAGTGAATGGATCCAAGAAGCAAGCCTATTTAGACATTTTAATATCTGAACAAACAAATTTCAAACTAAAACTAACCAGAAGAGATAGGAAAGACACTTAATACTCATAAAGAAAAATATTAGCCAACAAGATATTGCAATTCTAAATATCTACACACCAAACAAGGGCATCTAAGTTCATAAAAGAAATTCCACTACAACTAAAAATCACATATTGACCCTCACACACTGATGGGGGGCGTGACTCAGTACCCCATCTTGTCAACAGACCAGTCATACAGACACGAAAAAAGAAAAAGAAAAAACAGCAGAAACATGTTGGAGCAAAACTATGTCATAAACCAAATAGACCTATCAAATATTTACAGAATATTTCATCCAAACACAAAAGAATATACCTTCTTCACAGCAACTCATAGACCTTTCTAAAAAATGACCACTTACTTGGACACAAAGCACGTCTCAAGAGACACAAGAATATTTAAATAATAGCCTGCATCCTATCTGACCTATCTGAAGCTGGATATCAACAGCAGAAACAACAGAAAGCAAAAAACTGAATAACTCACTACCAAATGAAAAATCGATAAAGACAAAATTTAAGAAAGACACAATTTCTTTAGAATTGAATGAAAATGAATACACATAACCAAACTAATGGAACACAATGAAGGCTGTTCTAAGAGGCAAGTTCGTAGCACCAAGTGCCTACATAAAAGATGAAGAAATCTCATACTAGTAGCATAAGTACATACCTAAAACCTCTATACAAGAAGAAATAATACCCTAAAGGAGTAGATAGTAAGAAATAAAGTTTGGGCTGAAATCAATAAAATAGAAAGAAAAAATGCAAAGAATCAATGAAACAATTGGTTCTTAGAGAAAATCAGTAAGATTGATAAATCCTTAGCCAAATTATCTAAAAAAACAGAGAAAGGAAATTCAAATTCATAAAATTAAAGACATAAAAATGAACACTGAGAAAATTCCAACAAGTATAAGGTCATACTTTAAAAATCTATACTCCACCAAATTGGAAGACCTAAAAGAAATGGATAATTTTTTGATACATCCTACATACCAAATTTAAATCAAAAACAGACAAGCAATTTAAAGATACTCAACACCTACTGAAATAGAAGCAGTAATTAAAATTCTCCCAAGCAAACAAATAGCCCAGGGCCAGGTGTATTCAATGTAGACTTGTACCACACATTATAGAAGGATATTTCCTCCATATATCTCAGTCCCACTGCAGCAGTTTTTTTCTCTACCCACCAGGTCCTACAGCTACATAATGAAATAACCACTCTGAGACTTAATATCAATTACAATTGTTTAGCTAATGGTTTAGGCTTCTTACTGGCTAGTTCTCTCTTAATTATTAACCCATTTCTATTAATTTTTGTGTATCTCCATATGGCTGTGGCTTACCTAGGTGATGTTATAGGATCCTCCCTGGAAGCTACATGGTATCTTCTCTTTGTCTTTTCCCTCTATTTTTCGGAATTTCTGACTAGCTAAATTCTGCCTGTCCATTGGCTGAAACGGCTTTCTTCATCGACCAATAAGAGAAACACATAGTCACAATATACAGAAGACATCCTTCATCAAGACATTCTGAGAGAAATTAAAGGCAATACTCCTTATACTCTTCTGCAGAATAGAAACAGAAGAAACATTACCTAATACTTTTTATGAAGTCACAAACCACCTCAAGAGCCAACAAAGAGAACTACAGACCAATTTCTTTTATGAACATAGATGGAAAAATTCCCAGTAAAATTGCAAACTGAATCCAAGAACATGTCAAAAGTATTATTCATATTATTCATCCTGATCCCAGAGATGCAGAGATGGTTCAATGCACATCAATTGATAATTGTAATCACCCACATAAGCAGGCTGAATGACAAAGTGCACAATTATTACATCATATGCAGAAAATGATTGTGACAAAATCCAACATTCCTTCATGACAAAAGCTCTGGAGACACTATGGATATAGGGACATTCCTCAACATAATTAAGGAAATTTAAAGCAAGTCCATGGCCAACATCAACGTAAGTAGATGGAACTCAAAGCATTTCCACTAAAATTAGGAAAAAGACAAGCTATTCACTCTCTCCATATCTATTCAATATAGTACTCAAAGTTATAGCTAGACCAATAAAACAACTAAAGGAAATCAGGGGATACAAATTGGAAAGAAAAAAGTCAAAGTAATGCTATTTGCAGATGATATGATAGTATAAATAACTAACCCTAAAAATTCCATTAGGTGTTAGGGTCCATAGAAATGACCATATTGTCTCAAGGTCGGAGAATTCAAAAACTGTCTTTGCTTTTCCAAGGTTAAAGACCTCAGACCTAAAGGTCTAAGGTGTGGCTATTGAAGGATGTTTGGCCTAAGGTATGAATGTCTTACTTAGATAACAGAATGCTTGATCTAAGGTTACTAGTTGTCTTAATCCTCAAAGTCAGATAACAAGAGGTTTGATCTAAGGTGTTTTTACTAAATATTTGGAGAATTAAGGAAGTAATTAAGTCTGTTTGTTCCTTGTATCTTGGTAAATAAATCTTTTCCCTTTTACCCCTTTTGGTTGGGGTATATAAGAATTTTGAGCAATCAACTTAAGGCAGATCACACTATTCAGTGGAATGCCCTCCCAACTCTATCTTCTGTCTCTAGCCTGTTTCTTTCATCAACCCACATTCCCACTCTCAGGTACATACCAGACAAGTTGGCAGGCCATGACAAGTAGGAAAATTCTCCAGCTGATAAACAGTGTCAGCAAAGTAGCAGGATACAACATAATAAACACAAATCAGTAGCCTTCCTAAATACAAATGACAAATGGACTGAAAAAGAAACCAGTGATACAATACCTTTCACAAACAGCTTCAAAAATATCTTGGAGTAACTCCAACCAAACATATGAAACACTTATATAATAAAACTTTAAGACATTGAAAAAGAAACTGAAGATGATATCAGAGTATGTAAAAGTCTCCCATGCTCATGGACTAATAGGAATCATAAAGTAAAAATGTCCATTCTACCTAAAGCAATATACAGATTCAGTGCAATCTCCTTCAAAATTTTAACATAGAACATAAAAAGACAATTTTCAGCTTCATATAGAATCACATAAAACCAAGGATAGGTAAAACAATCCTAAATAATGAAAAAAAATCACTGGAAGCATCATCAGGCTCAAATTGTAATACAAAGCTGTAATAATAAAAACAGCATAGTTGGTACTGGTGAAAAGAATAGACACATTGATCAATGGAATGGAATTGAAGAGTCAGACATAAATCCACACAGCTATGGATGCCTAGTTTTTATAAAGAAGCCAGAAATACACACTGGGAAAAGAAAGCATCTTCCATAAATGGTGTTGATCTATATTAATCACCCTGAACAAATCTCAACTCCAAATGTATCAAAACTTCAACATAAAACCAGATACACTGAATCTTATTGAAGAGAAAGTGGAGAATAGTCTTGAACTCATTGGCACAGGAAAAGACTTTCTGCACAGAACACCAGTAACACAAGCACTAAGATCAACAATTAATAAATGGAACTTCATGAAATGGGAAAGCTTCTGTAAGGCCCAGAACACTGTCATCTGAACAAAGTATTAGCTTACACAATAGGAAAAGTTTTATACCAGATTCACATCTGATAGAGGATGGAGGTTCAAAACATATAAAGAAGTTTAAAAAACTGAACACTAAGGAAACAAACATCTCAATTAAAAAAAAAACATGGTACAGATCTAAACAGAAATCTCAAAAGAGGAAACTCAAATGGTTGAGAAGGACTAAAATAAAGTTCAACATCCTTAGTCATCAGAGAAATACAAATCAAAACTACTTTTAAGATTTCATCTTACACTGGTCAGAATGGTCAAGATAAATGGCAGCTCAGACTAGTGAGGATGTGGGTAGGGGGAGGATGTGAGAGTTCAAACTTGTACAATAACTATGAAAATCAGTGTTGAAGTTCCCAGGAAGATGGGAATTGATTTACTTCAAGATTCAGCTATACCACTCTTGGGGATATACCCAAAATCTCTACATCCTACCACAAAGACACTTGTTCAACCATGGTCATTGCTGCTCTATTCATAATAGCCAGAAACTGGAAACAGACTAGATGTCTGTCAGTGTATGAATGGATAAAAGAAATGTGGCACATTACACCGTAGAATATTACTCAGGTGTTGAGAAGTATAATCACGAAATTCACAGATAAATTGATGAATTCCTCACCAGCATCAAGAAAAAATCATTCTGAGCAAGGTAGCTTAGATCTAAAAAGACAATTGTAGTATGTTATCACTTATATGTAGGTATTAGGTGTTAAATATTCAGTAAGCATGCTACAATGCATATAATCACAGAGATTAGATATAGAGTAAGGGACTGAAGGGAGGGAATTATCTCCCTAGGAAGGGGAAATAGAATAGATAGTTCTGGATAGACAGGGCAGGGCAGACTGGAATGAGAGAATCAAACAGGGTTGGGGAGGGAAAAGGAGGATAAGGGCAAGAATACAGCAAAAACTAAGGACCACTTGAGGGGTCATATGGAAACTTAAAACAGTGGACACTTCTTAAAATATATCTATATATGAAAGAAATCTAAAATAGAGTCACCATTCAATGGTGTTAACAATGCACCAGCTAGATATCACTTGGGAGCTGGGGGAATGAAGAGAGGGGAAACTGTGTTCAGGTCAGGGCATATTGTATGAGGGAAAAATCTATTTTAATTAAAAAAGAAAAAAGAAAATCAGCAAAGTCACCTAGTACAAAATCACTTGTTTCTAAAATGACAACAAACAATACTACAACAATATTTTTATACGACAACAATATTTTTAAAATGAAATTATTGTGATTAAGCTCAAACAAGGAAGTGGTATGGGTGTATACTGAAAACCATCAAAACTTTGCTAATGAAACTAAACAGAAATAAATGGAATGACAGCCTATATTCATGGATTTCAGGATTGAATACTGGTAAAACACACTTAGTTTTCAAAGAAATCTACAAACTTTATGCTGTCCCTTAAAAAATCTACAAGAACTTGTTCAGAAATAAGAAATTCCACCCAAAATTTTATCCAGAACTACAAAAGCCTGAAATATTCAAAATAATCTTGAGAAATAAGAGACCTTGAAACATCACACTTCCTGAATTCAAAACACATAATAGGGATGTCCAGGTAAGATGGCAGACCAGAAACTACCTCCATATGACATAGTAAAGGAAAAAAGATCAGAGAGAGAAAAATTAGACTCTTTTTCAAAGAGAGAAATAGAGTAAGAGTGTCAGACATTCACACAGAAAACTCCAGGGCATCTGAAAAATCTCTGAGGAACAGAGTGGCAATGCAGAGAAAAATAAGTCAAGTGAATCATAACTCCACCCACATTTGTAGCCATGATAAGGAGTAGAAGAAGACTCATCCATAAGGTAAGACAAATAGTTCTGTTGAGGAGACTGGCAGCTCATGAACAAAACAAGCCTATGTCTCCAGTTTCAGGTTCAAGAGAGACATTGATATATATCTCTGTGTGACAGTTCTGTTTTTGGAGAACTCCATATTGTCATCCCCTAGCTTGAAGATATCTTGCAGAGTGCCATCATGAAAATGATCCTATTCTTTAAAGCTGTGTTTCCTAGGGGGCCGCAGAGATGGCTCAGCAGTTCAGAATACTGGCTGCTCTACCAGAACAACTGGGTTCGAGTCCCAGAACTCACAACTGCCTCTAACTCCAGTTCCAAGGGATCCAATACTCTCTACTGGTCTCTGTGTTTCACAGGCATGTATGCTGCAAAAATACTAATACTAACACACATAAAATAATAAGAAGAAAATATTTTTATAAAAGTCCTGAGAACAGGGAACAATCACAAATCCTGGAGCTGATGTACTTTTTTTTTTTTTTTTTGAGATTGAATATCTCTTTATTTATTTAATTTTTCTTATTTTTCATATCAATCCCAGTTCTCCCTCCCTACCTCCCTCTCTCCTTCCCTCCCTTCCATGCTCCACCCCCCCCACCTCGCTGCCACTTTCCCATCCCATTCCCCCACACACACACTCCACAGGTGTAGACACATGAAAAGAAAAAGAACTGAGTTGAATTCAGCCATAAAGAATGAAATCATGTCATTTGTGGAAAAATGAGTTGAGCTGGAGATCCTCAGGTTAAGCAAAAATAAATCAAACTCAGAAAGGTAAATATCACCCACTTCCTATCATATGCAGAATCAATAACAGAGGGTAACATTAGGGAAAAAGAGAGAAAAATCTCATTTTATCTCACACACAGACTATAGGAATGAATGTTCTTCTATGTGTGCTTATACATGTATGTACATACATGTAATGATTAAAAAGGGGAAGAAAACCAACAAGAGGAGCAAGGGGAACAGAAGATGAGGGGTGAGTATATGTAAGATATAATGTTATATATAAGGAAAGAATAAAATGAAACCCATTATCTTTTTTTTCACTTAGAGTGTGTATTGTGTGTTCCAATGTACAGTGGAGCATTTTAAAATGGAAAATGGACCTGGAAAGATGACTTAGTGGATAAAGGCCCAACCTCCATGTACATACGTGTGCACATGGAGGCTCAAGATTGAGGTCAGAAATCTCCCTCTTCCGACATATTTTTGTACCAAGGTCTCAATCAAACCCAGAGCTCAATGGCAGGGGATAGTCTCCCAAACAGCTTGCTCAGAGAATCCCCTGATCTCTGCCTTCTGAGGCTGGAATTATGGATAGGCCAACCTCCCTCTGCAATTTCATGGGTTCTGGTGACCTGAACTACAGTCCTCTTATTTGTGCAGCAAGCGCTTTGACCACTGAGCAGTCACCCTAGCCAGAAACCCATTATTTTATGCTATCTAAGCATGCAATTAAAACATGCAATGAAACTCTAGAAATCAAAACAGAATGTTAAAGATATATAGGCAATTGGAACATAAGAAACCAAAGCAATAAACCATGGATATTAATTGGTATTTACCATGGGAGTCAGACACACAAGAGAAGTTAGCAATAGCAAAATTTTTCAAAAAATAAATATTCACATAAATATGTGAAACTGAATCATCATCTTATATGCAAAAATAACTGAAAATGTATGAAAGACTTAAAGACAGGGCCTAGACTATGGAAACTCTGGTGGAGAAAGCAAAGGAGAAAAGTTGCATGGTCTTGGTAATGATTTAATCACTATGACATCAAAATCTAGACAATAAAAGATGTAAAAACAAAAGGCTCTGAATGCAAAAAAAGAAAAGAAAAGAGAATAAAAACAGAGTGAAACAGCAACTACTAAATGAGAGAAAACATTAACAAACAATACATCTAATAGTGGATCCATATTCAATGTACATGAAGAAATCCTAGAGTTCAAAAACAAAATAAACAGGGCTGGAGAGATGTTTCAGTAGTCCAGAGCACTTGGTGCTCTTGCAGAGGACCTGGGTTCTGCTTTCACCACCCACATAGCAGGTCACAACTATCTGTAACTCCAGTTTCAGGGGATGAAAAGTTTTTTAACATCACTAATTCAAAACCCAAAAGATGTATTAACTCACACCTGTTCACATGGCCATGGGTAGAGAGAAGAAAAGAATTTCTTTATTTTTATTTTTAAATTATTTTTTCTTATTTTACATATCGATCCCAGTTCCCTCTCCCTTCCTCCCTCCCATGACCCCGACCCCCGTCCCATTCCACCCCCGGTCCACAGGGAGGGTGATGCCTTCCAGGAGGGATCAACAAAATCTGACAAGTCATTTGGAGTAGGGACTAGGCCCTCTCTCCTGCCTCTAGGTTAAGTGAGTATCCCTTTAGAAAAGAATTTCCAAACAAAAACTTGAAGATCCCCAATTGCTAGCAGATGCTGCTATAGCTGCATTTATTTATTTTGCATCATCACTAGTGAGGCTTCTGTTTGTCAGTCTCTAAATGTCAAAATAAGAGTCTAATGTCAGCTTTTTATGTAATTAAAATTCAATGATGTAGTTCTCCCTTTGCTCTACTTCTGCCTACCTGTCACACACCTGTCACACACCTGCCCAAATTCAGACTCCCGCTTCAACCTTTGCTGTTACAGATACATGTGATAAGTCTGTACAGTGTTGCTTGTATGTACATATTTCTAGGAGTGACCACTGCATACCAGACAACTAATCAGGGGGCTCATCCTTGAAAAAAACAAATTCTTCTTCTCTCAACATTAGTTAATTGAATGTAGCCCTTTATCTAGGGGTGGGACTATCAACTTTTATTTGAAAAATTGACCCACTGCTGACCATTAAGTACTTTCTAGAAGACATTCTCCCATGACACCATTGCTAACCTAAGGAACTTAGTTAAATTGGGAACAAATTTAATGGGATGACTAATGCTTTCAAAAGAAAAGCTGCATTGCCACTTAAATTACAATTTTTGCAAACCTAATATTTGAGGGTCCTGTTCCTTAGCCAAGGTTACACTTTTCTCTAGTATGCATGACCTCTTCTAAAAAACAGATGGGGAATAAACACTTCTGCATACTTAGAACCAAAACAATAATCATTTATTTCTCTGGCTTTCACAGCTGAAGCTGGGTCATGGGAAATTCCCCCAAAAGGAAAGCCCTCTGATGGCTCACATAGGAATGAGAAATCATTCAACTGGCTCTCCAACATCTGCTACTTCCATGAGTCTCCTATATTTATGATTGAGAAATTTCCCTCTGTGTGGTGTGAAGGGTATGGTGACTTATCCTATAGGAGAGAATCAGCGGCATAAGGTACAGGTGCGAATCTGTTGGAATATTAATATTTCCAAATGTCCTTACATCTCATCAAACGATTTCCAATTTAAAGTAGACTTTTGCTCTATACTGAGTCAATGAATGACTTGCTGTTAGATTTGTTCCAGCTTGTGTTGCCCATCTAGTGAGGGGAGTGAAGCCTGCCCTGGAGTGTGGTCAGCCTACAAGGGGTCACATCATTTAAGAGAACTAAACCTGTCTCTCCCAACAGCTATCAAATGACAATACCTTCTCAGATAGCTATGGGATTTCATGCCCACATCAATCATGGGGTTTTGACTGCCAGGTTTTATACACGCTGTCACAATCTCTGTGAATTCATATGTGCAATTGCCTTATTGTATCTGGAAAACACAATTTCTTTAAACTATCTCTTGCAAGAATCAGGGGAATTTAGGTTTCCCTAACACCAACTATCTTATCAGAGTAGCTGGTTAATCTATGTTTTAAATAAAAGGACCCTTCATAAAGATTAAAGTGCCAGGACCAAGTTTTTGAGCATAAACATCTCTACAATTGTTATCTTTGGATCACTAGATTTGAAATCAAATACAAAACCATTTTGGGGTTAGGAAGGAGGAAAAAGACTGAGAGTTCAGACCTATATTTATATAGGATATGTACTCTAGGATTTAACTTGGAATAATTCTAGAAAGAGAACTAATTTTTCCAGTACCTGTATTTCCTTCTTTGGTGCTTTCCCTAACATGACTGTGAAGACTAAAAACCGATTGTGCCTTGTTATTTCTGTAACTGTTTTCATGGTTGTGGGTATTGTGGGGATGAAATAAAGGAATCAGTTGTAATCAGCAAACCAACATTGATTCCCATTTTATGACATTTCATTCCTTAGAGATCAAAAAGGGGAACTGGAAATGCTCCATAAGCAACTCAAGTTTTGGACAGGTTCCTGGCTGGAGCAGTGCTTGAGTTAGTGTATTTTATCCCCAAACGGAAAAGCCAACTTAAAAGTCTTATTCAGTAAATCTTGTAAGGTAAAATTAAGGATTAGTGTGACTCTTCCCATTTGTTGAACACCAGAGAAATCCACTTTTTTGGAATACTAAATGATTCAATGCTTGCCCATATTGAGGCCAGTGCCAAGAGGTCAGGACGACCTTAGACACAGAGAAAGCTTAATTAAGAGCTTAAAAAGGATCACAAGTAGGGCCAGGAAAAAGTCAAATGCTAAATGGGTCTTTCTTTTTCAATGGAAAGGGAAGTTGCCAAGAATTATTTCAAGAAAATGATGTAGAAAAGAAAGGCAAAATAGGAAATATATGTGATTTTAACATAGGAAGTGTTTTGGTAATACTGAGTAAGTGTAGAGTTACAGGTGTGACAATTTGGGATAGACTGAAGGCAAACAGATGTTCCATTTAAATTTATTTCTCACTTTAATTTATATACAGAGAATTGGTAAAAACTGATTATGGATTTGACTTTGTTGTGCCTGAAGTCAATCATTTAAAGTAAGCATTCAGTGTCCCCTTTTTACAAGAAGAAGGGGAAATAAATCGAGATTTTTTTCTCATTTTTTAAATTTAAATTAAAAACAATCTTATTTTACATACCAATCCCAGGTCCCTCTCCCTCCCAATCCTCCTATGCCCCCCAACCAACCCCCCATCCCATCCCCATCTAGTCCCCAGGGAGGGTGAGGCCTTCCATGAGGGATCATCAAAGCCTGTCACATCATTTGGGGCAAGACCTAGGCCCTCTCCCTGTATCTAGACTGAGAGAGTATCCCTCAATGGGGAATGGGCACCCAAAGCCAATTTGTACACTAGGGATAAATACTTGTTCCACTGCCAGAGGTACCATAGACTGTCCTGGTCTCCTAGCTGACATCCACCAGCGGCCTGGTTCCGAGCTTTGCTGGTTCCCCAGCTGTCAGACTGGAGTTCGTGTACTCCCACTTGTTTAGGTTAGCTCTTTTCTTGTGTTTCCCCAGCAAGGTCTTGACCCCTTTGCTCATCACCCCTCCCTCTCTACACTAAGTTTGGCCTAGTCTTAAGCTGTGAATCCCTGCTTCTACTTCCATCAGCTACTGGATGAAGGTTCTAGGGTGGCATTCAATCTCTTTATAGGGGAAAGGCATTTAAGGTAGCCTCTCCACTATTGCTTAGATTGTTAGTTGGGATCATCCTTGTGGATCTCTGGACATTTCCCTAGTGCCAGGTTTCTCTTTAAACCTATAATGAATCCCTCTATCGAGGTTATCTCTTTTCTTGCTCTCCTTCTCTGTCCTTCCCTTGCCTTGGCCTTCCTGATCCCTCATGTCTTCCTCTCCCCTTCCCTCCCCTTCTTTCCCCTTCCTCCTATCCCCTTCCTCTCCCTCTGTGCTCCCAATTTGCTCAGGAGATCTTGTCTCTTTCTCCTTCTCCGGATGTTAATGTATGTTTCTATAAAATGACTTTTTTAAAAAGTAGATGAGATTTGTTTCTTAAGAGATGAGCTTCCTGGAAAATTTACATATTTGGAATTCTTTTTCAGACAGTATTTGATACTTGAAATTTACATAATTGGTTCATAAATTTCACGTTCAACACTAGTAAGCATGTTTCTCATTTTTAATGAGCTATGCCCCTAGTCCATTCCCCTACTGAAGTACATACTTATAACTTCTCTTTCAGTAACTTCCCTTGGTCATTTGAACTTGATATCATTTGAGTACAGATTTAGTAGCAGATTCTAAATTTTCTTTCAAATTAGTTTTTGAATTCTACTTTTCTAATTCCTAATTCTTAAAACCTAATATTACATTTAATTGTTGGAAAATGTTTTGTTAGAGGATTAAAGCAGATGCAAAGATTATCATTCTTTTGAACTCAATTAAAACTATATTAGTATGTATTAAATATATGTAGTTGGATATAGCAATTTACTTTAATAAGCAACAGTAGTTTTCCCAGACATAAAATAGACATTTGATTCCATGGTGAATGGTGATCTGAAGCTCACCCCAGCCCCCATACTAGACTAGGAAGTTTAATTATAGTAAATGCCAAGCAGGAATGTTTTCACAGGTAAACTCAAGCAGTTTTCTCTTTTCCTTTTATCAGAATATTTTTCAAGAATACTAAATATAAAACAGAATATCATACAGAGGTTTTTTGGCATCATGTTATGTTTGAAAGTTGAAATTTCTGCTGGAAATTATGGCATCAAGTAAAGCTGATATTTGGCTGAGACTGTGCTAGGAAATGATACTAGAATAGTCACATGTCATTCATTGTGCAAAGGGATAGGTTTCACAGAGACATTTTCCTTAAAATACATAATGTACTTAGGCCACAGTCTCCTTCCTATACCCACTTTCGTCACTTTCCCCTCTTGACCCTTTCCTGTTTTCATCCCCTCATAACTAGCCTCTTTTCGGCTTTCATGTTATTCACATGTGCATGTATACATGTATAAAATCCAGAACTGTCTTGATTTTTAAAATATAAATAGTGTATATAATTTTAGTACACATATCAGTAATCAATGGTCACAAGATATGTATACACCTAGTGCCAGGTATTCTATTCAATGTCAGAAATATGATATGCTAGATGACTACAATATCTAATATTCAGAGATGCTCAAAATTTCCCCTAAAGAGGCCAGCACCCCCAGATATCAGGAAGTAAATTTAAGAACATGGCACCCACATTCCTAAGAGGTGGGATGGGTGGTTTTCTGTCATTCAATAGGTTATATGTATTTGTCATTGTTTAGGGGGATTGATTACAGTTGTTATTGGATATGGACCGAAAAGAAAAGAGGTAGGTATTGAATCAACTTCTAAAAAGGAACTATTAATTTTAAATATTTTACATTGAATTGGATTTTTATATATTGTATACAAATAATGTATATTGATAAATTTGAGATTAATTTTGTTAAAATATACTGTACATACACTTCTAATTTTGTTCAAGGTATTGTACCTATACAACACATTTAATAATGTAATGCAAACTTCTAGTCCTTGAAAGTTATTATTACCAATTATATAGGATAATAAGAAAATACAGATTAGCAATTAGTCACCTATTACAATCAAACTTGTAGTCACATTAGGTATGTTTTCAAAGTCAAAAGAATGTATTTTAAAGAGAGAGTCTTCAAACACTTCTGAGATCTATACAATATGGCATTTAAGATGTTTCAATAGCATAGATTTTTATTACAATGAGATATGTCTGCTCCTGGCAGCACCAATCTCCTACAGATAAGATTATGGGAATTGAAGAAATGCCTTATTGAGTTTACTTTCTTTGTGGCAAAAGTTAGCCACTGGACAAGAAAGTACCCTTGCCTCGACTGCTGATGGTATGCTGTCCAAATTAGAAAAGCAGGACACAAAAGAGAGTGACTGTAAAACCATGCAAAGACAAGGCAGGACAGTTATTCAAAAATCCTGCTTCACAGAAAAGTCTTCCAGATAGGCTAGGCCTGTAGGTTGAAGATGAATGCCCCTGCATTAAAGAAGAACCTTGGGTGACCGCCCAAGCAGGCAGCTGTTTTTGTCATTTCTCACAATTTTTGGAAGTCACTTGCTCACACGTCCTGCTTACTAAGTTAATATTAAATCCTTCTCAGGTCTCAGAGGGAATTAAAAAATAGATAGTACAGTTATAATTTTCCTTGTTTACCAGACTCAGAAAAAAAATCACTAAAGAAATATAAAGTATATAATGTTGAGAGATATTAAAAGATAATTTCATAATACAAATTAGAATAGAAAGTAAATTAGGACTCACCAACCAAGACAGGTTAGATAATGGAGTGTTTCCCTGAATATGTCAAATGCAAAGGAACTAGACATTGTTGATGCAACTATTGTCTGTATATATTTTATGTAGTTATTGTACTTATTATACCTGGTTTTTCTTATATTAGTTATAGCCTTATTTTGTATTAGACAAAAATGGGCAACTATGGTGATACATTGTTTATGATCTAACAAAGCCACTGAAGATCAGAATGCAAAACTAGCCACAACCATAGAAGCTGGGCAGTGGTGGCATACATCCCAGGACTCAGGAGACATAGGCAGATACATCTCTATGAGTTCAAGACCACCCATGGCTATATGAGAGTGAATCAGTCTAAAAGAGAAACAAAGCTCACCCCTGTAATACCAGCACTAGGGAGGTATATAAAATGGGAGCAAGACATTCAGTACTCAGTCTCAGGGCAATTAATTTCCAGCCACATTGAGGACAGGAAGGCATTCAGTACCCAGCCATGCTGAGGATTCATGGAGCCAGGATCACCTCCCTCCCCAGTCTGAGGAAGAGGTAAGAGCTAGTTCTTGGCTTCTTTGCTTCTCTGATCTTTAGCTTGAACCCAAGTATCTGTGTCTGGGTTTCTACTAAGCATTGCTATTGTCAGTGGTGATTTTTTAAGCTTTAGATTTGAGCTCAAGACTCTCTAATTATTCTAAACATTGGAGACATTGTCTATTTTTGACAGAAAATCTCTATGATTAGGTATATTTTCAACTTTTCATGTAAATAATTTTAACCTTTTATCTAATTAAGATAACAAACTCATAAACTTAATGTAACTTTAATTTTCCAAAAGGCAACAACTAGTCATGTGACCCTGAATTAAGTTGCTTCCATTGCTTTGATTTTGGGTTTATGACTGGTATTATGAATGGGATTAAGTTGTAATAGGATTTATAACTCCGTCATTACAGGCTTCTGCTTTTATTTGAGAGAAATTCCTTACTGAAAGATAGAGAACATAGTTTATAATTTCTTCAATGTTAAAAAATATATTGTATGCAAAAGCACTGTACTCCTACCGGTATTACTGATCCAACTTAAGCCTGGACATTTTGCTTTCTGGGGGACAGCAACTATCCATTCTAAATGAATTTCACTTAAAAAAATGAAAAGAATTCCTCACACCACTATCTTGCATACAAACTTTTAGCAGCTCCCCAGCTACAGCTACAGAAGGACAAAATTAAAACATCACTTGGCTCTCCAGGCCATTTTAACTTACCTTTCCCACCTTGTCTTTCAGTGAATCTCACTGTCCAGTTACTTAGAATTGTTTCATTTTTCTTAGGTGTTTCTGTCAGTTTGTCTTCTACCTGCTTAGTCCATCAGTATGCATTCAGACCTTGGCTAGTGCAGAAGGCCTTCCCAGATATTCTCTATGCTGATCATAGAAGTAACTTTTATCTTTTTGGTACTCAACATATTGAACTGTCACCACACTCTTTCAGCTAGTTCCTTTCTCTATTTTCCTGTTGCTGTGGTAAAATGTCATACCCCAAAGCAGCTTGAGAATAAAAAGTTTATTTTGGCTTATAGTTCCAGATAGATAATGTGTCTCTTGGTAGGAAGGCATGGCCTGGCAGTAGGGGCAGGAAGAAGTGAAAGGAACAGAGAGACAGGACAGGAAGTGAGGAGGGGGCTGTAAAACCTGAAAGTCAATTCTTACTATGTTGCAGTAAGGCTGAAACACCTTCCAAGTCAGTGCTACCAACTGGGCAACAAGTGTTCAAATATTTGAACTTATGGAGGACTTCTAAAACAACACTTGCTTTTGTGCCTTTCTTCTTAACAAGAGACCAGGGTCTGCCTATAATAACAAAATACATACCTTGCCAACTGCTAACTCATAGTTTTGGACGCATGCATTTTTAAGTCGAATTAAATTATTCTCTACCTTTGCTTGGCAAATAGAGCACTTGGAGTAAATAAGATATTTTCAAAGCTGTATCAGTAATTGATTTTTTTTCTAAAAAGTACAAAATAGTAGAATTCATCTCTTTGTGTGGGACTCTGCTTAAGATGTATTACATTTGCTTTCAACTTTACTGAACATATAAAAATCTTTTTATGTTTCCTTAATAGTTCCATAAGTTAGGCAGTACTATTATGCTATGTTCTTTTGGGTGCTTTGTATTTACATAAATGTGCCTCCAACTGAAATTATCCAAAAGTTCAATTACCAGTTTGGTGAGATTTCTGTATCTTTTTGCTTACTAAAAGATGATTATTCTAATCTTAGTATATAAATGAATGAATCTGTAGTCCTCAGTTAAGGTCATTTTGAGAGTTCCTAGGTAAAATGAGATAATAAACAAATTAATTTAATTAGAACTGCTATCTGTCATATATAATATCTTGTCAATATTCTGAAAAAATGTTGGCAAGCTTGACAAAAACCCATATGCCTGGAAATTTATAGATTATTTCCCCTTAATTCTAGTTTTGAAGACGCTTTCTAGATGGGTGAAGTTGTTAGGAACTTATTTCCATCCCACATAAGTATCACCTGGCTTAACTGATGGGTAGTTTTCACTGGGTTGATATTTTTGTCAATAGAGAATTACTATATGGTTCTGGCCTGTAGATTTATGTATGAATTTGACACATGAAATCATCGTTCACTGTATCAAACAAGGATGATAAAATAAATGATGTTCACTATGCTTTTGAAAGTAGATTTAGAGTATTTTCCTAAGTTATATCCTTATCTTCTTCTCTGACACTTGTGTTTATGAGCTACTTTTGGCTAGATAACTATTTGTTACTCTAATCCAGTATTCCTGAAAGGTTATTTATTGTTATTAAATCACAGATCTTTCTGAACTTTGGAGACCCCATTCCAAGGATGTATTAGGAAAAAGGTACTCGCAGTGACATAAGGAGGAATTTCCTTTGACATAATCAAAGTGGTAAATATAGTCCACCCATTCTTTTTAAAAAAAAACAAAATTCTTTCATGTAAATCTCCTTTGGCAAAATGCATTTCTATCTGTAGTTCCCACAAAATAACTTTCAAACCTTTTTAATCATATTCATCAATTTTCTTCTGTCCCACATAATCAATTCATTATTTGATAATCAGATGATAGTATTCTATCCAAAACGGAGGCATTACAGGTCTTTAATAAAATAAGAAATAGTCTTCTTAAGATCACTACACTAGCTTCTTGACCCCTCAGCAAGCAGGCTTCATCCTAATTTTACAAATAGTTGCATACATGATTCATCTGACCACAATGGCTGTGGTCAGTTCAAATTATTTAGCAATTACTATTCCTCTTTGCTTTTAGCTTTTTCTCTTTGTTTTTTCATACATATATTTTTTTAACAACACAAACTCTTGTTATCTCACAAACCACTTATTGATCATCTTTTATTAGGTTCACTCTTAGACAATATCTTTCACAGTATGGCTGTGAGTAAACTCCATCATGGTCTTAATTCATGGCTTCTCTTTTTGGCTTGAGCAACTTGGTGCATAAGAATGGAACTGACATGATTCTATAGGCTTTCCAGAGTATAATTTATCATCCTGATGATACTTTGAACCAATTTCACCCTCTGAAACTCATTAAATAGTCTGTCCTTCAGATTTTTAATTGCCACGCTCTTGCCTTTTGTTCAGTGATACTGGATTAATGAAAATAATTTGAGGTATGTCAACTTCCCAGGACATTAAAAGACATTTTACAATAATAAATACAAAGATTATAGAAACTTTAAAAGATGTAAATAGCAATAGTCATTGTGTGGTACAGAAAAATGTGTGCTATTCCTTTTAAATCAACCCCACTTCTCATCAAAATCCCTAGAATTCCTTATTTTGACCCCCTATAGTTTTTAAACCAGAATATTACATAAATGAAATTACACAAAACACAGCTCTTTCCTTATTTGGCTTTTGTCCTTTTATTTATTTTGTATCCTAGCAGAAGTTTCCTTCCCCTTCTCCCCTTCTCCTCCCTTCCCTCCTTCCCTTCAGCCTCCCCTCAATCTACTTCTCTGTTTCTGTTCAGAAAGGGGCAGTCCTCCCATGGGTGTTGACAAAGCATTTCATATCAAGTTGATGTAGGACTAAGCTCCTTCCCTTTATTAAGGCTGGGCAAGGCAATCCAGTATGAGGATTAGGTTCCCAAAAGCCAGCCAAAGCATTAGGGACAGGCCCTGCTCCCACTGTTAAGAATTCCACAAGTAGACCAAGTTACCCAACTGTCAGATATGTGCAGAGTGCAATGTATGCTTTCTGGTTGTCAGTTTAGATTCTGTGAGCTCCTGTGAGCCCAGAGTAGTTGTTTCTGTGGGTTTTCTTATGATGTCCTTTACCCCTTTATCTCCTGCAATCCTCCTTCCCCCTATTAATTAGGATTCCCCAAATTCAACCTAATGTTTGACTGTAGCTTTCTGCATCTGTTGCCATCACTTACTGAAAGAAAGCTCTGTGATGATGGTAGTCACCAATCTGATTAGAGGAGAAGGACAGCTCAGGCTACCTATCCACCATTGATAGGAGTCTTAGCTGGGGTTATCCTTGTAGATTCAAGGGACTTTCCTTTGCATGAGATTTCTACCTGACCCTGATAAGCACCCTCTTCCAAGCATCTCTTTCAGTACTCTTCCCCTCCACCTATACCCCAACCTGATCCCTCAAGTTCCCATCTCCACCCACCCAGAGTCCAGAGACGAGATCTCTTCTATTTCCCCTTCCCAGAGAAAGCCATGTGTTCCTCTTTGGTCCCTCTTTGTTGCTTAGCCTTTCTGGAGCTGTGGATTGTGACATGGTTATCATTTATAGCTAATATGCACTTATGAGTGAGTATATACCATGTTTGTCTTTCTGGGTCTGGGTTACCTCACTCAGGGTAAGTTTTTCTAGTTCCATCCATTTGTTCCTCTGCAGATTTGTCTTATTGTTTTAGATAATGCCTCACTGTGTACCCTGACTAGTCTGGATTTTACCTATGCATACCAGACTGACCTGAAACCCACAGAAATTTGTCTGCTTATGCTTCCTAAGTGCTGGGATTAAAGTCACACACCACCACACCTGACATAATTGTCTTCCTTATTTAAAGGATTCATAATTTAGTTTTTACTCCCCTTCTCATAGTTAACTAATTTTGCCTTTGAACTCTTTTTACTGCTGAGAATTTTTTTTCTTCTAATATCACGTGGTGACTTTCTTTTGAGTCACCAACCAGCTCCCAAGTCATGACATGGAAACTTATTATTAGCTATGAATGCTCAAGCCTTATCTTATGATTGTTTCTTGCTAGCTTTTATAACTTAATTTGTTTCTCCTTATTTATGTTTTGCCTAGGGGCTTTTTAACTTCTTTCTCTATGCCCTATTCCATCTAGCTGGCTAGCATCTGCCTAGCTGGCTTGTCCCAGGCTTCTCCCTCTCTTTATCCCTCCTTTTTCTCCCATTTCTTCTTTCTTTTTTCTCTCCTCTCCTCTGCTCTTCTCTCCATCAAATGCCCCTTGACAGTTAATACATTTCTAACACAAACCCTATACCTAAAGCTCAAGGAATATAGTGGAAGAGAAGGAAGAAAAATTATAAAAGACAGAGGACTAAGGGACCTGATACAAGACAGTATCTTCTTTAAAAAATATTTAGGAGACAGAACACCAAAGTACAGAGGGTAAGGAGAAGGGGATGGATATGGAAAGAGCTTCAGTGAGGAGCAGAAGTGAATATAATTGAAATACAGTATATGAAATAGATTCTCAGAGAAATAATAAAATACATTAATTTAAAAATGAATGTTTGCAATCTCTAATAAATGGTTTTTTCATATTTATAGTAAAAGATTATGTGCTAGTAGTCACTCTAACATTCCAATCTGTATACTTTTATTCGGACTTATCCAATGCTATGTCTTTCTTACCCGTATCCGCCACCCTTAATATCTATTACTAAACATTTCATTCAAGTTCCCATCTGTAAAAATTGGGAAAAATAATACAGTTCTTTTGGATCTTAACAAACATCCTTATGCAACAAACCTCACCTTTTTGTGCTTGGTGAGACTTGATTCTAATTATATACCCCAAAATAAGAGATAGTGAGAAAGGCCCCAGGAAGATACTTGAGTGGTGTAAGGCAGCCTTATTGGAGAGTCTGTAACAGATTGTCTGACAAAGTAGAGTTCTTTCGTTGATGATACTGCTTCTACTGACAAAAGGAACTCGGCTAACTTTAAGGGCTTAGTGTCCTCAGTTTGTTAGCATGTGCCCATTTATTCCCATGGCAATTTTGAATATGCCCTTCCTTTCCAATTAATGTCTTCACTTAACAGCAGATATCCTACAAGGTTAGGAGTTCTATTTAAGTTGTAACTTGCTCAAATGATGGTATTTAGATTCAATTTTTCATAATGTTCTGTCACTACAGGTAAACGTCTTTCAGGGAAGATTTCAATGTTTTCAAGTAGCTAATGCAACACTTGAATTAAAAGCCTTTAATTCACTCCTTTTACATTTGGCTAAATTAGGAGCAATTGTTCAATCCCTGTAAGCTCACTCATTTTTATAAGGATGCTCTAAGGAAGCTAGCCAGGTATGATAGTACATACCTGTCATCTCAGCAGTTGGGAGGTAGAATCAGGAAGATCAGGAGTCAAAGGCCAGTCTCAGCTACAAAGTGAATTCAAAGCCTCCCTGTCTTTTTCTCCCTTTCTCATATGTATGTGTTCAAAAGGAAATTTCATTGAATGTAGTCAATAGTGATATTTTACACCTCTTGCCACATCATGCTATGTACTCTTTACTGCTAGAAATAAAGACATCAATGCTCTTAAATCTAGTCCCAATAGAGAAATTTCAAAATCCCAAAATTAATTCAGAAAACATAAGCATCTGTTTCTCAGCGGGGTGTTGGTGGTGCATGCCTTTAACCACAGCACTCAGGAGGCAAAGGCAGCTGGATCTCTGTGAATTCAAGGCCAGCCTGGTATACAGAGCTAGTTCCAGGACAGGCTCCAAAGCAATGCAGAGAAACCATGTCTCGAAAAACAAAAACAAAACAAAAAAAGAAAGAAAAAATCAGCATTGGTCACAGTTCTCCAAAATCAAAACTAAAAGTAAACAGAACTTATAGGATATGACATTCTCTATTTTTTTATTTTGAGATTATAACATGATTACAGTATTTCCCCCTTTCCTCCCTACAAAGCCTCCAACATACTCCTCCTTGCTCTTTTTCAATTCATGGCCTCTTTTTCCATCAATTGTAATTGCAGAAGAGAAAATGAAAATATTCTAAGAACCAGGAGTTAAGGGAGTTTTCCATGAGACTGTCTCTCCTAGAAATGTCAGAAACTACATCCACAGAGTCTCAGCAGCATGACTGCCTAAACATTAGCTGAACAATAATGACACCAACAAACATGCTAACGTGGAATGGGGAAAGACCATGAGACCTCAACCCTACACAACAAATTACAGGCAACTAAGAGATGCTGAGAGCTGGAGAAATGGTCTTCCCCAGGGAAGAGTGAGCCAATTGGTTATCCTGTACAGTATACAGACATTATACAGACTTAACAGGTTGTATTCTGTCTTTCAGAGTCACAAAGTCGGACCATCAGGAGCAGGTGCTGTAGTCTTGAGGCTGAAATGTGTAGTGCAGACAACAGCTTCGAACCTCAAGTTAACATTCTTCAGGTAATATTCCTTTTGCTGGAAAACCTGTGTTTTTCTCTCAAGGCCTTCAGCTGATTACATGAGGTCCATTTTCGCTATTGATGTTAGTCTCTTTTTCTTAATAGTAACAAATTAAAAGTTAATTGTATCTATAAAATGTTTTCACAGCCCTATCAAATATGAGTATTTGAATAAACAACTGGGCACCGTATCTTACATTCCTAACTAACTACAACAGTCTCAGAAATATATTTTATAGAAAAGATATCCGTTGAAGATTCTTAAAAGAATTCCAATTGGGTACATAAATAATTTCAGCAACGCTGTAGTGTCATAACAGAAATTCATCAATATCTGAATTTGCCTATGAGAGACATCAAGGCATTTGATGCACTCAATCTGATAAAGGAAACACTCAGTAATTACAGCAGCCCAGATGATCTTAGAAGTTACTTTGGCACATCTAACATTCCTCATGTGGCGTGTCTCTACTGGAAAAAAGGCAATCAGAAAAGCCTCAAGGCTAACACAGCTGAGTAAAAGGGAACTGGCATGTACATTTGCAATTTGGAAATTCTGCCTCAAGGCAAATTGAATAGAAGCTGAAGATGTTTCACTCTTTATCATACCTGCTATGATGGCAGAAAAAATGCTGCAGCCAGCTAAGATGTCTGCATGAGCTATGTTACTAATAAACACCACAGTGGATTTTCTAGATACAGAAGGAAATGTCAATATCAGCATGACATAAAGACTGGCAAGAAATCCCAGTAGAGTGATGATGGTGTTTGGAGAAGGTAGGACTAGATATTGGATGTATTTGAACACCAGGTACCTTTGGAGGTCTTTCATATGGTCACGATGTTTTAAAATGTGAAGCTGGGCAAGATTCCTAGAGAAAGGTAGAGAAGAAAAATGATAAAGATTGTATGCAAAACAACTTAAAGCTCTTGAAACTAAGTTCTGAGCAAGAAGGGTTGGTGGTGGTATTATATTTCCCATGGTTAGACCCAGTTTCGTATTGTGTCACACAGGCATAAGAAATGACATCTTACTTTTGGTGGTAATTGATGGCAAAAACAAAATCTTTTTTCCAGTGCTGGGTATGGTGGCCCAAACCTTTAATAAAAGCACTCAGGAAGCAAAGGTCAACAGATCTCTGAGTTCAAAGCTAATCTAGTCTACATAGTGAATTTCAAGGCAGCCAGTTCTGTGTTATAAAGAGACTTTCTCAAACAAAACACCTTTCTTCAGTTTCAAAGCTTTCTACATATAAGCTGATGTTTCAGTATTTGATCTTTTCTTCTGATCACCAAAAAACTTAAAAGAAATTTCCATGAGCAGATAGATTCATGTATCAAAATCAGGAAAATTCTTGGAGCAGATATATAGTGGGGAAAATCAGTATTCTACTTGATTACTGCATTAGAAATGAGTGGAAAATGTTACACTTATAATTTTTTAATGAAATTAAGAGAATGAAATAAAATGTGATATTTAAATGTTTTCTCCTTCTTTATAAGAAATACTTTTCAAAGCTAACAAGTGTTTCTTCTACAGCCCCCAAATAATTCTTCATATTAGTATCCTTTGCATTTAAAAGTAGCATGCCTAGAACATTCTTTCTGTTCATAAGAAATCTCTATGACATCTGTGATATCTAGCATCATAGCACTAATGAGCTTTTTGTGGGGCAGGTATTAAAACAGTGAAATGGTGAACCTTCTCATAGGGAAATCATTACACATTGATAGCATGTTCTAGTTAGGATTGTCATTGCTGTGATGAAACATCATGAACAAAGCAACTTGGGGATGAAAGGATTTATATGGCTTATGCTTCTATATCACAGCTCATCATCAAAGGAAATCACGACAGGAACTCAAACAGCAGGAATGTGTAAGCAGGAACTGATACAGAGGCCTTGGAGGGGGTGCTGATTACTGGCTTGCTTCCCATGACTTCCTCATGCTGCTTTCTTATAAAGCCCGGGACCCCCAGCCCATGGTTGGGTCTACCCACAATAGGCTGGGCCCTCTCCCATCAATCAGTGATTAAGAAAATGCCCCACAGGCTTGCCTATAGTCTGATCTTATTGAGGCATTTTTCCCTCCTCTCAGATGACTTTTGATTGTGTCAAGCTGACGTAAAACTATCGAATACACAGCACAAATCAGTGTTTTTTCCCTCTGTGTTAAAAATAGCAAAGAGATAGTAAATATTAACTCCGATTTAGTGATTTGTTAGAGAAAGCAGAAGTTAAATTGAAATGTAATTTGATACAAAGGGTAAAGTGGGGGCATTTTCACTGCAGAGAAAACGACATAAGAATCTATGTCTTTGATGATAGTATCTCAAAATGCCAGAATGCAGTTGAATATGTGAGCTGTTTAAAACACTTTGTCTCAAGTCAGCATGACTAGTAGAAAATATGCATGGGAGACACAATTTAAAATGTCTAACTATTCAGAAAGCCAATCTGAATGTTAGTAATTAGCTTCAGGGTATGAGAGCCATTAGGCTGTGTTGTCATACCTTTTTGATTTTCCAAGAGGCAGAAGCCAGGATTTTTAGTCAGATAATTCAAATTCTTGATGTAGACCATCAGTTCAGAAGTGCTTAATTGCTCATGGGGTGTTCTGTTTTGTTTTTAACACCATGTTAAACAAAGCTCAATGGCCACTTTGCAACTTTTAGTTGAAGTTCTGCAAATACCATATCTAACAAACAAGGGAATTATGAATCACTATACCTGATGGACATAGCTGAAAACTGTAGCAAACCAAATTCAATAACATGTTTAGAATCATGCATCATGGTAACACGGGATTTATTCATGGGATGAAAGGATGGCAGGTGGTTTCTTTTAATACTTTGCACTGCCTTAAAAAAAATGGCCCTAAGAGCCCATCACACATAGAGGGATACTCTCTCAGCCTATACACATGGGGTAGTCCTAGGCCCTGCTCCAAATGATATGACAGACTTTGAAGATCCCCCATGGAAGGCCTCACTCTACCTGGGGAGCAGAAAGGGGATGAGATGGGGGTTGGAAGGGGCTCAGGGGAGGAGGGGAGGGTGAAGGAACTTGGATTGATATGTAAAACAAGCTTGTTTCAAATTTAAATAAAAATATTATCATAAAATGTGGCCCTAAGCTGGGCATGGTGGTGCAACCTTTAATTCCAGCATTCAGGAGGCAGAGGCAGGCAGATCCCTGTGACTTGGAGGCCAGCCAATAGCCAGGGCTGTTATAACAGATAAACCCTGCCTTTAAGAAACAAAAAAAAAAAAAAAAAGAAAAAGTGATCTGAATTTTAGTGATTAAAAAAGCCAAGGCTTTTGTAGGCTCAATAACTTGACCAAACTTACAAACGACTGAGAAATGAGAGGACTTTTAATGCAGGCTTGCCTAACCAACAATTTTTTGTTCTTTGCATTTTAACATGTTTTCTAAGATTAAACAACTTACCTTTGGATCATTTTCATTAATGTGAAATTACAGATTAGGTTGGGATGTCAAAACACGAAGAATTTCTTGAAAAGGCAACCTTGATGTAAGTCTTCTCGTCTTACCATTAAAACCAATCTTTTAAATGTGTCATTATTAAAATAACCTTGGGGTAATTTTCAAAAACAAAACAAAACAAAAAAACTATAGGTAACTAAGGAATGCTGAGAGTGGAAAAAAAAAATAGTCTTCTCCAGTGAAAAGCACATCAACTGGTTATTCAATACCAAATGGCCATCCCTGAAAACACCTATCTAAGTAACATGCAGATTTGAAAAGGCTATGTTTAGAAATATAGAGCTGTATGCATACATGGATATAATAATTTTTAAAGGCTGCAAATTTGAAAGACAATGAGGATGGGATATGGAAGGGTTTGGAGAGAAGAAAGGGAAGGGAAAATGGTATAATTATGTTTTAATTTTTTTTTAAAGTGGAGGGAAAGAAAAAGTATCTTAGGTGATTGGCACAGGCAATCATGGGTCTGGATGTGTTTACAAATGGAATAAATAGAAAGGCACAGATTACAAATGGACTTTGTGAGCCCATTCCACATAGAAGGATACTCCCTCAGCCTAGACACATGGGGGAGGGCCTAGGCCCTGTTCCAAATAATATGACAAACTTTGAAGTCTCCCTATGGACGGCCTCAGCCTCCCTGGGAAGCAGAAAGGGGATGGGATGGGGGTCGGTGGGGGGAACAGATGAGGACAGGAGGGTTTTGGAACTGGGATTGATATGTAAAGCAACCTTGTTTCACCACTGACAGTTTATGCTGGAGAAGATGTGGAGAAAGGGGAACACTCATCCACTGTGGTGGGAATACAAACTCATACAGCCATTTTGGAGATCAGTATGGCAGTTCCTCGGGAAAATGGGAATAAGTCTATGGAAAGATCCACAATTCCACTCTTAGGAGTGTACCTGAAAGGTACACATTCATGGGACAAAGACATCCATTCAACTACGTTCATAGCAGCATTATTTGTAATAGCCAGAACCTGGAAGCAAACTAGATGTCCCTCGACTGAAGAATGGATAACGAAAATGTGGTACATTTACACAATGGAGTACTACTCAGCAGAAAAACAAAACAAAACAAAAAAAAAACAAAAACAAAAACAAAAACAACCCAATGGAATCTTGAAATTTACAGGCAAGAAAAAGAAACCATCCTGAGTGTGTAACCCAGTCACAAAAAGAGGAACATGGTATGTACTCATTCATATATGGATTTTAGATATAGAGCAAAGGATTACCAGCCTACAATTAACACTGCAAGAGAAACTAGGAAACAAGGAGTACCCTAAGAGAGACATACATTGTTCCCTGAAGAAGGGGGAAAGGACAAGATCTCCTCAGCAAATAGGGTGCAGGAGAGGGGAGGGGGAGAAGAAGTTAGGAGAAAGAGAAGGGGAGAAGAGGAGGAAAGAGAAAATATGAGGTAGTGGGAAAATTGAGTCAGTGAAAGAATAGAAAAGAACAAGAAAAGAGATAACATAATTGAGGGAGCCATTATAGATTTAAAGAGAAATCTGGCACTAGAGAAATGTCCAGAGATCTACAAGGATGACCCCAACTAACAATCTAAGCCCTCATCCTGTAGCTGATGGAAGCAGAAGCAGAAGCAGACACCCACAGCTAAACACTGAGCTGAACTCCTGGAATCCGTTGCAGAGAAGAAGTGATGAGTAAAAGGGTTGGACCAGGTTGGAGAAACCCACAGAGACAGCTGAACTGAACAAGTGGGAGCTTATGGACCCCAGACTGATAGTTGGGAAACTAGCACTGGACCGACTCAGACCCCCTGAATGTGGGTCTCAGTTAGGAGGCCTGGAATGTATATGGTGCCTCTGACAATGGAACCAGGATGTATCCCTAGTATAGGGAAGGACTGCAAGAGCCCATTCCCCATGGAGGGACACTCCCTTAGCCTAGAGACATGGAGGAGGGCATAGGCCCTACCCCAAATCTTTTGACAGACTTTGATGATCCCTCATTGAAGGTTGTACCATTCCTGGGGAGTGGATATGGGATGGGATTGGAGGGTTCTGTGGAGGGGGGCAGGGAGGATAGGAGGGAGAGTGAACTGGTATAGATATGTAAAATAAGAAAAAATATTAAAAGTAAAAAACAAGCTTGTTTCAAATTTAAATTAAAAATATAAAAAACACAAAAAAGAATAAAAGAAAGCTACTAGGTACAATATGAAATTCTGAAAGAGGAAAAATAAAGAATGGAGACAAAATAAGTGCCTGTGGAAAGTATCTTTTACTTGTCATATTGTTCAGAAAGATTTGAATCACAAAAAAGGCAACTATATTCAAGCAGGTCTTATATACTATCCCATGTGTATACTTTGCCATTTGCCACTTTCTCACTTTTAAAACAAAACCAAATGACTTATTCAAATGATTTTTGAGAGAGGGAGAGCAAGAGTAAGTGAAAGAGAGAGAGAGAATAAGAGAGTAAGAAAGGGAACTGGAAGATTCTTCCCTTAGCCCCCCCACCAAATCAATAGTCAGTCAGGCTAATCTTAGTCTAGTCATCACATTTGTGCCTTTGTTGATGATAAAGGGGAGTCTTTCATGAATAATTCTTAGAGGAAAGTGGGCCAGGGCAGGAAACTGAGTAAAAAAAAAAAAAAAAAAAAAAAACAAAAAACTGCTGTTTAGAATTCTGTAGATGACCATATCTCCTTATCTGGGCCAGGAAATACCACTTCAAAGACCCTTGCATGAGTGAGTACGTGCAAATGTCAAGTTACATCACTCAGAAGGATGTGAAACCCAACAACTCCAAACCACACAGAAGTGTAACTATGTACTATGATTTCTATCAAAAGCAATCTGATTGTGTTTATTGAATTGATTGTGATAATAACTTTGTGGATGTGTGTGTATGCTCAAACTCATCACATTAAAGGCAATAATTGTTTTGTGACAATTATGTTTCATTAACTATCTTAAAAGAGAATTGTAAATGGATTTAAAAAAAAAGAGCAACCTGATCATGTGAATTATAGTAGATGAATGATCTCTGTTTACATTTTGAGGCTTAATTATGGGTGCTCACAAAATACAAAGTGCTTTTTTTTTCTTTTGTAAAAGCCAAGTTAATTTATTTATGAAGTTAGTCAGACTAGTTGAACTGAAAATGGAAAATACTACCAGCTACCAGCAGTAGATTGGCTATACAGTTTCATTTCCTAATACAGCAAGACAGCCTCTAATATGTACTATTATGACACCAAAGTTAAAAATATTTGATACACATTTGTAGCCTGCTCTCCATAAGTTCAGAATCCAGTGGGAACAAACAGAAACATGCGTATGTAAATGCATACAAAATCTGCTAACAGGAAGAAATACATAGTAAGAGTTAGGTACTTAATGAGTACACTGCATACAACAATTTAAGGCAAAAAAATCCCTTATGTTCACATCTGCTGGTAATTTGGCTACATTTTTTCCTTCATATCCAAACTGACATACATGTTTGTTGAGATTAGTTACAGACATGCTTAATGCTTCTAATTAGACATATTCAGAAATAGAGGTCATACTTACATGATGATGAAAAATCCAAGCAAATACACTCCCCAGGGGAGTGGTGTAGGTAAACAGAACCGGGGCAAGCTTTCTGTTTATAACTCTTGTTTTCTGGGCTGCGTTTCACTGGAAGTCATGGGTAAGCTGTTCGTCTAAAGGCTCTGCCAAGGAATTTGTAAAACAGATTTCACAGGAAATGTCTGAATCACTGTCCTTAATAGTATTTTGTGTAATGTGGAAAAGTTGATAAAACTTCTATTTTTTGCAGTAGCTTCATATTTTCCCTTTGAAGATGTGAGGAATGCAGTCTTCATCTGTTGGAACACCACCTGAAGTTTTGAACAAGTTAAAGCTTGGCAATTCAAAACCTTTGTGAAAGAAGGCGGGCTATAGGTAAATAAACATCCATATGCAAGGGAAATAAAATGGAACTTCAAGGGTGAGTCATAGTCTTAAGGATGCAATAGCCTAAAATTCATTAACTTCTCCATAATTCTGTAAGATGCTATGCTAAGAAATGCAGAGGGTTTTTTCCTTCATTTTATGAGATTTTTACTATGAGGTGGGGGTTGAGAAACAAAGACAGAAAAACAGAAGGACAGAGACAGAAAGACATGAGAAACAAGGAGAGAAGGAAGGAAGGAAGGAAGGAAGGAAGGAAGGAAGGAAGGAAGGAAGGAAGGAAAAGGCAAGTTCCAAATACTCCCAGGCCTGCAATGGAGCTCAAGTAACAGTATTAACTTGTATGTATACTTGTCATCAACATTTACATAACACTGAAAAAAAAAGTGTTCCATTTCCAGCTGGCAAAACTCAGCAACACCAATAAAGCCAGAACTAGCATTCACATCTGTGTTCCTTTGGCTGCAGACTACTTCCAGTAGAATAAAAATAAAGAAGTTTATATGTGAAACTTCAGGGGTTGGAAAGATGGCTCAACAGTTAAGAGCACATACTCTTTTTGGAAATGAAGTTTGATTCTTAGCCCCCACATTGACCATTTCATAACTTCCTGTAACTCTAATCCCAGGGGATCTAACACCTTCCAGCTTTCCTGGGCACCTGTATTCACAGGTGGTCACATGTGTACACACACACACACACACACACACACACACACACACACACACTTATATTAAAAATAAGCTTTTGTAATCTTTAAGAGTGGGTGGCTGCATGTATGTGAATGTGCCACATGTGTGCATTGCCCAGGGAGGCCAGAACACGGCGCCATATTTCCCTGGAACTGGACTTACATGCTTGTTAGTATCCACATAGGTGCTGGGAACCAAACCTGGGTCCTCTTCAAGAGCAGCCAGTGTTCTTAACCTCTAAGCCATCTCTCCAGCCCAAAATAAATGATTGTGTAAAATGTGAGAATGCAGAAGTTGAGGCAAAGTAGCCAGGCCTCTGAAGACAAGTATGAGAGACCACAGAAATCAGAAACTCTAAAACAGCATCACAATTTTAGGACTGCACAGCCGTCATCTTCCCAGAATCCTTCCCTACTTCAAACATAGTTTAAAGTTTCTTAAAAAGACGCTGCTACTTATTTTATGGAAGATCACCATTTTGCAGACAATCCAACTTTTGCTTGTAAAAAATGTTCAACAGGAAGTGGGGATTTGCCTTGACATTGTAATACCTGTGGCACTGCAAACTCATACCTAACCAGGGTTATCCCCCCAAACAACTGGTAAAGGCACTGTTGGCAGCTGGTAACTCCCAGCTGACATGTTTGTCCTTGATAATCTGCCAGTGAAGAATGATAGACCAGTAAACAGACCCCTAGTCTATTTCAATATATGAGCTCTGGCACCAGCTCGTTTTTCCCTCTGTCAAAGCCGAAGCATATTCTCAATTTTATTCCTTGAATAGAAGAACAGAGCACCTGGTGCTGCAGAACAGTAGGGGGCTCCCATTTCATTTAAAGGACACACACTGAAAAAAGAAATGAATTAAGCTAGGGCTATAGCTCAGTGGTAGAGTGCTTGGTTAGCATTATGAAGCCTTAGCTTCGATCCTCAGTAACAGACACACACACACACACACACACACACACACACACACACACACACACACACACGTGCTCGTGCATGTGTGCACAGGTCCATAAATCCTCTCTACTATTAAGCTTTGCATTATGACTAATAAGTCTGCAAGTAGGTCAAAATTTCCCTGCTTAATTTCCCTATGCAAGCTTGCATAACAATTTCAGGGTTTCGCCAAAAGAAAAAAAAGGGGGGGGGAGGCCTTTGGTTACTCAAAACTGAAAGACTTCAGTAGTTTGGCTGGAATTAATATCAAGTTCCCATCTCTTTGGAAAGACCATCCAAGATCCAGAAAAGGAAATTTTGCTTTCTATAGCTCATCACAGTACCTAACACATAATAAGCTAAACTCTCATGGTTAGAATTTTGAGGTGTTTTGTTTTGTTGTTAAATAGATAATGCCATTATCTGGCACTGCAGGCATTTCCCCCAAATCATTAAACAGCAGAAATCAAATTATGAACATGTAATAACATGCACTAACTCTCACATAACTCTAACTGCATAACTAACTTTGAAAATTAATCCCCTGGTAAAACAACCTCATATCTAAACAAGACTGATAGAGAAAAAGAGAAAGAGAAAGCGAGACAGAGAGACAGATACACAGACACATATTGATACAGAGAGACAAGATGGTTTTGTTGCCAAGAGATTATCTGATCCAACTGTCTAACTGCTCTGGAAGTAAAGTACTAAAGAACAAAAATAATGATAAGTACTCCTTCTCCTACCATGTACATAATTCAAACACTATAAAAGTCCGTCTCAAACTCAAAATGGTTTTTGGATCTGACAGAACTTACTAAGGTCTTTAAGTTTACTACAGCCCCTCCCCACCAAATTTGTACCATCTGTGTATTTAATCTCATCACCAACACCCTCATTTAAATCAGCAATAAAAATACTGAATTAGGACAGGGACCAGGACTGACCTCCTTGATGCTTCACCTTAAAGATCTGTCTTAGTAGGCACAGATAAACTAAAATTTACTCTTTGAAAGTAATTATCAGTCATGAATCTTAGTGCTCATCCACACTCTGAATTTACTAGTTTATCCCTGAAGGAAATGCTTCCTGTAAATAAATCAGCCTTCCTTACCTGATGTTTAAAAATTAACTAATAATTAAACAAGCAAACAAACAAAAAGCACCATCGATGCTAAGAACATTGACTGGATATAAACTTGGGCAACTAAAGCAAAACAGTGTTAGAGTTTGGAAACCCATCATGTCCTGATCTCTTCAACTTCCCAAACTCCATTTTCCTTCAAAGAACAGAAAATTCTTTGTCAGTATTGTGTACAATGAGGTGAGGAAAATGTAGAAAAATTGATCAAAGGGAACAAAATTCACTTGGTATTAATATGTTTTAAATGTATAGATGTCATGGGGGTTATATTTCATGACAGTTATATATTCTTGAAATTTGTTAAGACTGTCGATGTTAGGGTTCTTACCACTAAATACATATAAACAAAACAAGAGCTGTTTAACAACAATATCTCAGATACAGGAAATACATTCAGGAACAAAGTAAACAGTGTCTCCCTAAATCAAATTGTGGCTTTCTAAGGTCTATCCTCTTTATAAACTCAAAGATATTAACTAAATTTTAAATTAAGGAAAACTCATGAAAGCATCTATATGATACTGTTCCTTTACCAGATGATGAAAGTGAGTTCCAGAAAATGGAAATAATTTTGCATAAGCCCTACAGAAAGCTAGCACATGAGTTGAAACTAGATATTCCTTTCCTGACTTCTGACATAGTATCTTTCCATCATGATTCACAATCTCAGTGGAAGCTAAAAACTCTGACTTGTATTGACCACAAAAATTAAACTATATAGTGCTTTTTTTCTTTGTGTGTACATATCTATGTATGCACATGTGTTTGCAGTTGTACACACATAATGTGTGCACACATGTGCAGGGAGACTCCATCAAATGTCATTCCTCAATAACTCTTGACTATTTTTTGAGACAGTCTCTTGCTGTCTTGTTGAATCTGGAGCTTAACAATTTGGCTAGACTGGCTGGAGACACAAGCCCCAAGGATTTTCCTGTCTCTGCCTTCCAAGTGCTAGAATTACAAACACCCACTACTGTAACAGCCTTTTAATAATGGTACAAGAGTTCAAACTCAGGTCTTCATCTTTGAAAGGTGAACATTTTACTGACTGAACCATCTGTCCAGTACCTGGACACTGCTTTTATATGTTTCTTGAAGCATGTTCAAATTTGTCAAGCTATGCTTTCTTTGACTCTAGCTCATTTTTTCACAGGTGTTGAGAACTGCAAAAAAAAAAAAAAAAAAAAAAAAAAGGAAGAAATTGAGATCAGTGATATGCTTTACTCAGCATTTGTCCCTTATAACTTGAAGCCTAATAGCTTACATGTGGCAGAATTGCTGTGAAACGTGTGGTCAGATTTAAAGTTTGGATAAGAATAAACATTTTTATCTAACAGAGACAAAACGAATAATAAGAGATTGAGTGGTAAGATTATAAGGCAGGAATAATTCCATACCACATGTTATTTTGAAACAGAAATGCTTGGTTGTTTGATCCACCCTACAAGTATATGAGTATGTAAACATTTAATTCTCCCCAAAGAAAAGCATTTCTAACTATTGTTAAGTGCTTAATGACTAAATTAAAATGATACAGAAATATCACAAAGACGTTAAGCTATCATGAGAAATAAATTATCTACTGAAACAGAGAAACAGTCATGCTAAAGTCTTAAAAGTGACAGTACAAATGAATGTATATGTGAGTGAGGAAAGAGGGCATTTAAACCCTATGAGGAGTTAGTTCCCTCTTGAACATTGTAAATGATTCCACTGAAAGAAGAAAGGCAACCTGAACAAAAAGAAATGCAATCAATTATTCCTGATACATAGTCTCTGTGCAGAAACAGAAACTGCATGAAATCCAAGACAACATGTCTCCTCCATAAATTATAACAATGACACCTAATGAAAATGATCTGAAAGGACTTCCAGAAAAAGAATTCAAAAGACTGACTATAAGTATGTTCAAACAATTCACAGAAGAAACAAATATATGCCAGAAGAACAAAAGTAAACAGATAATGAAATACGGATGTCAATCCAAGATATGAACATTTAATTAAACAAAGAAATCGAATCTGAAGCCTCCTGGGGACTGGGGACTGGGGATTATGCATGGGGCTGCTTGCCCGGAAGACCAGCGCACCCAGAGTTTGCCTGAATACTAGTCCCACCTCCACCCACAGGAAGGGGTAAGCATGGGCCTGTTTCTGGCTTGCCTTCCAGTACCCTGCTTGGAGCCTTCTGAGGACTGGGAACTGCACACAGGGTAAACCTTCCTGGTAGACCACCCTATCCAGAATTAGTCAACATCCTAGTCCTGCCTCCACCCACTGAAAGAGGAGAGCCAAACGAATACTAGATCAGCTTGCATCCACCAGAAGAGAACCTTGGCCCCATACTCACCAGAAAAGGGTACACTGGTACACACTGGAAGAAGAGATGGGTAGACCACAGTGTAAGAACACAGTAAAGAACAGAAAGATCAGTATGATGCCACCAGAATCTAGGGATTCCACACCAACAAGACCTGAACTTCCCAACACATGATGATGACAGAGACCCTAAAAGAGGAAATGAGAAAATCCTTTAAAGAAATGGAAGAAAAGAAAAACCAAAATTTGCAAGAAAAAATTCAAACAGCAAAAGTTTTTAAAGCTGAAATAGAGACAAAAGAAGTCTATAGCAATGTTGTAAATAGAAAAGCTTGGTAAACAATCAGCAACTGCAGATGCAAGCATAACCAACAGAATACATGAGATGGAAGAGAGAATATCAGGCATTTGCATTGAAGATACACTAGGAGAAATAGATTCATCGACCAAAGAAAACTTAAGTCCAACAAATCCCTAACACAAAATATCCTAGAAATATGGGACACCTTGAAAAAGCCAAACCTAAAAATAATAGTTACAGAAGGCAAAAAAAAAAAAAAAAAAAAAAAAAAAAAAACCCAACTCAAAGGTGCAGAAAACATATTCAACAAATCATAGAAGAAAACTTTCCCAACCTAAAGAAAGACATGCCAATGAAAGTACAAGAATCACTTCCCCTCATCCTTGGTTCTGCTGGGCCCACTGCTCGGGGTGAGCATTAGGGCAGAGTGCAGGTACAACACCCCCTCTACTTCCTTGGAACTTCCTGTTCAGCTCTGAGGACAATGGACCTGCTTATCCATGCAGGACCACCTTGAGGCCCCACTCACCTGATCTTTGGGCCCCATTGCCTGCCCTCTGCCAGAGGAGAGGCCTCCAAAAGAGCTTGGATCATCCAGAGTTATAGACATCAGACTCCTGACCCACCTACACCCACAGGGAGGACAGGGTAGAGAGAGAGAGACTCCACCTGCAAACACTGAAAGAGGTGATGGGAAGAAGGCAATACAAAACACACACACACACACACACACACACACACACACACACACACACACACAACAATAGAAAGACCAATATGACACCACCAGAATATAGGGACTCTATACCAACTAGACGTGAACACACAAAAGCAGATGAAGCAGAAGAGAATGTCTTAAAAAATAACTTCATAAAAATAATTGAGGCCCTCAAAGACAATGTGAGAAAGTCCCTTATAGGAATAGAAGAAAAAAACAAACAAAAAATTGGAAGAAATAGAGGAAGAGACCAGCCCCCCCCCATAAAAGGAAGAAATGAACAAATCTCTTAAAGAAAGTAAAGAAAGCCAAGAAAAAAACAAACAGTTTAAGACCTTAAAACTGAAATAGAGACAATAAAGAAAATACAAACTGAGGGAATGCTGGAATTAGAAAAACTGAGCAAACGATCAGGAATTACAGATTCAAGCATAAACAGAATACGAGAGATTGAAGAGAGAATCTCAGGCACTGAAGATAAACTAGAGGAAATAGATTCATTGACCAAAGAAAATCTTAAATCCAACAAATCCTTAACACAAAATATCCAGGAAATGTGGGACACCATGAAAAGGCCAAACCTAAGAATAATAGGCATAGAAGAAGGCAAAGAAGGCCAGCTCAAAGGTGAAGACAACATATTCAACAAAATTATTGAAGAAAACTTTCCCAATCTGAAGAAGGACATGTCTATGAAAGTACAAGAAGCATATCGAACACCAAATAGACTGGACCAAAAAAATAAATAAATAAAAGTTCCCTTGACACATAATAAGCAAAACACATAACATACAAAATAAAAAATGAATATTAAGTGCAGCAAGGGGAAAAGGCCAGGTAACATATAAAGGCAGTCCTATCAAAAATACACCTGACTTCTCCATGGAAACTCTCAAGGCCAGAAAGTCCTGGATAGATGTTCTACAAATACTAATAGTTCACGGATGCCATCCCAGACTGCTATACCCAGAAAAACTCTCAATCCCTATAGACGGAGAAAACAAGATATTCAATTACAAAGCCAGATTTTCACAACACATATCCACAAATTCAGCCCTACAGAAAGTTCTGGAAGGAAAACTCCAACCCAAGGTAGTTAACTAAACTCACAAAGACATAGGGAATAGATAATCCCACTTTACCAAATATACCGCCACCAACAACAAATCTAAAACAAACAAACATTAACAATCAATGGTCCTTATTTTCCTTGAACATTAATGGTGGTAACATGTCTATAAAAGACACAGGCTAACAGAATGGATACAAAGACAGAATCCATCCTTCTCCTGCACAGAAGAAACACATCTAAGCTTCAATATAAGTTTCTAGAGAAAACTGACTCTAGAGAAATGTCCAGAGACCTACAAGACAGACCCCAGCTAACAACTTGAGCAACAATATAAAGGCTACCATAAATGCCCTACCCTGATAAAGAGATTGATGACTAACTTATCCACCATCATAGATGCTTCATCTTGTAGCTGATGGAAACAGAAGCAGACAAGACCAGGCTGCAGCTTCAAAGACAGACATTACCTCAGGGTAAAGGATTGGGAAAAGATCTTCCAATCAAATGGACCCAAGAAACAAGAAGGGGTAGCCATCCTAATATCTAACAGGTTAGACTTCAAACCAAAACCAATCAAGAGAGATGAAGAAGGTCATCTCATATTCATCAAAGGAGAAATCCATCAGTACAGTCTCAATTCCGAACATCTAAGTCTCAAATACACAGGTGCCCACATTTGTAAAAGAAACACTACTAAAACTCAAAGCCCACATAAAACCTCATACACTTGTAGTGGGAGATTTCAATACCCTACTCTCACCACTATACAGGACCACCAGGAAGAAACTTAACAAAGAAACAAAAGAACTAACAGAAGTTAAATCCTAAATTGGCTTAACAGACATCTATAGAATATTCCAGGCAAACACAGACACACACACACATACACACACAAAAATCTACCTTCTTTTCAGCACCACATGGAACCTTCTCTAAAATCGACCATATACTAGGCAATATAGCAAACCTCAACAGATACAAGAAAATTGGAATAGCCCCCTGTATGTTATCAGACAACCATGATGTAAAGTTGGAATTCAACAACAACACAAATTGTAGAAACTCTACAAACTCAAAGAAACTGAACAATGCACAATTGCACCATTCCTGGGTCACGGAAGAAAAGAAGATTAAAGATTTCCTAGAATTCAATTAGAATAAAGACACAACATACCAGAATTTATGGAATTTATGGGACACTTTGAAAGCAGTACTATGAGGAAAGTTCATTGCACTAAGTGCCCATATGAAGAAAATTGAGGATAGTCACATTAGAGAATTAACAGCACAACTGAAAGCCCTAGAACAAAAAGAAGCAAACTCAACCTGGAGGAGTAGACTCCAGGAAGTAATCAATTTGAGGGCTGAAATCAATAAAGTAGAAACTAAAAAAAAAAAATACAAAGAATCAATGTAACATAGAGTTGGTTTTTCCAGAAAATATACAAGATAGACAAACCGTTATCCAAACTAACCAAAAAGTAGAGAGAGAACATGCAAATCAACAAAATCAGAGATGAAAAGAGGGACATAACAACAGACACCGAGGAAATTCAAAGAATTTTCAGGTCATAATTTGAAAATCTATACTCCACAAAATTTGAAAATTCAAAGGAAATGAACAAATTTCTCAATAGCTATCACATACCAATATTAAATCAAGAACTGATAAGCAATTTAAATAGACCTATAACCCCTAATGATACAAAACAGTCATCAAATCCTCCCAACCAAAAAAAAAAAAATGCCCAGGGCCAGTGGCTTCAGTGCAGAATTCTACCAGAAATTCAAAGAAGAGATAATACCAATACTCCTCAAATTTTTCCCACACAGTAGAAACAGAAGGTTCATCATTACCAAACTCTTTTTATGATGCTACAATTACCTTGGTACCTGAGCCACACAAAGACACAACTAAGAAAGAGAACTACGGACCAATATCCCTCAAGAACATTGATGCAAAAATATTAAAATACTGGCAAATTAAATCGAAGAACACATCAGAGAAATCATCCACCATGACCTAGTAGGAGTTATCCCAGAGATGCAGGGATGGTTCAACATATAAAAATCTATCAATGTGATCCTCCATATAAACAAACTGAAAAAGAATAATCATATGATCATCTCCTAGATGCTGATAAAGTCTTTGACAAAATCCAACACCCTTTCATGATAAAGGTCTTGGAGAGATCAGAGATAACAGGAACATACCTAAACATAATAAATGCAATATACAGTAAACCAACAGCCAACATCAAACTGAATGGAGAGAAGCATAAGGTGATTCCTCTAAAATCAGGAACAAGACAAGGCTGCCCACTCTCTCCATAGCTCTTCAATATTGTACTTGAAGTTCTAGCTAAAGTAATAAGTCAACAAAAGTAGATCAAGGGGATGCAAATTGGGAAGGAAGAAGTCAAACTTTCACTCTTTGAAGATGATGATAGCTTACTTAAGTGACCTGAAAAACTCTAACAGGGAACTCCTACACCTGAAAAACACCTTCAGCAAAGTGGCAGTACACACTAAAATAATCAGTAGGCCTACTATATACAGACAATAAAAGGGCTGAAGAAGTCAGAGGAACATCACCTTTTACAATAGCTACAAACAATATAAAATATCTTGGGGTAACTCTAATCAAACAAGTGAGAGAGCTATATAATAAGAACTTTGAGTCTTTAAAGAAATTAAAGAAGATACTAGCAAATGGGAAGATCTCCCATGCTATTGGATAGTTAGGATCAACATAGTAAAAATGGCGATCTTGCCAAAAGCAATCTACAGATTAAACGCAATCCCCATTAAAATACCAGAACAATTCTTTACAGAACTTGAAAGAACAAGACTCAAGTTTATATGGAAAACAAAAACAAAACAAAACAAACAAACAAACAAAAAAAAAAACCAAAAGAGCCAGGATAGGCAAACAAAACAACCCTGTACAATAAAGGAACTTCTGGAGGCATCACTATCCTTGACATCAAACTCTATTATAGAGCTGTAGTCCTGAAAACAGCTTGGTGTTGGTGCAAAAATAGACAGGAAGACCAATGGAATTGAATTTAAAACCCTAATATTAACCCATGCACCTACGAACATCTGATTTTTGACAAAGAAGCTAAAATTATACAATGGGGAAACAAGAAGACATCTTCAACAAATGGTGCTGGCACAACTGGATGCTGACTTTAGAAGACTGCAGATAGATCCATATCTATTGCCATACACAAAACAAGTCCAAATGGATCAAAGACCTCAACATAAATGCAGCCACACTGAACCTCTTAGAAGAAAAAGTGTGAGGTACCCATGAACAAATTGTTACAGGAGACCACTTCCTGAACATATACGAGTAGCACAGACACTGAACTCAACAATTAATAAATGGGACCTCCTGAAACAGAAAAGCTTCTGTAAGGCAAAGGACACACTCAACAAGACAAAACCGCGGCCCACAGAATGGGAAAAGATCTCCACAAACCCTACATCTGACAGATGGCTGATTTCCAAAATACACAAAGAACTCAAGAAGCTAGTTATCAAAACACCAAATTATCCAATTAAAGAGTCGGGTACAGAACTAAACAGAGATTTCTCAATAGAGAAATCTAAAATGGCTGAAAGACACTTAAGAAAGTGCTCAACATCCTTAGCCATCAGGGAAATGCAAATAAAAACAGTTCTGAAATATCATCTTACTCCTGTCAGAATGGCTAAAATAAAAATCACCAAAGACAGTTGTGAGGGAGAGGATGTGGAGAAAGGGGAACATTCCTCCATTGCTGGTGGGACTTCAAACTTGTACAGCCACTTTGGAAATCAGTATAGTGGTTCCTCAGGAAAATGGGAACCAGTCTACCTCAAGATCCAGCAATTTCACTCTTGGGCATATACCCACATATGCACATACACACAACAAGGACATCGTTCAACTATGTTCATAGCAGCATTATTTGTAATAGCTAGAATTTGGAAGTAACCTAAATGTCCCTCAAGTGAAGAATGGATTGAGGAGACATACATTTACACAATGGAGTACTACTCAGCAGAAAAAAACTGTAATCTTGAAATTTACAGACAAATGGATGGAACTAGAAGAAACCATCCTGAGTGAAGTAACCAAGTCACAAAAAGACAAATATGGTATGTACTCATACATATATGGTCTCTAGACACAGAGCAAGGATCACCAGCCTACAATCCACACTGCCAGGAAAGCTAGGAAAGAAGGAAGACCCTAAAAGAGACATACATGGTCAAGATCTCCTGAGGTAACTGTGAGCATTGGGGAGAAGAGAGACGGAGTTAAGAGAAATTGAAGGGAAGAAGAAGAGGGGAGAAGAGGACATGAGGGAGCAGGATGATTGAGTCAGGGGAAGGATAGAGGAGATCAAGGAAAGAAATACCATAATAGAGGGAGCCACTTTAGGTTTAAAGAGAAGTATGGCCTAGGGAAATGTTCAGAAACCTACACGGATGACCCCAAATAACAATCTAAACAATAATGGACACACTACTTTAAATCCCCTTCCCCTATAATGACATTGATGTCTACCTTAAATGCCTTTCTAAAGCCTCATCTAGTAGCTGATGAAAGTAGAAGCAGACACACACAGGAACTCTTGAAATCCAGTTGCAGAAAGGGAGGAGTGATTAAGGCCAGGTTGGGGAAACTCACAGAAACAACTGACCTGAACAAAGGGGAGCTCAGGAACTCCTGACTGATAGCTGAGAAATCAGCATAGGACCAACTCAGACCCCCTAATGTGGGTGTCAGTTAGGAAGACTGGGCAATCTATGGGGGCTCTGATAGTGGATCAGTATTTATCCCTGGTATATGAATGAACTTTGTGAGCCCATTCCACATAGAGGGATACTCTCTCATCCTAGACACATGGGGTAGTCCTAGGCCCTGCTCCAAATGATATGACAGACTTTGAAGATCCCCCATGGAAGGCCTCATCCTCCCCGGGGAGCAGAAAGGGGATGGGATGGGGGTTGGGAGGAGTGGAGTTTGAGGGAACTGGGATTGACATGTAAAAGAAGCTTATTTCAAATGTAAATTAAAAATAAAATAAAGTGAAACAAAAAAGACAAAAAAAATAGAATCGCTGAAGAAAATTCAACTACAATGATGCTAAAAACAAAACAAAAAAAATTCAATGAATCAAATAAAAATGTGAAAAGAAAGCCTCTCAAATTATCTCAGATTATCTGGAAAATAAAAATATTAAAACAAAATTAAACAAACAAAAAAGCTGAAAAACAAAGCTGAAAGACAAGCTAGAAGTCTATCACTCAGTAAAGGATAATGAGTTTGGTATTTTCTAAAAATTGGACAGAATGTAAGAGGGTTCTGGAATACCATGAAGAGACTGAAACTTTGAATTAGTGTCATAGTCTGATACCTCCAAAAACAAAAACTATAGAGCAATCTCTTTGATGAACATGGATGCAAAAGTTCTCAGTAAAATACAAACTGAATTTAAGGACACATCAAAAAGATCTTCTACCACAATCAAGTCACCTTTATTCCTGATATGCAGAAAGGGCATTAAAAGCTGCAGGAGAGAAAGGTCAAGCTGATTCTTAAGCTAGGCCCAAAGAAAATCACTGTCCTGCAAACTGGAAGTATGTCCACTAAAATCAGGAATAACATAAGAATATCCATAGTTCTCACTCCTGTTTAACATAGAGCTTGGAGTCTTAGCTACAATAACAACAGAAGAAAATGAGGCTAAATAGGAAAAGAAGTCAAAATATGCATATTTGAAGAGGATATGAGTCTATACATCAAAGTCACTAATGACTCCACCAGAAAACCCATACAGGTGATAAATACATTAAGCAAGGAAGTAGGACACAGAATTAACACACAAATATCTGTAGATGTCCTATATACCAGTGGTTTTCAACCTGTGGGTTGCAATTCCCTTGGGGTTAGGTATCAGATATCTTACATATCAGATATTTGCATTACTATCCACAACAGTAAAACTACAGTTATGAAGTAACAACAAAAATAATTTTATGTTTGGGGGTCACCACAACATGAAAAACTGCATTAAAAGGGTACAGCATTGAGAATGTTGAGAACTACTGCTATACATAAACAACAAGCATACCTTGAAAAAAAATTAGAGAGGTAATCGAAACAAGGAAGTACAAGACTTGTACAATGGAAACTTCAAGACATTGAAGAAAGAAGTTGAAGAAGATACCAGAAGATGGAAGAAACTTCCCATGCTCATGGGTTGCAGGATTATCATCGTGGAAATGGCCATCCTGCCAAAAACAGCTACTGATTCAATGCAATATGTATCTAAATGCCAATGCAATTCTTCACAGACAATGAAAAAAAAAGTTCTCAAGATTCATAAGAAACATGGAAAATCTATGACATCCAAAATAATCCTGAACAATAAAAACAATGCTGGTATATAATCTTCTCTGATTTCAAGTTATACTACAAAGGTATAGTAATATAAACAGCATTGTATTGACACAAAAGCAGACACACTGATCAATGGGATGGAACTGAGGACACAAATATAATCCTGCATCCCTACAACCATCTGATTTTTGACAAAGAGGCCAAAAATACATACTGGAGAAAAGGAAGCACCTTTAGCAAATGGTGCTTGTCAAACCAGATAGCTGCACATAGAAGAATGAAACTAAATCCTTATCTCACACCCTGCACAAAATTCAACTCCAATGTATCAGGGACCTCAACATGAATGCTGAAATCTTGAATCTCTGACATGAGAAAATAACCAATACCATTCAACTTATAGGCACAGGAAAGGAATTTGTGAACAGGATTCCAGTAGTGCAGGCATTAAAACCAACAATTGACAAATGGGATCACACAAAACAAACAAATAAAAAAGCTTCTATACAGCAAAGGACACCATCATGTACTTGAAGATGCAATTTACAGAATGGGAGAAATATCCTTTACTGGCTACTCATCTAACAGAATGTTAGTGTCTAGAAATGCAAAGACATCAAAAACTAAATTCCAAGGAAACAAGCAACCCAACTAAAATTGAGGAATGAAATGAACAAAGACTTTTCAAAAGAAGAAATATGCAAATTTCAGAGACATGGATGGAATGGGGTGGGGGAATAAACTGAATGAGGTGGTCCAGGCTTAGAAAGGAAAAGACCATATGTTTTCTCTCATATGTGAATTATAGCTTGAGATTTTTTTTATGTATTGAACTTTGAGCACATATGGAAGCCAGGAAACTAGAAGTGGGCCACTGCTAGGTGTCATGTCATCATCTTGGTTATAGAGAAAAAGGGACCCTATGGGGTACTGTATACTGATGAAATGTCTTAAATAGGGTTTCTATTGTTTCATCAAGTACCATGACCAAAAAGCAAGTTGGGGAGTGCAGTAGTTGAATGTAATTGGCAACCATACTCTCATGTTAGGAGGTAGGACCTTGTTAGAGGAAGTGTGTCATTGAGATTGTAGGCTTTGGGGTTTCCTATGTTCAAGATATTGCTCAGTGTCTCAGTACATTTCTTGATGCCTGCAAGATGTAGGACTCCCAGCTACTTCTCCAGCACCATGCTCCTGCCATGATAATGGACTGAGCCTCTGAACTGTAAACTGCCACTTTAAACAAATGTTTTCCTTTACAAGAGTTGTTGTGGACATCATGTCTCTTCATAGCAATTGAAACCCTAACTAAGACAGAGAAAGAAGGATTT